>NC_086100.1:156155478-156499645 GCF_963921235.1 Mobula hypostoma | reverse complement strand
CAGGAGGGTGGGGGGTTGGGGGTGGTAGGAGAACCCAACATTTGAAACAGTGATTGCTGACATCTACCCCTCCAGGAAGAGATTAGTAGTGAAGTAAATTAATCCCTGAAGTGTAGGTTAATACAGCAAAAACTCTTTAAAATGAGAAGATGTGTAGAGATTTATACTAGATAGGGTTTAAAGTCTTGACTTAAGTTTAGTGTTCTCAAATGGGTACACATAGTATCATCATATTCCAGACACCAGGTTCAGATGTCGCAACATGGTTGTTCGTCCAGCGGAACCTGTAAAGTCATGTACAGATGGGGTGCATCAGCAAGGAGAGTGCTCACATCGAATGACGTGGTCACAGAAGCTGCCCTTACAAACAGTATGTCTGATCTGGTCATCAGTGAATCTGTGTGCCACCAGAGGGATGGCACGGTCATGTACAAGTGGGAGAGAGTAGTCTTGGGAAATCTCACGGCATCAGGTCAAATGGGGATATGGAATCTTCCTCCTGATTACCATCAACTGTATTCACTAGGAAAAGGATCTTGGTGATTGTAGTGCTGACTTGCAGCAGACTGAAAAGCTTGAGCATGTAGATATTAAGGAAGAGGATGTGCTGGAGCTTTTGGAAAGCATCAAGTTGGATAAGTCACCAGGACTGGATGAGGTGTACCCCAGGCTACTGTGAGAGGCGAGGGAGGAGATCGCTGAGTCTCTGGCGATGATCTTTGTATCATCAATGGGGACAGGAGAGGTTCCGGAGGATTGGAGGGAAGAAAAGGAGTAGAGTAGAGATAGCCCAGGAGATTATAGACCAGTGAGTCTTACTTCAATGGTTGGTAAGTTGATGGAGAAGATCCTGAGAGGCAGGATTTATGAACATTTGGAGAGGCATAATATGATTAGGAATAGTCAGCATGGCTTTGTCAAAGACAGGTCGTGCCTTACAAGGCTGATTGAATTTTTTGAGGATATGACTAAACACATTGATGAAGGCAGAGCAATAGATGTACTGTATATGGATTTCAGCAAGACATTTGATAAGGTACCCCATGCAAGGCTTATTGAGAAAGTAAGGAGGCATGGGATCCGAGAGGACATTGCTTTGTGGATCCAGAATTGGCTTGCCCACAGAAAACAAAGAGTGGTTGTAGACGGGTCATATTCTGCATGGATGTCGGTGACCAGTGGTGTGCCTCAGGGATCTGTTCTGGGACCCCTACTGTTTGTGATTTTTATAAATGACCTGGATGAGGAAGTGGAGGGATGGGTTAAAAAATCTGTTGATGACACAAATGTTGAGGGTGTTGTGGATAGTGTGGAGGGCTGTCAGAGGCTACAGTGGGACATTGATTGGATGCAAAACTAGGCTGAGAAGTGGCAGATGGAGTTCAAACCAAATAAGTGTGAGGTGGTTCATTTTGGTAGGTCAAATATAATGGCAGGATATAATATTAATGGTAAGACTCTTGGCAGTGTGGAGGATCAGAGGGATCTTGGGGTCCGAGTCCATAGGACACTCAAAGCTGCTGCGTAGATTAACTCTGTGGTTAAGAAGGCATACGGTGCATTGGCCTTCATCAATCATGGGATTGAATTTAGGAGCCGAGAGGTAATGTTACAGCTATATAGGACCCTGGTCAGACTCCACTTGCTCAGTTCTGGTCGCCTCACTACAGGAAGGATGTGAAAACCATAGAAAGGGTGCAGAGGAGATTTACAAGGATGTTGTCTGGATTGGGGAGCATTCCTTATGAGAATAGGTTGAGTGAACTCGGCCTTTTTTCCTTGGAGCGACGGAGGATGAGAGGTGACCTGATAGAGGTGTATAAGATGATGAGAGGCATTGATTGTGTGGTTAGTCAGAGGCTTTTTTCCCAGGGCTGAAATGGCTAGTGTGAGAGGGCACAGTTTTAATGTGCTTGGAAGTAGGTGCAGAGGAGATGTCAGGGGTAAGTTTTTTATGCAGAGAGTGGTGAGTGCATGGAATGGGCTGCCGGCGATGGTGGTGGAGGTGGATACGATAGGGTCTTTTAAGAGACTCCTGTATAGGTACATGGAGCTTAGAAAAATAAAGGGCTATGGGTAACCCTAGTAATTTCTAAGGAAAGGACATGTTCGGCACAGCTTTATGGGCCAAAGGGCCTGTACTGTGCTGTAGGTTTTCTATGTTCTATGTTCTAACTGTCTTCCCTCAGCTAATAAACTAGTGCTCCTCCACATTGAGCAACACTTTTAAGAAGCACTGGGAATGGCAAGGGTATGAAATGTACACAACTTGGAGGGCTTCAATGTCGGCTCTTCACCAAGAATGGCTTGGCAGTACCAACCGACTGATCTGGCTGAATCCTGAAGACTATAGTGGTCAGAATGGATCTGCCACAGCAGGGATTAACAGATATGAACATGCCGCCACCAGATTATCTGTGGCTGATGAATCTGTGCTTTGTAACACTGGTAGGTGCACCAATGAACCAGTCTTTTTTAGGAACAAAGTACTCACACTGGTGCCACCCTCTATTCTGTTGCGTGGCACCATCATTGTGTTCAATGGGATGGACTCCTTGAATTGGGATGTGTCTGTTGACCACCAGAGAGAAATACCAGGTAGGTCTACAAATGAAGTGCTAAGCTAATGAAGCTTTGAAATAACAGCCATATCTGTACTAAACAGCAAGATGCAGCGTGCAATAGACAGAACTAAGTGACTCCATAACAAAACATCAGATCAAAAGTCAGTTATCCCAGCACTCCTTGTTGTGAATGATGATAGACAATTAAATAGTTAACTGGAGACACAAACTCGAGGAAATCTGCAGATGCTGGAATTTCAAGCAACGCACATAAAAAAAATCCTGATGTAGGGTCTCAGCCTGAAACGTCGACTGTACCTCTTCCTAGAGATGCTGCCTGGCCTGCTGCGTCCACCAGCATTTTTTTTATGTGTGTTAACTGGAGACATGCTGGTCCTCAGTTAAGTTGGCATCCCATATCTGAGTGACAATAATGATGCTGGAGCACATGCAATCATCTTGATCCAGAAGAGCTGAGAGGCTGATCTGAGATCCCCTCAATCTCATAAACCAGTCAACAGCAAATTAGAGCCACAGAGCACTACAACATAGGGATAGGACCTTCGGCTCACCTAGTCCATGCAGGCCTGGTTTTCTGCCCAGTTCCATCTGCCTCCAAACTTCTGCTCATGATCTGCTCTGTTTCTGACGTTAGGAAATAGCTGATGGCATTAGATGAAGTAAAGGTCATGGGATCATTAATTACCCTCCCTCTACATCCCCATTATAGTCATGAACATAGACACGTGAACGTGTGTGATTATTAGTGTGGACTGTAGTTTATATCAGCTTTTCCTGTGTTTACTTTCTTGTTGCCAATTGGTAGGTGAGGCAATATGTACTTTTGTGGGCGAGGGAGGGATTGGGGGGTTTTGGAGTTTCTGAGTTCCGCTCCTTTTTCTTTTTTGTGTGTGGGGAGGGGGGTTTGATGCCTTTTCTTTCAATGAGTTTCATGGTTTTTCTGTATTTGATGCATATCTGGAAAGATGAATCTCAAAGTCATATTCTGCATACATACTTTGATGATAAAAGGAACCTTTGAGCCTTTGGAGCCTGCCATGCCTTTGGTCAAACTGTACTGGAACACTTACCACAGTGGCAACAGCCTTAAAATGTATAAAGTTGCCCGGGTATGTTCTGTCCATGAAAAGCAAGACAAATCTAATTTGGATAATTACTGTCAAGTCAGTCTCTTCTCAGTCATCAGCAGATTCATGGGTGATGCTATTAACAGTACATTCAAGAGACAAATATCGTCAACAACTGCCTCACCAATGTCCAGTTTGGGTTTTTCTAAAACCTCAACACGGCCTTGGTCCAAGCATAGTGACATCAGGTGGTACTTGACTGCATGAGGTGCCAAGGATATCTGATAAAACTGAATCAACAGTCATCAAATGAAAGCTTCTCTGAAGGTTGGACTCATATTAAGCACAAAGGAAGGTAATTATGGTTGTTGGAGGTCTTTCTTCTCAGTCCCAGAATATCAATGGAGGGGTCACTTAGGGCTCGGACATCTCCAGTGACTTCTTCAGTAACTATCTTTTCATCATAAGGTTAGAAGTGGGCATGTTCACTGATGATTGCACAATATTCAATTCCATTTGCCACTCCTCAAAAGTAAGCACACCCTCTGTGCATGAGATTTGATACATTCAGCATATAGACAAGGATGAGAAGTGAGAAGTCACATTCACCATCTCAGGGTTACCACAGTACAGAAACTCAGCTGGATCAGCCACAAAACCAATATGTCTTCAACAAAGAAATCAGAAGTGAGTAAACCTACAAGAGCCTCACTTCCTGACACCACAGGGTCTTTCAGCCCAAAAAAAAAAGACACAGAGATTGTTGAATGGAGAATGTTAGAAAACACACAAAATGCTGCGGGAACCCAGCGGTCAGGCAGCAACTATGGAGAGGAATAAAGAGCTGATGTTTTGGGCCGAGACCCTTTATCTGGACCTGAAGAAGCCCTGTCCTGATGAGGAGTCTTGGCCCCAGATGTCGTCTTTTTATTGCTCTTCAAAGATGCTGCACATCTGCAGAATCTCTTGTGAGAATGTTAGGGTACTTTCCACTTCTCCTCAGTGTGCAGCTCCAACAACACTACGGAAGCTTGATAACATCCAGGCAAATCATTTTCCTTGACTGGCACCTTATCCAATGCCCTGAACATTAATTCCCTCCACTACTGGCACACAGTGGAAGCAGCGTACACACATAAATACATGTACAAGATGTGCAGCAGTCGGTTACCTAGGCTTCCTCAATATTATGTCTGCCATCAGCAAGGACAAAGGAAGGATATAAATGGAGTCATGCTGACATGTTCATGTCCAAGTCACATCATCCTGCCTTGGAATTATTTTAGTGTCCTTTCCTTCACTGTTGCCAGGTTCAAACCCTGGCCAAAACCATTGTGGAAGTACTTTCACCAGAAGTACTAAAAAGGTTATTAGAAATTGGTTAAAAAACGCCAGCCTTAGCTGAAATATGAATGAAGAAAATATGATCCAGAACATCATGGGCACGTCCCTCTCCATTATCGCTGGTATTTATGTGAGCCACTGACTCCAGAGGTCAACATCATTCATCAAAGAACCTCATCACTCAGGCCATACCACCTTATTGCAGCCACCATCAGGCAGGAGGGCCTGAAGCCTGAAGTCCCACAGCACCAGGTTCAAGAACTGCCAGTTCCCTTCAACCATTTGGTCCTTGAACCAACCATCAAAACCCTAATCACTGCAGTATAGCTATACTATGACCACTTTGCACTAAATAGGTGCTTTTATTCTTCTAATCATGTTCTTTCTTGTAAAATTGTGTATAATCTACGTTATCCATTATGGACAATCTGGCACGTCCTCTCCTTGACCTACTGAATAAGCGGCGGACCACCCTTTTGAACAGTCTCATTTAAGAGAGCTGTTACAAGAATCATTACAGAAAATCTTTCCTACCAAATGCAGTAAGTTCATCTCTGTGCAACATGAACACACATCGTAGCACAATAGTATCTGTTTTATTGCTTCATACATTATTATTGCACATTGTGTATATTATTATTCTGTACTGTATTATTAGTTAATTCTGCACACTGCTAAGTGTATTTTCAAATGTTGCTGCTGTATCAAAAGAATTTCCCCACTTGGGATCAATAAAGTACTTATTATTATTATTTAATTTATGTTTTTCTTGTGAATGCTGCTTATCTGATGTTATGCACCTGTGATGCTGCTGCAAGTAAGTTTTTATGGCACCTATGCACATATTTACTTGTGCATATGACAATAAACTTAACTTTGACTTCCAGTTTGCTTATTGATGTTCCACTAAAATTAGAGCACACAATGAAAAGTGTGCTTTCGAAGATGGCTCTGGCTTTGGCCAGTCAGGAGATTACACATTTGAACATCTTATGCTGCACTTCCCCTTGAGGACTGGGCTCTGCAATCACACCTTGCCTGCCAATGTTCATCTGTGCACATGGCTTTGATACAGCAGCTAAGTAAATTGGCCCTGCCCAGCACTCTCTTAGATTTTTCAGATTTATCCTACTGGGTTTAACTAAGCAGTAAGCCTGTGCCAGATTGAAGTAGATAATGTATTGCAAAAGGAAATAATTCCTGAGAAAAAGGAAAAAGTGGTTGGAAATATAACCAGGAGAGATTACTGATGATGAAAGACAAAGAAATTCATTACTGATGGGTCATCTATTATCATCAAATTTATTACATCATTCTTAATGTAATGATCAGAGTGCTTGAAAAGGTTCTTTAAAAAGTGTCATGCACCAAGTATTTAGTTCAGTGTATTTCAAACTGGCCTAGCCCAAGGCATACTCATATTACTTTAACCACTCCATTCTCCACAGTCAAAGGAACTGAGTCCAAGTGCCTGATCAAGACTTCAGGCCAAGAGAGGTTTGGACTTCATTACATTTCTGTAATTTCTGTTGTTTCTTTTTTCACCATTGTGCCCCACCACTCTCCCTCCTCTCTCTCTTTCTCTCTGTCTCTCTGTCTTTCTCAGTCTCTCTCTGTCTCACTGTCTCTCTCTCTGTCTCTGTCTCTCTCTGTCTCTCAGTCTCTCTGTCTCTGTCTCTCTTAAACACTCTCCCTCTTCTGAATCTTCTGAATCTGTTGATCTCTCTTCTTTTCTCTCTCCCGTTGCACAGCAGATCAGTGAGACAGAGAGAGACTGAGAAAGACAGAGAGACAGAGAGAAAGAGAGAGAGGAGGGAGAGTGGTGGGGCACAAAAGAGACAGAGAGAAAGTGTGTGTCAAAAACAGTTTTTAAGGAAGTGTCTATAGATCATTTTTCTTTTTTTTATCTTCAAAGTATATAAGTTGTATAAACTTGTGGAATAAGTCTAAAGAAATTTCATGACTAAGATGGCATTTAATTCTCATCCAAATTGATTTGCAATCTTGCAGCTTTAGCATTTGACTGTAATCTCAAAATGGCATGAAAGTCGTGAATGTGGGGTTCTGGGTGGATTATTCTTTGAACTTCCAACTGGCCGTCCAGCTCAATTAAATCACATCCAGCAAGCATGTACTTATTTCTATTTACAGGGAGTCTCAGAACTATGGAAGACTTGACTTTATCTGGAGCTACAAACAACCTGAAACAGGGACTCCAGATTTACATAAATTCTCCCAGACTTTGTTCTCAAGTACAGCACTTGAATCTTTTAACCAGGAATCAATGCGGCCACCCAGAGAAAAAGCCAATCCCTTCTCCAAACTCAGGTTAAAAAAAACACGACAAATACTGGGACAATCTTTGTGAGTGGACATTTCCTTTTATTAAACAGCCAAATGCTTTCTCATCAATTATCAGATCAGCTCCCCCATTTGCTCCACAGCGATCCGTTTGTCCCACGTCACCCACTGGTAACAAGTCTCACCACCTACACTGACTGTGACAGAGAGCTTTGTCACTGGCCTTGGGCAGCACGGCAACCATTTTACAACCTCAAAGTAACACACGCAAACACATACAGGGACTAACAGACAAGTTTATCAATACATACATGTTCATTTGTTTTATGTTTGTTGTTTGTCGAGTGCTCCATTGGCCTGTTTGTCTGTTCATTTATTTGTGGTTTGGCGGTTCTGGGCACGTCTCAGTAAAACTGAAGTGCTGCTTCTGGCGGGGGGTTATTCATGAGGAACTGCACATGCACAGCGGCAGAAAAGACATACCATGGGCAATTGGGGGGTGGGGATGGGGGTGGCGGCTAAACGTACAAAATGGGAGTCGGTGTATCCCCCAAGGTGTGGTTGGAGATAGACCCCTAACTGTGGGAGGTGCTTGTGATAAAGGAGTTGAATATCGGTTGATCTGTGTGAGTATTATATTGCGTATCTGTGTAAATAGATATCATATTGTTCCTCACTGTACGTATATTTTCATATTTTGGGACAGTGTGAAAAATCGGGAGCACTTATTAAAACACCTGCACCTGCTATCGCGGAGGACCCAGTTTTCCTTATCAAGAGACATAGAGCCCATCCAACACCACTGACCTTACCCAGTCTACCCTTTGCAAGTCAGTCCCATGGCACTGTCAAGACCAACAAATTCGCATGACAGTCCTGTGGAAAACCATTTATTTCTGACTCTGGAAAATTCAGCTTACGGACAGTTCTGAGGAATGTAACCCAGAGAATCGCTGCACTTTGGGATGTGGTTGTGGCTGGTGAACTCAGCGTTCATTGTCTTCCCCCAAATGGTAGTGACCTCCCCCCCCCCCTTGAAGCACTGCAGCATGACCCCACAGAAGGCAGTAAGGGTATAAGTAGATAATCTACATTACAGCAATGTTGGTTTTGAGAGAAAGATTGGCTAGGATACATGACATCTCCATTGATCTGGGAGAAGCCACCTGCAAGGGAAGATGGGGCCTTGGAGTAAAACCTCCTCCAAAGCACAACACTACCAGCAGCTCTTAAATCCCCTAGTACTATCCTGAAGCCTCAAAATAATTGCTGGCAGTTTCCTGTGAACTCTCCCAGTGTAATTTAAAGCTACAGGCACCCTGAATTGCACAGCTGTTGCCAAAGAAACAAAAAAAAAACTGGAAATAACATTATTGTTCTCAATTTCACAGTCAAGAGAATTAACTACAAATAAAATGCCCAAAATACAAATAGGATTGCTTTGTAGTGTGTTCATATCTTGGTAAGTAACATGATGTACTATATGAGTTGGCCTGTGAGTGTTAGTAAGAGTGAAATTCATGACAAGAGGTGTTATGAGTTACTTACAGTTAAGCTAAGTGACTGGCATTTACTTGCTGTGATGACTTCCTCTGGTATGATGGAGAAGTGCAGAACTGACTTCACGTCATCCTGTGGTAGTCTCAATATCCAGGCAACAAACTGTTCCTCATCAATATATCCTGAGCAGTGGGAAAAACAGAGTCACTCAAGATACATTACAACCCTTCTGACTCATAAATCTTCCCTTTCAACGAAGCCCAATGGGTGCCGTAGCAAACTCACAGCTTATGTTTAAGTGAAGAGATAATCTTAGGTGAAGTAATAAGAGACAAGCAAAAGAGAGATTGTGAGTGACTCATAAAATAAGTTTCCATCATACTTTCAACGCTGCTACAGTAGTAGAGGAGGTGTAGCCCCAGCGAACTGTGGATATCTGGTGCTGACTGATATCACAGGATTTAAGCTGCCCAATGCTTTGGAACTATGCTGCTCTAATGAAAGGAACAAAGCACAAGTATAACACTTGCATTGGCAGGTCAAGACAGTGAGATTCTTCAAGAACCACGTTAATATTGTTCCCAGAACCTTACTTATATAGTCAGCCAGCACAGAAAGAGGCCTCTCCTCTCGCTAGTTCTGTGTTAACCATCAAAGATCCACTTTCAATGATCCTACATTAAACATAATTTATTCTTCTACATTCTCATCAACTTCCTCAAGATTCTACCACTTACTCACACATTAGGGGGCAATATACAGTGGGACATGGGAGAAAACCCCACATCATCACAGGAAGAATGTTGCAAGCTTCACAGAGACAGCAACCAAAATCAGGGCTGAACCTCTGTGTTGGATCTGTGTGGTGGTTGCTCTGCTCTCTATGTCATTGTTCCACCCATTTATAAAATGTTTTAAGGCGGCGGTGGTGGTTAGCACCCTTCTGTCTTGAAAGATGGTGGGTAGGACTTGAGAAAAGTCAGCTCATGGAACAGCACCTCCTAGAGTGGCTGAGGAGTCCCACTCTGGAGAGACAATCTCTTCCACTCTGGCTCCAGGTGAAGGAAGATGGGAATCTTGTTGGAGAGGCCCTCTCCTTCCGCCGAGCTTTCTCAATATTTTATAATCGTTCTATAACATTAATATCTCTGTAAATATTAGAAACAGCCCTGCTGTCATTTTTTTTTCAGAAATATTCCCTTTGCTCCAGACATCCCACCAAATATTCTCCATGTTTTCTCTCATTCTCAGTTCTGATGGAGGAACTTCATGCTGCAAAACTAATTGCTTTTTTTCCCATAGATGTTGACTGACCTGCTAAGTGCTTCCAGAGTTTTTCCATGGTATCATTTTGGAAGTGATACTTGGAGAAAATATTTTGGCAAGGCCTTTTGAGGGTGATATTGAATCAGCTGAAAAAATTTAATCAGCTTTATCACACCAATGCACCACTTGGATACTTGGATGAACTGTGTTTCTTCTCTTAGTAAAAGGGATTGAATGCAATTTAAAGAAATTAAATGAAAAAATAGAAAAAAAGTTAGGTTGAAATCTGAAGGCAGCGGTGAAAGGGCTTTAATTACTATTGACAGAGAAGAAATTTTCCTACAAAAATTTAGCAGGTTCTGAGATGTCTATTTGCTCCATTCAGAAATGCCCTTTAGTCTGACGTGATTTATAGAAAATCTCTGTGTCTTGGAATAGTGAAGTCATCATACAGGCTATGCCACTCTTTTGTTAGAAACCCACAGTAAAATAAGAATTGGGATATAGAGAAAGGATTGAGATAAGTTAATTGTCAAATCATTTATGAATAAATGGATTATAAAAAATTTCCACAGAGCTTTTCTAAAATCATGAATTAGACCATAAGACATAGGAGCAGAATTATGCCATTTGGCCTGACGAGCTGAAGTTGGGTGCACTTCCTGCAGATGTAGTCAGAATCAGAATCAGAATCAAATTTAATATCAATGGCCTATGTCGTGAAATTTGTTACGGTGCAACATTTCGCACTTGGCCAGGTTAACCTCCACCTGCCATTTCTCTGCTCATATCTACAACTGATCTACATCCCACTCTATTCTTTGACAGTCTTCTATGCCATGCACACCACCAATCTTTTCTTCATCTGCAACCTTACTAACGAACCCATCTACATTTCTGAACCCAAGCACCTGGGAACACCACACCGATCTGGCATCTCTTTTGCGGCCACAGAATTCCCTGTCTGTTCCCATAACTATTGAGTCATTTATCACTATTGCTGTGCCTGACTTTACCTTTCCCTGTTAAGCGTTTGAGCCGACCACACTGTCACTGGCCGGGCTGCTTCTGTCCCCTGATAGTATCCAAAGGGGTATGTTTGTCACGGAGGGGAATGGCCATGGGGGAACGCTGCACTGACTGCTTATTCCCTTCACTTCTCTTGGTGTTCACCCATCTACTACCTTAATCCCGCACTCCAGGCGTGATAACCCCAGTAAACGTCTCATCCATGAGATTTTCAGTCTCCTTGATGGTCCTGAATCCATCCAGATCCAGCTCCAGTTCCTTGACCTTGTCAGTCAGGAGCTGAAGTTGGGTGAGTTGGGTCAGGAGTTGAAGTTGTAGTCAAAATCAGAATCAGAATCAGATTTAATATGAATAGCATATGTGGTAAAATTTGTTAATTTTACAGCAGCAGTACAATGAAATACATGATAAATACAGTAAATACAGAGAACAAAACCTGAACTATATTAAGTATAGATATGCCTATTAAATAGTTGTTAAAATAAGTAGTGCAAAATAACAGAAATAAAAATGTAGTGAGGTAGTGTTCAAGGGTTCAATGCCCATTTAGAAATCCGATGGCAGAGGGGATGAAGCTGTTCCTGAATCGCTGAGTGGGTGGCTTCAGGCTTCTGTACCTTCTTCCTGACAGTAACAGTGAGAAGAGAGCACGTGAATGCAGCAGGCCAGGCAGCATCTCTAGGAAGAGGTACAGTCGACTTTTCGGGCTGAGATCCTTTGCCTGGCCTGCTGCATTCACCAGCAACTTTTGTGTGTTTTGCTTGAAATTCCAGCATCTGCAGGTTTCCTCTTGTGTGCGAAGAAAGCATGTGCTGGGTGGTGGGGATCCTTAATGATAGACACCACCTTCCTAAGGCTCCACAACTTGAAGATGTCTTGGATACTATGGAGGCTGGTACCCATGACAGAGCTGACTAATTGTATAGGCTTCTGCAAATTATTTCAGTCTTATGCTGTAGTCCCCTGCCCATAGCAGACTGTGATGCAGCTATTCAGAATGCTCTCCACGGTATATTTGTAGATGTTTTCGAGTGTTTTAGCTGACAAACCAAAGCTCCTCAAACTGCTAATGAAGTATAGCACTTCCTTGCCTTCTTTTTAGTTGTATCAATATGTTGCATCCAGTTTTGGTCCTCAGAAATCTTGACACCCAGAAACTTGAAATTGCTCACTCTCTCCACTTCTATGAGGATTGGTTTGTGTTCCCTCATCTTACCCTTCCTGAAGTCCACAATCAGCTCTTTGGTCTTACTGATGTTGTGCAAGGTTGTTGCTGTGACAATAAGCAACTAACTGATATATCTCACTCCTGTGCACCCTTTCGTCACCATCTGAAATTCTGCTAACAATGGCTGCATCATTAGCGAACTTATAGATGCTGTTTGAGCGGTGCCTAGCCACACAGTCATGGGTGTAGAGAGAGTAGAGCAGTGGGCTAAGCACACATCCCTGTGGAGCGCCAGTGTTAATTGTCAACGAGGTGGAGATGTTATTTCCAATCTGCACTGATTGTGGTTTTCCGGTTAGGAAGTCAAGGATCCAATTGCAGAGGGAGGTACAGAGGTCTAGGTTCTGTAGCTTTTCAATCATGACTATAGGAATGATGGTGTTAAATGCTGAGCTATAGTCAATAAACAGCTTCCTGAGATAAGTATTTGTATCGTCCATGTGACCTAAGGCTGCATGGAGACCCACTGAGATTGCATCTGCGATAGATCTATTGTGGCGATCGTCAATTGCATTGGGTCCAAGTCCTTCTTGAGACGGGGTTGATTCTGGCCATAACCAACCTTTCAAAGCATTTCATCACCGTAGATGTGAGTGCTACTGGACGATAGTTGTTGAGGCAGCTCGTGCTGTCTTCTTGGACACTGGTATAATTGTTGCCCTTTCGAAGCAGGTGGCAATTTCTGTCTGTAGCAGCGAGAGATTAAGAATGACTTCGAATACTCTGCCAGTTGGTTGGCACAGGTTTTCAGAGCTTTACCAGGTACTCTGTTAGGGCTTGTTGCCTTGCGAGGATTTACCCTCTTGAAAGACAGCCTGATGTCGACCTCCGAGATAGAGATCAGAGGGTCATCAGATGCTGCAGTGGTCGTCATAGCTGTGGCTTTGTTCTTCCTTAAAAGCGAGCATAAAAGGCATTGAGCTCTTCTGGTAGTGAAGCATTGCTGCCATTCATGACGTTGGGTTTTGCTTTGCAGGAAGTAATGGCACGCAAACCTGCCAGAGTTGATATGCAGCTGATGTCACCTCAAACCTCTCCCAGAATTGTTCCTTGGTTTTTGAAATAGCCCTCTGCAACTCACACTATTTCTTCTACAGACCTGGAGACTGTCATCAGGGAGACTGTAAGGCACCCTGAAATCCGACATGTTAGAGAACGAGCATTGCCTACCATCTTGCCTGCACTGAATTAAGGACTAAGGATTTACAGACAACAAGAAACACTTAACTGTTCTTATCTGTGCTTTTTCTGGGAAATCCTTGAGCTTTGTACTCACATACTGTAGGTGAGAACTCAGTACTCTTAGCCCCCACCTGTTCTCATTGAAGCCTGTTGAGCCAAAGCTTCCCGCTCTAACACTGGCCCACTCTAACAATGGCTGCTCCCACAATAGCTGCTCCACTCACCCCGACTTCTTTTTATTGACCCTTGCTCAGTTACTATTAAACCAAGCAATCTCCTGTTCTGCAGTCAAGCCCCAACAGGCCCTGGTCATTTAAAAAACTGACACATAATTCCCACAAGGTAGAAAGTGTTTCCAGCTCTCTCTGTGATCTCCCGCTCTATTTAATATAAATAGAAATTTGGATGGACAAAATAGATGGAATTTAATCTGGAAAAGTGTGAGGTGTTTCTTATTGGGAGATTAAATATAAGGGGAAAGTATGTTATAATGGCAACACCCTTAGGAATATTGATGTACGGAGGGTTATTTTGGGGTGCTAATCAATAGCACCCTATAAGTGGACACAGCAATGGATAGAGTGGTAAAGAAGGGTAAATGGCATGCTTGCCTTCATTGGTCAGGGCATTGAGCATAAAAATTGAATAGTAATTTTGCAGCTGTATAAAACTCTAGTAAGGCCACATATAGGGCATTGGTTTCAGAACCCTCTTTAGGAAGGACGTAGAGGTTTTAGAGAGTTCTGGTTGTCACCCTATAAGAAGGATGTAGAGGTTTCAGAGTTTTGGTTGCCTCTCTATAGGATTTAGAGAGGTCTGGTTGTCACGCTATAGGAAGGACGTAGATGTTTTAGAGAGTTCTGGTTGCCTCTTTATAGGATTTAGAGTTCTGGTTGCCTCTCTATAGTTAGGATGCAGAGGTTTTAAAGAGAATACAGAGGAGGTTCAATGGATGTTGCCTGGATTGGAGAGTATCAGCTGTAAAGTCAGATTGGATAACCTTGGATTAATTTCTCTGGCATGTTGGAGGCTGATTGGCAATCTGATAGAAGTATAATTGTCAGAGAGTACAGTTTTGCTTTAACACAGAGGGTGGCAGGTGTCTGGAACGTGCTGTTAGGGGAAATGATGGTAGCAGATATGATTGTAATAGTCAAGAGGCATTTACGCAGACAAATAACAGGCAGCGAATTGATAGACAACTTGCATTCAGATGGAACTAGGTAGATTGGCATTATGGTTGGCACAGACATGGTGGGCAAAGGGTCTGTCCCTATGCCATGCTGTTCTCTGTTCCTATGTCCTATGCAGTTTGAACACAAATACACTCCATTCTACATAACAAGGTTTCTAATGGTACATGCATTAAAAATGGTGAATTAAGTTAAAGTTCACGGAAAACATTGATTCTGCAATGATTGCAGCTATACTAACTGCAATTGTGTCCCCTGTGGAAGTGTAGGATTTCACTGACAGGAACATCTGCATTTCCACTTTAATTGTGCATGTGTAGCTATCTGAAGTGGCAGCAAGCCTGACTCAACAATGATGGTCTGCGCTGAGAGTTCTGTCAGTATTATGGCTTTGACTGCTGCAGATGCTGAACTGTGGTGTCTTTCTTTAATTGCTGTAAATTAAGAATTGTGGGCCTACAGTCACTTGATTGAGGCAAGACACATCAAAGTTACTGGTGAATGCAGCAGGCCAGGCAGCATTTCTAGGAAGAGGTACAGTTGACGTTTCAGGCTGAGACCCTTCGTCAGGACTAACTGAAGGAAGAGCTAGTAAGAGATTTGAAAGTGGGAGGGGGAGGGGGAAATACAAAATGATAGGAGAAGACAGGAGGGGGAGGGATGGAGCCAAGAGCTGGACAGCTGTCCGCCAGAGAAAGCAGGATCTCCCAGTGGCCACACATTTTAATTCCACATCCCATTCCCATTCTGACATGTCTATCCACGGCCTCCTCTACTGTAAAGATGAAGCCACACTCAGGTTGGAGGAACAACACCTTATATTCCGTCTGGGTAGCCTCTAACCTGATGGCATGAACATTGACTTCTCTAACTTCCGCTAATGCCCCACCTCCCCCTCGTACCCCATCTGTTATTTATTTTTATACACACATTCTTTCTCTCACTCTTCTTTTTCTCCCTCTGTCCCTCTGACTATACCCCTTGCAAATCCTCTGGGTTCCCCCCCACTTGTCTTTCTCCCTGGACCTCCTGTCCCATGATCCTCTCATATCCCCTTTGCCAATCACCTGTCCAGCTCTTGGCTCCATCCCTCCCCCTCCTGTCTTCTCCTATCATTTTGTATCTCCCCCTCCCCCTCCCACTTTCAAATCTCTTACTAGCTCTTCCTTCAGTTAGTCCTGACGAAGGGTCTCGGCCTGAAAGGTCGACCGTACCTCTTCCTAGAGATGCTGCCTGGCCTGCTGCGTTCACTAGCAACTTTGATGTGTGTTGCTTGAATTTCCAGCATCTGCAGAATTCCTGTTGTTTGCGTAGTCACTTGATTGAATTCAGTTTGGAGCTGAGCAAGGGAAACTGACATAATGCTGACATAATTAATTACTGATCTCCCAACATGTTGTCTTATCTATCAAGTACTTTCCATTATCATCAGAACATTGCTAAACATTGCAGTTGTATATGCTCCCAACACGTTCCCTGGCATCATGTTTCGGGCACCTACCATGCTCTGTGTAAAAAATGTGCCTCATAAATCTCCCTTAAACTTTGCCCCTCTCACTTTAAACCTAAAAGCTGTAAATTTTCTCAGCCCCTTTCAGGTACTTGCCAGTGAGATTTTATTCATCAGCAGTTGTAAATGACGTTGTTTCTATTTTCATGATTGGATTGCTCTGTTTGGAGCTAATAACGATTGAGGGTGGAGTGGCCTTCTTTTGTCCAATAATTCTAATGATTGTACACACCGCAAATATCGTGACCTGTGCTTCCTTATTTAAATGCTGATTGACCAGGTGCACATTTCCAAAACTTTCTGCTTGCAGTTCAGTTTTCTGGTTTTAATTTCGTTCTGCACTGATGCAGTGCACTCAGCTCATCTCAAACGTGAAATAAAGCTTGGAAGAGGAGAGAATCTTAACGGTGGTAGAAAAGAGAAACATGTTTCAAAAGGACATTGTAACAAAGTAAACTCACAACATCACCTTCATGGAGATTGGCAGTGATGTGCACCATTACAATGCACCGCGTCAGTTATTGAAGCTTCATTTAGTTAATAACATGGTGTTTTTAAATTGGTGTAATATTGTTAGATGTTCTGAAGTACAGGGAAAAACTTTGTTTCGCATGCCATCCATTTCAGCACATCAGTACATTGAGGTAATACAAGGGAAAACAATAACAGAATGTAGAATGAAATGTTACAGAGAAAATGTAATGCGGGCAGGCAATCAGATGCAAGGCCATAATGTGGTAAACTGCGAAGTCACGAGTCCATCTTATCGTACTAAGGGATTGTTCAATAGTCATAACAGCAAACTAGAAGTTGTCCTTGAGCTTGGTGGTGCAGGCTTTCGGACATTTGTGTCTTCTGCCTGATGGAAGGAGGGAGAAGCAGGATGCGAGTGGGTCTTTGGCTGCCTAATAGAAGCAAAGAGAAATGTAATCATCAGTCCGTGAAGGGGAGGCTGTCCTTTGTTGATTTGTATACTGATTGTTGACGCTTTACAAACAGAGTAGCTGACATAGTCATACTTCACACTATGCTGAAGGAAAATATTAGCTCATTTTTGTCCTCATTCTGTTTCTTCAGCTCGAGACTGTTCTTTCAGCATCTTGAAATAGCTGGTAATGTAATATATCAAACATTTTCCTAAAGTTGTTGCATTTATTAAGCAAAAGTAAAATTGTTGTGAATAAACATTAAGTACTATGCGCAGTTCAGGTTGCCTAGCTATAGGAAAGATTTCATTGAGCCGAAAAGGATTTGGAAAAGACTCAGGAGGAGGCCACTGGGACTGTGGGGCTCGATTTATCAAGAGAAGCTTGATAAATGGGACTTATTTTCCCTGGAACATCAAGGGCTGAGGGGTTTACCTTATAGAAATTATAAAATCACAAAAGACGTAGATAAGGTGAAGAGTCACAGTCTTTATCCCAGCATATGGGAGTCTAAAACTAGGGGAACTAGGGGAAAAGAAAAGCTCTTAGATAATTTTTTTTTCCTTCCCTTCATTATATCTGCTCAGCTAGGACCGCAGAGATGCCAGGCAGGATAGTTGAGTGCTCCCCTTGCGGGATGTGGGAGGCAGGGAGACCTCCAGTGTCTCTGACAACTACAACTGAGAGAAGTGCAGGCAGCTGCAGCTTCTAACAATCTGCATTAAGGAGTTGAAGCTGAAACTGGATGAACTCTGGATCATTCGGGAAGATGAAGGGGTGATAGATAGAACATATAGAAAGGTAGTCACATCCAAGATGCAGGACACAGGAAACTGGGTGACAGTCAGGAAGGGGAAAGGGGTTAAGGAGCCAGTGCAGAGAACCCCTGTGGCCATCCCCCTCAACAACAGGTATGTCACTTTGGATACCGTCAGGGGGATGACCTAACAGAGGAAAGCCACAGTGGTCAGGTCTCTGGCACTGAGTCTGCCTCTGACTCAGAAGGGAAGGTGGGAGAAGAGGCACACTGTGGTGATAAGGAATTTGTTAATTAGGGGAATGGACAGGAGGTTCTGTGGGTGAGAATGAGATTCCCGGATATTATGTTGCCCCCTGGGTACCAGAGTCTGGGGTATTTCAGATTGAGTCCTCAGCATTCTTAAGTGAGAGGGTGAACAAACAGAAGTCATGGTCCATGTAGATACCAATAACATGGGTAGGATGAGTGATGAGGTTTTGCCTAAGGAGTTCAAGGAGTTGGATGCTAAGTTAAAGGGCAGGACATCCAGAATTGTGATCTCAGGATTGCTACCTGTGCCACGTGCTAGTGAGACCAGAACTAGAAAGATTATACAGTTTAACACATGGCTAAGGAGTTAGTGTAGGAGGGAGGGCATAAGATTTTTGGATCATTTGGCTCTCTTCCAGGGAAGGTGGGACCCTGTACAGAAGGGATGGTTTGCAACTGAACTGGAGCGGGACTACTATCCTCATGGGAAGGTTTTTTAATGCTGCACGTGGGGCTTAAAATAGAATTACAAGGGATGGGAACCAGAGTGCCAGAGCAGTTCGTGGAGAGGTTGTGGAGGCAGATGTTGGGAAGCCCTCAGACAAAGTTAGGAATCACAAGGTTGAGCATGGTACAACTAGTGTCCTGAACTGCCTACATTTCAGTGCAAGAAGTATCGTAGGAAAGGCAGGCAAGTACTGAAGCTGAGGTCGCTGGTTTACAAACAGAGCAAAATTGTTGATAGGGCAAAATTGCAGACAACAGGATGAATTGCAATATTAAAGATGGACAAAATTGAAAAGAGTGAATACAGGACTAAAGATGTTGTATTTGAACATGTGCAGTGTATGGAAAAAGGTAGATGAATTGCAGCACAGTTGCAGGTTGGTAGGTATGATGTTGTAGGCATCAGAGAATTATGGCTGAAACATTATAGATGGGAGCTTAATGTCCAAGGATACACATTGTATCAAACGGACAGACAGGAAGGCAGAGGGGGTGGTTTTGCTCTGTTAGCAAAATGTGAAATCTAATCATTAAAAAGAGGTGACATAGGATTGGAAGGTGTTGAATCTTTGTGGATAGAGCTAAGGAACTGCAAGGGTAAAAAGACCCTGATAGGAATTGTATACAGACCCCGAAACAGTAGTAAGGATGTGGCTTACAAATTACAATGGGAGATAGAAAATACATGCCAAAAGGGCAATAGTCATGGGCGCATCAGTATGCAGGTAGATTGAGAAAATCAGGTTGGTGCTGAAAATCAGGAGGAATTTCTAGAGTGCCTATGAGATGGCTTTCTAGAGCAGCTCATGGCTGAGCCCACTAGAGGATCAGTTATTCTGGATTGGGTGTTGTGCAATGAGTCTGAATTGATTAGAGATCTCAAGGTAAAAGGACTCTCAGGGGATGTGATCATAATATGATCAATTCACCCTGAAATTTGAGAAGGAGAAGCTAAAGTCAGATGTATCAGTATTACAGTGGAGTAAAGGGGATTATAGAAACATGAGAGAGGAGCTGGCCAGAATTTATTGCAAAAGAACACTGGCAGGGATAATGGCAGAGCAGCAACGGCTGGAATTTCTAAGAAGGTAAAGGTGGAATATGAAAGTAAGCTAGCCAATAATATTTAAGAGGATACCAGAAGTTACTTCAGGTACATAAGGTGTAAAAGAGAGGTGAGAGTGGATATCGGACCACTGGAAAATGATACTGGAGAGAGAGTAAAGGAGGACAATGAAATGATGGAAGAACTGAAAAAGCATTTTGCATCAGTCTTCACTGTGGAAGACACCAGCAGTATGGTGGAAGTTCTAGGTATCAGGGGTGATGGCTTGGGTGATGTTACTATAACTTGAGAGAAGGTTCTTGGGAAACTGAATGGCCTGAAGGTAGATAAGTCACCTGGACCAGATGATGTACACCCCAGGGTTCAGAAAGTGGTGGCTGAAGAAATCATGAAGGCATTAGTAATGATCTTTCAAGAATCACTGGATTCTGGAATGGTTCCAGAAGGCTGGAAAATTGCAAAGTTACCCCACTCTTCAAGAAGGGAGAGAGAGGCAGAAGAAAGGAAACCAGTTAGCCTGATCTCAGTAAGGATGTTGGAGTTGAGGTCTCAGGGTACTTGGAGCACATGATAAAAAGGCCATAATCAGCATGGTCTCCTCAGGAAAATCTTGACTGACAAATCTGTTCAGATTCTTTGAAGAAATAACAAGCAGGATAGACAATGGAAAATTGGTTGATGTTGTGTACTTGGATTTTCAGAATGCCTTTGACAAGGTGCCACATATGAGGCTGTTTAACAAGCTACAGGCCCATGGTATTACAGGAAAGATTCTAGCATGGATAAAGCAGTGGCTTTCTGATGGGAGGCAAAGTGTAGGAACAAAGGAAGCCTTTTCTGGCTGGCTGCTGGTGACTAGTGGTATTCCACAGTGGTCTGTATTGGGGCTGATTCTTTTTATGTTATAAGTCAATGATTTAGATGATGAAATTGCTGGCTTTGTTGCAAAGTTTGCAGACAATATGAAGATAGGTGAAGGAGCAGGTAGTTTTGAGGAGGTAGAAGGACTTAGACAGATTAGAAGAATGGATAAGAAATGGCAGATGGAATACAGTGTTGGGAAGTGTATGGTCATGCACTTTGGTAGAACAAATGAAAGGGTTTACTATATTCTAAATGGAGAGAAAATACAAAAAATGGAGTTGCAAAGGGAGTTGGGAGTCCTTGTGCAGGATTCTTGAAAGGTTAATTTGCAGGTTGAGTCTGTGGTGAGGAAGACAAATGTGATGTTATCAGTCATTTCAAGAGGACAAGAATATAAAAGCAAAGATGTAATGTCATGACCTTATGAAGTACTGGCCAGCCTCAATTGGAGTGGTGTGAGCAGTTTTGGGCCCCTTATCTTAGAAAGGATGTGCTGAATGTTCAAAGGAGGTTCATGAAAATGATTCCATGTTTGAATAGCTTGTAATATGAAGAGAGTTTGAAGGTTCTGGGTCTGTATTTGTTGGAATTCAGAAGCATGGATCGTGACCTTATTGAAACCTATTGAATGGGTGAAAGGCCTTGATAGGGTGGATGTGGAGAGGATGTTTCCTATGGTGGGAGATTCTAAGACCAGAGGACACATAACAGCCTCAGAATAGAGGGGCATCTTTTTAGAATCAATATGGGGAATTTCTTTAGCCAGAGAGTGGTGAATCTGTGGAATTCTTTGCCACAAGCAGCTGTGAAGACCCTGTTTATGTACATTTAGGACAGAAGTTAATAGATTCTTGATTGGTCAGGGCATGAAAGGATATGGGAAGAAGGCAGGAGATTGGGGCTAAGAGGAAAATCGGATCAGTCATGATGAAATGCTGGAGCAGACTCGATGGGCCAAATGGCTTAATTCTGCTTCTATATCTTTGATCCTATGGTCTTATGGAATAGGTTTAAGGTGAGTGAGGACCGATTTAAAAAGGACTTGAGGAGTAACCTTTACATATAGAGGTTGGTGTGTATGTGGAAGGATTTGTTGCAGCCACAGATTGTGCTGCCGTGTCTGCGTGCCCTTGCAGGTGGGCTGCGGAACGGGCTCAGCAATCATGTGTGTGAGTATTCACATTCCAGCCAATTACTGTTTCATTGTGGTGGAATTCCTTCCTCTTGTGCCTGTCTTGTCGAGACTTGACCAAAAACACAGCAACATCTTCGCCTCTGCCTATCCTCATCTTTGTTCCGGGAAAGATGACTATCATTTAGATTGACTCTGTAAAGGAGCGGTATTCATATAGTACTAAGTTACTGTTTGCTAGCTGCAGGGTCTTGTTAGCTTTAAGGCAGAGAGTTTTAGTTAACTGCTCTGTTGGTCTAGCATTTAATGTTTTATCTTTAATTCTGCTCAGAACTCACTAAAAGTCAGTAAACTCTTCATATGCTTCAGTGTCTCTTCCTCTGCACTTGGGCCATAACTGCAGACTTGTGTCCTCTAAAATGGACCCAGTGGAGAGGGAACAGCTGATCTCGGCCCTGGATTTTGTTGGGCAAGTTGGAAAGAGGCTGAAGTCGGTAGAGGCTGTCTTGGCTGATGTGGCTCATGCAGTGCGACAGCTTCCTGTAGAGTGGCAAACTCAGTCCAAGCCAACTTTTGTTGGTCAGATGGAGAAGGATTAAAGTTAGTGGAGTCTGGGTTGGCTGAAATGGCTCGTGCAGTGTAACAATTGCTTTCAGAGTGGAAGGTCCAGTCTGAACAGAATGAACAGCTGTCTGCGGCGATAGTTCAGTAACTCACCACAGTCAGGCAGAGTCAGGTGGCAGCCATTACTGCAATACAGCAGCAGCAGCCCTTAGCCAGGACAGTCACTCTCCCAGTATCTCCTACATCTTCCACTGTAGCAATCTCATCAGCCTCAGCCACTAGTGCCCCATTTCTTCCAGCCGTTTCATCCTCTGGGCAGATAATCCACTAATCCCAATGGCAGCAGGAGCTTTATTACCCAGGAGCTGAATATCCAAGCACAGCCAGGTTAGCTTGGTGATGATGCGTGTAAACTGGCTTACATGAGGACTCTCTTAGACGGATCCCCACAGTGCCTGTTCATTGCTCTGTGAGAACAAAGAGATCTGGGAATATAGGTTCTTAATTCATTAGAAGTGGTGTCACAGGTAGATAGGGTTGTAAGGAAAGCTTTTGGCACATTGGCCTTCATAGGTCAAAGTATTGAGTACAAGAGTTGGGATGTTATGTTGATGTTGTACAAGATATTGGTGAGGCCTAATTCAGAGTATTGTCTGCAGTTTTGGTCATCTACCTAATGGAAAGATGTAAATGAAATTGAAAGACTACAGAGAAGATTTACAAGGATGTTGCTGGGACTGGAGGACCTGAGACATGAGGAAAGATTGAATGGGTTAAAACTTTATTTCCTTGAACGTAGAAGATTGAGGGGAGATTTGATAAAAGTATACAACATTATGAGGGGGCATAGATAGGGTAAATGCAAGCAGGCTTTTCCCACTGAAGTTGGGTGAGACTACACCTAGAGGTTATGGGTTAAGGGTGAAAGGTGAAACGTTTAAGGAGAACATGAGTGGTGAAAGTGTGGAATGAGATGCCATCGCAAGTTGTGGATGCGATTTCGATTTCAACATCAACAGTTAAGAGAAGTTTGGATAGGTACATGGTTGGTAGGAGTATGGAGGGCTACAGTCTGCACGTAGGTTGATGGGACTGGGCAGTTTAAACGGTTACACATAAACTAGATGGGCCAAAGGGCCTGTTTCTGTGCAGCAGTTTTCTATGACTCTATGCCTCTAATGGATATTATCAGAGAACATACATCTATGATAATTGTTATGATTAGTAAGGGGTTGAGGATTTATTTTTCACTCTGAGGAATGTGGTTGGGTAAGAGAAGTGATGTAGGGAGCTATGTGGTGGTTGATTAATTCCTGGATCACATGAGTTGTAAGTTTGTTGAAGTCATAACTTACATTCTTGAGGTCTTCAGTAAGTGGAAGGACAACTCTCTGCCTCCACACTGGCCAATGACTGCACCATTGACCTCTTACCCAATACTGGTCTTCCCTGGGGCCAGTAGTATTCCCTCTCTCGTTCTGGTGGCCATCGAAGAATACATCAAGGAGTCATTGGCCTTAGGATTGATCTTTCCATCAACCCCGCCAACAGGGGTGGGTTTCTTTTTTGTGAGGCAGAAGGATGGCAAGCTTCATGTCCGCACTGATTATCGGTGCTTCAACAACATCACAGAGAAGAGCTGCTACCTTCTTCCCGTGCTTGCCTCTGCATTTGAACGATTCCAAGGAGCAACCATATTCTCCAAGATCGGTCTAAGCAATGCTTACAACCTGGTTTGTATCTGAGAAGGGGATTTGGTCAGGTCAATACTCCTGCTGTTTTTCAAGCCCTGGTCAACAATGTGCTATATATTAAACCAGTTTGTTTTCATGTTATTTTGATGAAATTCTGGTCTGCTCTTTCTAGGAATATGTCCAGCATGTCTGAAGGGTTCTCTGATAGCTCTTCAAGAATAATCCTTATAACAAGCTGGAGAAATGTGAGTTCCATTAAGAGCAAGTGTTGTTCTTGGGCTATATCCTCACTCCTTCCAGTGATCAAATGGAGCTGTATAAGGTTCAGGCAATCACAGAAAGGTCTAAACTATCTACTGTCAAATGTGTGAAGTGCCTCAGGGAGTTTACAAACTTCTATCACTGCTTCATCAGAAATTTCAGTTCCATTGTGGCCTCCAGAAATGCACTCATCAAGACAACCTCTGCAGGATTTCGTTGGACAAGTGAAGCAGACCAATCATTCCGAATGATGCTTCACCACTGCCCTCGAGCACCCAGGACCATCACGTCCATTCATTGTTGAGGTGGATGCATCAGACATCAGCATTGAAGCTATACTCTCCCAGTGTTCTTCTCTGGATAGTCAGTTGCATCCCTGTGCCTTTCTTTCCTGTCGCTTGACTCCAGCCAAGAATAACTATGATGTTGGAAACAGGCAACACACATCAAAGTTGCTGGTGAACGCAGCAGGCCAGGCAGCATCTCTAGGAAGAGGTACAGTCGATGTTTCAGGCCGAGACCCTTCGTCAAGACTAACTGAAGGAAGAGTTACTTTCCAATCTCTTACTAACTCTTCCTTCAGTTAGTCCTGATGAAGGGTCTCGGCCTGAAACGTCGACTGTACCTCTTCCTAGAGATGCTGCCTGGCCTGCTGTGTTCATCAGCAACTTTGATGTGTGTTTTTTGAATTTCCAGCATCTGCAGAATTCCTGTTGTTTATGTTGGAAACAGAAAACTTTTGCCTGTCAAGGAAGCCCTGGAAGCGTGGTGACACTGGCTAGAGGGGGCAGAGCACCACTTTTTGGTGTGGAGCAATCACAAAAACTTCTATGTCCAGGACACTGAGAGCCTCAGCTCCCATCTTCTTCATCCTGTTTCACCTGCACCTGTAATTCCGGCTGCAAGAATATGAAGGTTCAATGTGCCTGAGAACAACATCAATCCAGAGCCCAAATTTCCTCGCTTGTGCATTGCCAGTCCTGTGATTTGGGAAATAGAGGTGGAGGCGAGGGCCACCAAACACTCGGATCCAGGCCCGGGTGGGGGACCTCCCAACCAGCTGCTTGTCACTGCCAGGATGGGGGTCACTCCTTCCATCTGATTGACATCCACAAATTCAAAGGACCCTGGAATTGATCAGGAGATGATTTTGTGTCCCAGGATGTCCACAACTTCATCTCTCCCTGTTCCACTGGTGCCCAGAGTGAGACAACACACCAGTGCCCTGCAGGCCTGTTCTGCCTGCTGCCTGTGCCTCACCATCCCTGGTCCTACCTCTCGATGGAATCCAACAATGGTCTGCCCCTCTCCGATGAAAACACCACAATTCTGGTGGCTGTGGCCCAGTTTTCCAACGCTGTCCACTTCATTGCTCTCCCGAAGCTCCTGTTGGCTCGTGAGACTGCCACCCTGATGGTCCAGCCCATGTTTGGGCTGCACGACTTCCCTCAGGATATAGTGTCTGATCGAAGACCACAATTCACATCCTGTTTTTGCAAGGCCATCTGTTCTCTTTTGGGAGCCACTGCCACCCCCTCATCTGGTTTCCACCCTCAATCTATTGGCCAGACTGAGAGAGCGAATCAGGAGGTGGAGATAAT
Organism: Mobula hypostoma; assembly: GCF_963921235.1. Taxonomy (NCBI): domain Eukaryota; kingdom Metazoa; phylum Chordata; class Chondrichthyes; order Myliobatiformes; family Myliobatidae; genus Mobula; species Mobula hypostoma. The sequence goes on along the minus strand of NC_086100.1, from coordinate 156,473,816 downwards.
CCTGCACTGCCTTGCCTCTTCCTTTTTTTTTGGCGTGTGCATGCGTGCGTGCGAGTCTGTGCGTGTGCGTGCGTGCATTCATGTGTGCACGATGTTGGCGGGACGATGTCTTTTATTTTTCATGGATTTTTACAAGGTGCAGAGCGAGAGAGAGACTGTGTGGTGAGCCACTCCTCACACAGACATTTCACAGTATTTTTCCCTTTATCTTACGTGGTTGAGTTGCGATCTCGACACTCAACCCGGCATGGATGGAAAGCGTACTCGGGAACGGACTCTACTGGATTCGAACTCGGGAACCTTTGTTCTGGAGTCCAGCGCTGATGTCATTGCGCCACCAGCCGGCCTGCCTTGCCTCTACCAACCCCACATCCTGGAGCTCCCAATTGGTCTGGGCAGTGATTGTCCACAATAACCTCCAGTCATCCTTCACTGGCATGTCCCCTTTGAATGCCAGAAGGGACCACACTTCCCTGACTAGGAGATTGACATGGGAGTTCCTGCTGCTGAACAGTTGGTCCAATGCTACAAGCACATGTGGAAGCAGGTCAGGGCTTCTCTACTGTGTGCTCAGAAACAATGTGCCCGACAGGCTGATCAGCTGCATTGATAGTTGAGGCCTCTCAAGCCAGGGGAGAAAAGCTGGTTGGCATCTCGGGACCTTCCCTTAAAAGTTGACAGCCGCAAGTTGGCTTTACGCTATGTGGGACCATTTGTAATGGAGAAGGCTACGAACAAGATCTCACATAGATTACACCTACCCTCATCAAAGAAATTTCATTCACTAGCCAGTGACTACTTCCCCACTTGCTCCAGTTGTCCCCTCCCCCTCTTCCCAACTTGGTGGGTGGGTTCTTGTCTATTCTGTGCTGCTTCTCTCGGCATCTTGCTGGGTTGTAGGGTACCATATTTGGGAGAAATGCACATAATTCACAGCCACCAACATTGTGTAGGGGTTTCACTTTAAGAGGCTGGTCTGACATGATGACGTTGTTATGTAAGGATTTTTAGCACACTTTGGTGTGTAGATTTTGGAGTTCAATAAAATGTTTTATAAGTTCATTAAGTATAAAATGCCTTACTTCATTTTATTTGCCAAAACTTCAACTGTGCTTTCTTTCACAGATGCTGCCTGGCCTATTGAGTTCCTCCAGCATTTTGTGTGTGTTGTTTGGATTTCCAGCATCTGCAGATTTTCTCATTTGGTGACCCTGATGCTCTAGGATAATTCCAGAGTTATTGAACATGCCAGCCAATGCAATCACTTTGAAACTGCTGGGGTTTTAGGAGCAAAATGCTGTTGCTTGGTTTGGACAAGTTCACAAGTTCACCGCCCAGTTCACTCTGTCAGAAATCTCTGTGGAGAACATCAAATTCTACTACGTGGTAGTGTCACTCAGTAATTCCATGATAGCAAGAGTGGTGTGTCTGCATGAATACCCACCTGAACACGATAAATACTGATTGCTGAAAACTCAGTTTTATGGACTTTTGGACTATTGGAATCCCAGCGTGCCAAACACTTGCTCTCCTTGTAAGGACTCAGCGATGGTAAGTCATCGGAGCGAATGGACCACATGTTGTCTCGCCTGGGAAATCACCATCTTTGGTTCATATCTAAAGAACTCTTCATGCAGCAAATGTCTGATCAAGTTTGCATGTCCCTTGCTAATTCACCCATTAGGAATGCTAAAAAGCGCCAACCGCCTTGCAGCTTCGACAGTGCCAGTGCATTGGGACATCAGAGGTCTGTGAACACCGTGGATCTCAGCTGCCAGCATCACCTACTGTACATTATGGACACCCTTTTGGGGTCATGTTTCCTGTGTGACGAGTGCTGAAGTGAGTGGGCTGCCAGCATTGCCTATTGATGAGAAGGCAAAGAGTGACGAAACCTCACTGGGGACCGCCAATGGCAGCAGGATCCAGACTTACGGGACACAATGGGTGATGCTCTGCTTCAGTGGGCGATGTTGCACATGGGAGTTTGTCCTGGTTAAAGCGTCTAGACCTCTGCTTGGTGCAGCTTTCCTGTGTGCCCAAGCAGTGTTAGTTGATCTCAAGATCTGCTGGTTTGTGGATGTCAAGGACATTGAGTTGTTATCCTGCTCCCCAGTAAGTTCCCCACAATGACTCTGTCAAGCGCTTATGAGTTTTCTCAACTGCTGAGTGAATTCCCAGACCTCACGAAGCACACATTCTCCACGAGAGCCACAAGACATGGGGTTGAACACCACATTCCCACAACTGGTCAGCTGATCCATGCCCTCGCGCGTAGACTGGACCCAGAAAAGCTGACAACAGCGAAAACTGAGTTTGTCAACATGGAAAGACTCAGCATTGCACGCTTGGATAGCCCCTTGGATTCACCCCTCCATTTGGTCCCTAAGTCTGATGGTGGTTCCGCCCATATGGTGATTAAGGATGCCTTAACGAGGCCAACACCCCTGTTCATTACCTGGTCCCACACATCCAAGACTTTAGAAACATAGAAAACCTACAGCACAATACAGGCCCTTTGGCCCACAAACTTGTGCCGAACATGTCCTCACCTTAGAAATTACTAGGCTTACCCATAGCCCTCTATTTTTCTAAGCTCCTTGTACCTATCCAAAAGTCTCTTAAAAGGCCCTATCGTATCCATCTCCACTACCATTGCCGGCAGCCCATTCCACGCATTCACCTCTCTGAATAAAAAACTTACCCCTGACATCTCCTCTGTACCTACTCCCCAGCACCTTAAATCTGTGTGCTCTTGTGGCAACCATTTCAGCCCTGGGAAAAAGCCTCTGTCTATCCACACGATTAATGCCTCTCATCATCTTATACACCTCTATCAGGTCACCTCTCATCCTCCGTCACTCCAAGGCAAAAGGCTGAGTTTACTCAACCTATTCTCATAAGGCATGCTCCCCAATCCAGGCAACATCCTTGTAAGTCTCCTCTGCACCCTTTCTATGGCTTCCACATCCTTCCTGTAGTGAGGCGACCAGAACTGAGCACAGTACTCCAAGTGGGGTCTGACCAAGGTCCTATATAGCTGCAACATTACCTCTCGACTCCTAAATTCAATTCCATGAGTGATGAAGGCCAATACACTGTACACCTTCTTAACCACAGAGTCAACCTGCTCAGCCGCTTTGAGAGTCCTATGGACTCGGACCCCAAGATCCCTCTGATCCTCCACTCATCTGTTTCCTGCCTGAGAGTCTCATAATTCTCCTCACTCCAATTAAACGCTTTTCTAACTTATCTGTTCCTATCTCTCTCCAATTCTATTGTAAAGGAGATAGAATTATGATCACTATCTCCAAAATGCTCTCCCACTGAGAGACCTGACACCTGCCCAGGTTCACTTCCAATACCAAATCAAGTACAGCCTCTCCTCTTGTAGGCTTATCTACATATTGTGTCAGGAAACCTTCCTGAACACACCTAACAAACTCCACCCCATCTAATCCCCTTGCTCTAGGGAGATGCCAATCGATATTTGGGAAATTAAAATCTCCCATCACGACAGCTCTGTTACACACCTTTCCAGGATCTGAGTCCCTATCTGCTCCTCGATATCCCTGTTACTATTGGGTAGCCTATAAAAAACACCCAGTAAAGTTATTGACCCCTTCCTGTTCCTAAGCTCCACCCACAGAGACTCCGTAGACAATCCCTCCATAGCATCCACCATGGCAGCTGTGACACTATCTCTGATCAACAGTGCCATACCCCACCTCTTTTGCCTCCCTCCCTGTCCTTCCTGAAACATCTAAAACCCGGCACCTGAAGTAACCATTCCTGCCCCTGAGCCATCCAAGTCTCTGTAATGGCCACCACATCATATCTCCAAGTACTGATCCATGCTCTAAGTTCATCCGCTTGTTCACAACACTCCTTGTGTTAAAATAGATGCATCTCAAACCTTCGGTCTGAGTGCATCCCTTCTCTATCACCTGCCTATCCTCCCTCTCGCACTGTCTACAAGCTTTCTCTATTTGTGAGCCAACCTCCTCTTCCCCAGTCTCTTCAGTTCGGTTCCCACCCCCCAACAATTCTAGTTTAAACTCTCCCCAGTAGCTTTAGCAAACCTCCCCGCCAGGATATTGGTCCCTCTGGGATTCGAGTGCATCCCGTCCTTTTTGTACAGATCACACCTGCCCCAAAAGAGGTCCCAATGATCCAGAAATCTGAATCCCTGCCCTGTGCTCCAATCCCTCAGCCACGCATTTATCCTCCACCTCATTCTATTCCTAGTCTCACTGTCGCATGGCACAGGCAGTAATCCCGAGATTACTACCTTTGCAGTCCTGCTTCTCAACTTTCCTCCTAACTCCCTGTAGTCTGCTTTCAGGACCTCCTCCCTTTTCTTGCCTATGTCGTTGGTACCAATATATACCACAACCTCTGGCTGTTCTCCCTCCCACTGCAGGATATCTTGGACACGATCTGAAACATCCTGGACCCTGGCACCTGGGAGGTAAACTACCATCCGAGTTTCGTTCCTGCATCCACAGAATCACCTGTCTGACCCCCTAACTATAGAGTCCCCTATCACTACTGTCTTCCTCTTCCTTTCCCTCCCATTCTGAGCCACAGGGCCAGACTCTGTGCCAGAGGCGTGGCCACTGTTGCTTCCCCCAGGTAGGCCATCCCCCCCAACAGTACTCAAACAGGTTTACTTATTGTCAAGGGGGATAGCCACAGGGGTACTCTCTAGTACCTGACTCTTCCCCTTCCCCCTCCTGACTGTGATCCACTTGTCTGTCCCCCGTGGCCCCGGTGTGACCACCTGCCTATACAGTAACTCCTTTCTATCACCTCTTCGCTCTCCCTGACTGTTTAGCCAAAAAGTTTTTTTTTCAAAGTCAGTCTAGTTAGAGGCTACCATTAGGTGCCTGTGTGCTCAGAGATCATTCCCAAAACAGCTGTGATAACCCTGTTTGGCCTTTCGAGTTTCTGTACTTGCCATTTGGACTGAAAAATGCAGCACAGACTTTCCAATGGCTGATGGATTGTATTAATAGTCTTAGATTTCTTTTTGTTTACCTCAATGACGTACTGGTCACCAATGCATCCAAATCTGAATGCATATCTCATCTCCACACACTTTTCGAGTGCTTAAGCCAACACAGGTTGATTATTAACCTTGCAACTGTGCCTAAGGAGGGGGAATTTCGCAACCATGGACTGCTTCACTGCGTCTATGTTCACTTGCAGACGGGCTGCAAAAAAGGTTCAGTAATCACGCTCATGAATATGCATGTTGCAGCCAATCAGTGTTTCACTGTGGTGGTTTTTAACTCCTTTCCAGTTGTTGCAGTCTTGTCAAAACTTGATCAAAAGCACAGCAATGTCTATGCCCCCTGCCTACCTTCATCCTTGTTCCAGGAAAGAAGGCAACCATTTAGATCGACTCTGTAAAGGAGCAGTACTCATTTGGTATTAAGTTAATGCTTCCTAGCCTCAGTGTCAGTGTTAGGATTTAACTTGAGCGTTTTAGTCAGTGACTTTGTTGACCCAACCTTTACTGATTCTGCACAGTTCTTATGACCAGTCAGTGAGCTGTTTATCTGCTTCAGTGTCTCTCCCTCTGCGCTTGGGCCCGTAACCGAACACTTGTGCCAGGATTTGCCAAAGGAAGCTGTGAAGGTGGGCTTATTACAACATTCAAAGGCAGATGAATAAGCAAGAATTTTAGAGGAATATGGACTGAATGCAAACAAATAGTGATCGAGTCTTACGGCATACAAGTTCCCATGCCACCAGTGTTGCCTACCTGCTCGCATTTAGACAATAGACCTCTAAACCTTTCCTATCCTACCTTTCTAAATGGCTTTTAAACGTTGCTAATGTGACTGCCTCAAACACAATTTCTGGCAGCCCATTCCAAATATGCAGCACCCTTTTTGTGAAGAAGCTGCCTTGACGTTCCTTCTCAATCCTTTGTCTCTAATCTTAAACCTATGCCCTCTTGTTATTACCACCTCCTCCCTGTGAAAAGGACAATGTACTTTCGTCCTTACTATGCCCCCCATGATCTTATATATCCTAATCAAGTTACCCCTCAATCTCTTACATTCCAGGGAATAAGGTCCTCATCGATGAAACCTCTCCTTGGAACTCAGGCCCCCAAATTTCAGAAAACTTCTTTTCTACACTCTTAGATTAATATCACCTCTCCTATAACAGGATGACCAAAACTGTACATCATAGTCCGAGCAAAGCCTCACCAACGCCTTCTATACCAACAACATCACTCACTAATTTCGCTATCTGAAAAAGGTCAATTTGCCAAATGACTTTACATCAACCTATCTATCTGAGATGCTTCCCTAAGTGAACAATGCACTTATGCTTCTAGTTCCCTCAGTCCCTTAACACGCCCCAAGGCATTTCATTCACTGGATTGATCTCTCAAAATGCAATATCTCACAATTATCTGGATAGAAAGCCCTCTGCTAATCCTTATCCCACATACCGACTTCCGCTAAGGCCCCACCTCCCCCTCGTACCCCATCTGTTACTCATTTTTATGCACATATTCTTTCTCTCACTCTCCTTTTTCTCCCTCTGTCCCTCTGAATATACCTCTTGCCCATCCTCTGGGTCACCCCCCCCTCCTTTTCTTTCTTCCCGGACCTCCTGTCCCATGATCCTCTCGTATTCCCTTTTGCCTATCATCTGTCCAGCTCTCGGCTCTATCCCTCCCCCTCCTGTCTTCTCCTATCATTTTGGATCTCCCCCTCCCCCTCCAACTTTCAAATCCCTTACTCACTCTTCCTTCAGTTAGTCCTGACGAAGGGTCTCGGCCTGAAACGTCGACTGCACCTCTTCCTATAGATGCTGCTTGGCCTGCTGCGTTCACCAGCAACTTTGATGTATGTTGATTAAGATCCTCTTGCAATTTGTCATAACCTTCTATATGCTCTTATGACACCAAGTATTTTAGTATTATCAGCAAACATACCAGCCATACCTTGTGCAAATCATTTATATAAAGGACAACATAAGGTTAAGGGTGAAAGGTGAAAAGCTTAAGGGGAAGATGAGGGGAAATCTCTTCACTCAGAGGGTCGTGAGAGTGTGGAATGAGCTGCCAGCACATGTGGCGCATGTGAGCTTGATTTCGAAGTTTAAGAGAAGTTTTGATAGTTACATAGACGGTAAGGATATGGAGGGCTATGATCCCAGTGTAGGTCGATGTGAGAAGGCAGATTAAATGGTTTGGCATGGACTAAATGGGCCGATTGGCTTGTTTCTGTGCTGTACTTTTCTGTGACTCTTTTATGGCAACAAATGTTCCACCACTGACCCTTATGGTACACAACTAGACGTAGTCTTCCAGTCTGAGAAACAACCTCTTTGCTTCATAACAATGAGCCTGTTATGAATCCCATTAGCTATCCTGCCCTGGATCTCATGTGATCTCACCTTCCAGAATATCCTGTCATTAGGGACCTTGTCAAAGGGATTGTTAAAATCCATATTGAGAACATGCAATGCCCCACCCTCACCCACCAGTCTAGTTATTTCCACAAAGAATTTCAAGAGATTTGTCAGACACAAAGCTGGAATGACTGTTACAAATCAGACTCTGTCTCTCTAAATGTTGTAGATCCTGTCCCTCAGAACTCTCTCCAGCAATTTACCCACTAATGTATCAGACTCACTGGCCGCAGTTTCCTGGTTTGTTTTTGCTATACTTTTTAAACAATGGTACCACATTAGCCACTTTCCAGTCCTCTGGAACCACACTTGTTGTCAGAGGTGAAGCAAAAATCCCCACAAGGATCTTTGCAATTTGTTCTCTGGCTTCCCATGAAGTCTAAGAATCCCCGGGTCAGGCCCTGGAATTTAGTCACCTTAATGCCTCTAATACTTCCTCCCTGCAAATTTGTACACGGTCTAAGATATCACCACTCATTTTCCTTGGTTCCTTATTCTCCATCGTTTTCTCCACAGTAAAAATGGAAGAGAAATATGCATTAAAAATCTCTCCCATTTCCTGTTCCCCAAACATATGGTTGTGCTGATCTTTGAGGGGACCTGTTTTCTCCCTAGCCACCCGTTTACTCACCTTGCCTGTCAGAACTTTCTACTATCCTCTTTCTTCTATGTTCATGTCTCCCTTAAGTGCACTCCTATTCTTCTTGTCATCATCAACAGGTTTACTAGTTCCCAATTGTTTATGTGTAGTGTATGGCTCCTCTCTTTTTCTTAACTAGAGCCTCAATATCTCTCATTTGACAGGGTTTCTGAAACCTACGAGCCTCGCCCCTCACCCAGCTGTGAGCTGCGGGCCCTGAACTCTTGACATCACACTTTTCAAAACCTGCCACTTGTTAGATGCTCCTTTCCCTGTTGACAACCTTGCCCAACCAAACTCTACAAGTTGCTGCCTAAAAGTTTCAAACTTTGCTCTACCCCAGTTCAGGACCCTGACCTATGAAGCAGATATATCCTTCTCCATGACTATTTTAAAACAAATAGAATTGAATCCAAAGTGCTCACTGACAGACACTTCTACCATCTGTGCTAGGAGGAGGATGGACTAGCTTACATAGACATCTTGGTTGACATGATATTGCTTATTTGTTACAATTATTCGCAAACTTTAATGAAATCATTCTTCATTTGCAAGGAACTGATGTGAATCATATCAATCGTCTCCACATTTTGTCCAAATTAACCCTATTTAAGTGCAACATTGTTCATCATAACCTTTTCCAATTTCCAAGTCTTTCTGATTTCGAAGAGAAAGAAAGAATACCAGATCATGATCTTCAAATATATTCTGCCCATCTGTGTGAGCTGTATAAAGACTCATCAGAGAGATTTTAGGATCTTCTCTCGATGCAAACTCCAGATTGGGTAATAAATCCATTCCTGAACACTTGTAATAAGGAATTAACAGGAAGGCTGGAGGAAGAACAAATCGCTCTAGATAATGAATTTGAGCTGAAGCTGAGGTTGAAAAAATCATATCCAGACTTTTGGTTGCAGGAAGAAATCTCTGGATGCTATCCTGTACTGTGGATAAAGGTCTAGATGTTCTTTATTGCTTTTCCAACATCATATTTAATGGAGTGTGGTCTCAGTGCAGTCGACCAACTTCTTTAAAAGCAACGAAACAGACTGCAAATTACTGAACGTGGGTATCTGAGACCTTGAGTGATATTTAGCCTGACGGTGAGAAGCTGATATGACTGCACAAAGCCCATCCTTGTCATAGAAAAGTGAAAAAGCAGCAAAGTAGTGAATAGTTGGGCTACCAATGTACACTCTAAAATTGCTTTTTCTATAATTAACTAAAGAAATAATTTTATTTGCAGTTTTAAATAGACTTGAATAATTTTTGCAATTATTTGTCACTGCTTTGAATTTGCAGTTCCTATTTTCTTTCACTGTGCATTGTAAATCAAAATCCTTTATGGTTTTTATGAAGTGGTTGGAAAGGGAGGGGGAGGGTGTTTAGTGCTGAGAATGTGGTCTTGGAGCCTCGGGGTGGTTATTCAAAAAAGTTTGGGAACCACTGGTCTATATCCTTCCACTCTCTCCCCTTCTCCTCTTTATCTCCACTTCATACTGGCCATCTTGCCTCTCTACTGTCAGTCATGATGGAGAGTTTTGACCTGAAACATTGGCAATTCCTTTCCTCCCACGGATGCTGCTCAACCTACAAGTTCCTCCAGCATGTTGTTTCCAGATTCAAGCATATGCAATCTTTGTGTTTACACAAGGACCAACTCCCTGGCTACTTTCTACAATGGAGGTACTGGGTTTACCAGTTGTATTTGGATGACCCTTAAGAGATCTGGACATCTTATGGTCAAACAGAAAGTTGAGAACTTTCTCAAGTACGAGTATGGAGATAAAATTAATGCACTACACTGTATACATGGATTTTAGAAGGACATTTGTCAAAGTCCCTCATGGGAGACTAATCCAGAAGATTAAGATGCATGGGATCCACGGCAATTTGGCTGTTTGGATTTGGAACTGGATCGCATATAGGAGAGAGAGGGTAGTGGTTGAAGGGACATTCGAGCTGCAGGTCTGTAATTAGTGGAGTTCCACAGGGATCTGTGCTGGGAACTCTGCTGTTTGTAATATATATAAATGATCTGGGTGAAAATGTAGAAGGGCATGTTGGTAAATTTGTGGATGATATGAAGAATAGGGAGTTGTGGATAGCGTAGAAGACTGGTAAAGAATACAGCACGATATAGACCAGTTGTATATATGGGCTGAGAAATGCCAGATGGAGCTTAACCCAGATAAATGAGGTATTGCACTTCGGTAGGGCAAATGAAATGGTAGGGCAAGTCCTTAAGAAGTGTTGCTGAGCAGAGAGATCTTGGGATTCAAGTTCTTAGCTCCTGAAAGTGGCTGCACAATTCTATAAGGTGGTTAAGGAGGCTTATGGAATGCTTACTATTATTAGTTGAGGCATTGAGTTCAAAAGTCTGGAGGTTATGTTACAACTTTATAGAAGGCCATATCTGGAGTATTGCATACAGTTCTGGTCACCACACTATAGGAAGAATGCTGAGGCTTTGCAGAGGCTGCAGAAGAGTATCACCAGGATGCTGCTTGGTTTAGAGGTTATGTGCTATCGTGAGAGGCTAGATAAACTTGGGTTGTTTTCTCTAGAGTGGCAGAGGCCGGGGCTAGATCGGATTGAGGTTTATAAGATTAGACAGAGTGGACAGACAGTATCTGTTTCCCAGGGTTGAAATGTCTAATACCAGAGGGCATGGATTGGAGGTGAGGAGGAGTAGGTTTAAAGGGGATGTGGGGGGATGTTTTTTACTCAGAGAGTTGTGGATGCCTGGAATGCACTGCCTGGTATGTGGTAGAGGCAAATACATCCGAGGCTTTTAAGAGATGTTTGGATAGACACATGGATATAAGGAGGATGGAGGGATATGGACAAGGTGTAGGTAGGAGCAATTAATATTTGGGAGGTTTGATTTGTTTTTTGTTTGGTCCAGCACAACATTGTGGGCTGAATGGCCTCTTCCTTTACTGCATTCTACTGTTCTATGTTCTATACACCTCTCCTCTATCCTCCTATTACTATGGAAGTCCGAAAAGGCTCGCAGAAGCAATGGGTTGGACTTTATACCATAAGATCCATCTGATACCAGCAGATGCTGACTGATTTAACAGTTTATTTCCATTACTTTTTGTTTCTGCTCCTCTTGTCCTTATCCCCATGCATGCATTGCCACTGCTTGGCAAGAAATACAGAACCAGGAATGAATGATCTTTCCATTATCTTACTGGGGAATCTACTTGTTTTCTGACTGACACTGGAAACTGTTGAATGAAAAATAAAATCCGGGGAAAAAACAATCATAGAATATTAGTAACTACCATCTATGTAAAGACTGCTATGAAACAAAGGCACTATAAAACTGCTTCATTCTGTATGGATGATCTGTTAGTTGTATCCTAGTGTTGATGATCACAATGGTTGCAGCAATGACAGAGGAGTTATTTCTGAAGATCACAGCTACGAATGAAATATATTTAAAAAAGTCTTCTCTCTCCCGTCACAGCAGAAATTTTCTAGGGGCAGCTGTTGAGAATTTTTCGGTTAACAGATGTTTCTGATTGTGGAAACACTAAACTGGATTAATCAGTAAATTCCAGTGATTGAGCTTGAAGCACACACGAGAGAGAGAGAGAATTCTGGCCACCTTTCAGAACAAATGATTTAGTCTTCAATGTGTGCATCTCACAAATGCCCATTGTAATATCTGGAAATGCATGTGCCATGGTAAAATGATGTCAGTCTAGCAAATTTGCTTCGATATTGAAGGGGTGAAAGCCAAGCAGGGCGAGGGGGAAAGTGTGGGCACCAATGCATCAATAGGCTACAAGTTGAGTCTGTTGGACTGGATGGGGATAAAAATAAGTAACCAGTAAGGTGAGACAAATTTTAATTCAACTTTAAAAAGCTGAATAAAGTACAATGTAACAGTGCCTTGAATCAAAGATTAGAATCAGACTAAAGCATTAAACTATAAGAATGTGGAAAGCAAAATGTGAACTAAATAAGGATTAAGTTTACATTGTGACAGGACATGACAGCACAAGGCACCAGAGGATCAGAGGAGCAAGAGATGCAGTATTCATCTTCAGTCTGTGGAGCTCTCATTTAGTGTGAGTGGCTTAGAGCTTGAGGAGGCTCACTGAGAGAAGATTGGGTGATATTTGTTGTGTGGAAATTTAACTGCAAAGGCTTATTTGGTGGGGAGAGGTAAATGGTGGGTCCTGGGGAAATAGAGGCTACAGTGGTAAAGGATTCAAGCTGGAATACTCCGAGAGAACTGTTGTTTCAACAGATGATTTGAAATGGTGAGTAAACTAACACAGAGAAAAGTTAAAATATAGAACATCAAACAGTACAACACAGGAACAGGCCCTTTGGCCCACAATATTGTGCTGAGCCAGCTAAACGGTAAATCAATACTGCCCCCCCAAAAAAAAACTAATTCCTCCCACCTACTCAATGTCCATATTCCTCCATCTTCCTCATTTTCATGTGCCTACCTAAGTGTCTCTTAAAAGCCTCTATTGTACTTGCCTCTACCACCATAACAGGCTGCGCATTCCGGGCAACCATGACACTCTGTGTAAAAAACTTACCTCTCACATCCCCTTGAACCAACCCCCTCTCACCTTCAATGCATGCCCTCTGCTATTAGACAGTTCTGCCTTGGGGCAAAGATACTTCCATGTCCACTCTGTCTGGAAACCACATATAAATTATGTCAAAGCAAAAATGTCAAAACCTAGAGCAATACTGAACAAAGCGCAAGATTTCTTAAATCAGGAATCTTTGTATACATTATACTGTTCACTTACAGTCCCATACATGACTTACTGTGTAGAGGTATGGGGAAATACGTACAAAACAAATACAAACTCAATTTGTCTACTCCAAAAGAAAATCATACGAATTGTAAATAAGACAAGTTATTATGAGCCAACCAATCCACTATTTATTCAACTAAACACTTTAAAATTCAGAGATTTTTAAAATAATACAAATTATGTATAAAGTAAAAAATGGACAGCTACCACAAAGTATCCAAAGGTTGTTTAAAATGAGAAAAAGTCAACATGATTTGAGAGGAACATGTATAATTCAAAAACAAAGGATAAGAACAAATGTAAAAAACATTGTATTTCAGTCAGAGGGGTGAATCTATGGAACAGTTGCAGTGAGAATTTAAAAACATGCACCACACTTAACAAATTTTTAAAAATTATTTAAAATTAATTTAATGAACAAATATAAAATACATGTTTTAAAATGAATGGGAATAATGTACAAACTTTGTAAATAAATGATACTTGGAATTGGATTTTGTGTTAAAAGATTATGAAATTTTTGTTTTGATGTGATGATTGATGCCAAATATGTCGTTGTATACGTAAGAGGGGTAGGCATAATAAGCTGTAGCTTCAGCCTACACCCTTTCGGTCTGTTTTAAAGAATATGACCTGTTGGGGCACCCTTTGAGAGAAGGGTAGTGCAGTCTGATGTGACCAGAATGAACATTAAATTTTCCTGAATGCTATTGCTATCTCTTTGATTTGGAAATTAAAGAAGAAAAACTCAGCTTATTAAAGAAGAAAGACGCATAGCAAGACAAATATGTGACCAGAATGAACATTAAATATCCATGAGGTAAATTTGAAGGAATCGGGCTTGCTGGGTCGGGTCTGGAATTAACTGTCCGATGTAATGATGGATTTGACCTTGAATAATCACAGAAGGATTCCATCGATTCCTAGTTGGAGTGACTTCTTTGGCACCAAAGGATGTCATTTGGAAGAGGCAATTGTATTGTTTGATGTTCTTCCTGAACTTATTTGCAATAGGTTCATCACTGCTGTACAAATTGAGAAGTTCATTAGGTAGAGGCTGCAAATTGCCTATCCTGACCTTTCCCTTCGCACAGCAGTAATGTGCGGTTTCTCCAGTGAATAGGAAGGCACAACAGTGAGGGAATTCTCTGGTCATCGAACCAACATCAGCAGAAATGTGACAGCATGCGAGTCGTGCATTTTACGTTGCTCTTTCTCTGTCAAGGTATTATCATCGAAAGCGACCATTGTCGTCTTCAGCAACTCTCGCAATAATTACTCTGCACCGCATATTATCGAGTTGATCTTTCCTTTTCTCCTCTGTCTCTTCCTCTCTCCTCCTTCTCTGCCTGTTTTTGTCATTCTGGAGACGTGCAGTCCTTTCATCCTTCGTCCCTTCATCTCTTCTACCATTTGTTCTTTCTCTCTGATCCTGGAGTCGTGCAGCCCTGGCCTGATCGGATTCTTGTTTTCACCTCCGTCTGTGCCTGTTGTTGTCATTTTGGAGACGTGCATGCCTGCCCTCCTCTGTCTTGTCTGCTCTCATCTTTTTTGTCCTGACTCTTTGATCCTGGAGTCATGCGGCCCTGGCCTCATCCGATTCTTGTTCTCTCCCTCTCCTTGCCACTTCCCGATGACATTTGACATAATCTCTTGACCATAATGTCCCCCTTCTCTTTCCACACTGCATAATTAGGCTATCCATATATTTTTACCCTAATGCTTGATAGAAGATAGGAAGCAGTAACAGCAAAGCCTCCAAGCTGCTGAGGCTGGCCGTGCGCATGCGTCGGGCTGTGACGTCGCGTTCTCCATGATGGCCGATCGGGTCTCGGGTGAAAGGCAGCCTGTTGATTTTTGGCGAATGAGCAATTTTATATGAATACATAACTCTGATCTTTGCCTGCATTCTGTAAGTTAGCGCATTTTAATTCGATTTAGCCAAAAAAAGTGCCACTGTAATGCATCGTTTTTGCTAATTGGAGGTCACAAACAGACAAACAGACAGAGCATGAGAGTTTTAGTAATATATAGATCTATGCTTTTTTGTTGTAATTTTGTCCTATGAAATCATCGTATTAAATCATCATTAAAAATGATACTTTTTGTTATGTTTGTACTGACCGAAATAAATTTCATTCATTCATTCATCTATGCCTCTCATAATCTTACAAATCTCTATCATATCTTCCCCCAGCCTCTGCCACTCCAGAGAAAACAACCCAACTCTATCCAGCCTCTCATGATAGCACATGACCTCTAAACCAGGCAGCATCTTGGTGAACCTCTTCTGCTCCCTCTCCAAAGCCTCAACATCCTTCCAATAGTTGGGCAACCAGAACTGTAGGCAATACTCCAGATGTGGCTTAAGTAAAGTTCTATCAAGTTGTAACATAACCTCTTTTTCCTTTTGAACTCAATGCCTCGCCTAATAAAAGCAAGCATTCCATATACCAATCCAAAATCCTGAGCTGCTGGATTAGGCAAGACTGGTTATGCTGGCGAATCTTTTCCTAATAAATACCAAATTCAACATATATCCTTCACAGGTCGATTTGAAACTGTCAATTGGTTTATAGTGAGTCTGAAAAAGCAAAAGATTTTCCAGAGAGGTTTTCGATTCATCGGATGGACCGCACGGCGTCTTCGGGCAAGATGACGGGAGGTGGTGTCTGCCTACTGATCAATACTGCATGGTGCTCGGACACAGTGGCGCTGACAACATCCTGCAGCCCGGACCTGGAACACCTGTCGGTGAAGTGTCGTCCCTACTATCTGCCATGGGAATTCACCTCGGTCATACTGACAGCGGTCTACATTCCCCCCCAGGTGGACATGGAGTGTGCTCTGAACATACTGTATGCCAACACCAGTGAGCTTGAGACCAGGTATCCGGAGGCTTTGCTCATTACAGCCAGAGACTTTAACCAGGCCAACCTCAGAAAGGCACTGCCAAAGTTATACCAACATGTCTCCTGCCCCACTAGAGGCTCGAATATACTTGACCACTGCTACACAGCAGTCAAGGATGCCTACTGTTCCGTCCCACGACCTCACTTCGGAAAATCGGACTAGCAGACCGTACTCCTCCTCCCGGCTTACAAACAGAAACTGAAGCAGGAGGTCACGGTGTCAAAAGTGGTGTCGCGTTAGACGGAGGAAACTGATGAGGTCCTCCGTGACTGCTTTGAATCGGTGGACTGGTTAGTATTCAAGGACTCGGCAGCTAACCTCGATGAGTATGCCTCAGCTGTCACGGACTTTATTTGGAAACGCACGGCGGACTGTATGTCTCGCAAGATGATCTGGGTATTCCCTAACTGGAAACCTTGGATGAATTATGAGATCAAGTCCCTTTTGAAGGCTAGAGCTGCGGCTTTTAGGTCCAGGGATACCAGTCACTACACGGAATCCAGGTGTGAACTCCGGAAAGCCATTAAGGGCGCCAAGAGGCAATATCGAGCCAAGTTGGAAGCCCAGGCTAACCAGAAGGATGCTGGTAGACTATGGCAGGGTCTAAATGAGATCACTGGGCACAAAGAAAAGGCTGGGAATATCAATAACTGTGGCGCTTCTCTTCTTGATGAATTTAACGTACTCTACGCAAGATTCGAACAGAAGAGGAGCATCCCGCTCCCTCCGGATGAACCGGACCTGGTGGTATTGAGATTCATCGTCACTGAGGAGGACGTTAGAAGGGCCTTCCTGAGGATAAATCCAAGGAAGGCGACGGGCCCAGATGGCGTCCCAGGACGGGTTTTCCAGGCCTGTGCAAGCGAGCTAGCTGGAGTGTTTGCTTACATCTTCAACTGCTGCTTGCTTCAGTCTAAGATCCCCTAATGTTTTAAGAAGGCAACGATAATCCCAGTGCCGAAGAAGAGCAAGGTGGCATGCCTGAATGACTATCGACCTGTGGCTCTGACATCAATTGCTATGAAGTGCTTCGAGAGATTGGTTATGGCACACATCAACCACAGCCTACCAGTCAACCTCGACGCTTTGCAATTCCCCTACCGGAGCAACAGGTCAACGGCAGATGCCATCTCTCTGGCCCTACATTCCTCCTTAGAACACCTGGAGAATAAAGACGCATACATAAGGCTCCTTTTCATTGACTACAGCTCTGCCTTTAATACCATCTTTCCAAATAGACTGATTCCTAAGCTCCGGAACCTGGGCCTTAGCACTCAGATCTGCAGCTGGATCTTCAACTTCCTCACAGACAGGGCCCAGGCTGTAAAAATAGGGGACAAGCTCTCCTCTTCAATCACTCTGAGCACTGGTGCCCCACAAGGTTGTGTACTCAGCCCCCTGCTGTACTCACTGTACACCCATGATTGTGTAGCCAAGTTTCCTTTGAACTTTCCTTTGCTGATGACACAACAATTGTAGGCCGTATCTCGGGTAATGATGAGTTTGAGTACAGAGAGGAAATTAAACACCTGGTGGTATGGTGCGAAGACAATAACCTATCCCTCAACGTCAGCAAGACGAAGGAATTGGTTGTTGACTTCAGAAGGAGTAGCGGACCGCACGACCCCATTTACATCGGTGGTGCGCAAGTGGAACAGGTCAAAAGCTTTAAGTTCCTTGGGGTCAATATCACAAATGACCTGACTTGGTCCAGCCAAGCAGAGCCCACTGTCAAGAAGGCCCACCCGCGCCTTTACTTCCTGAGAAAGCTAAAGAAATTTGGCCTGTCCCCTAAAACCCTCACTAATTTTTATATGTACTGTACAAAGCATTCTTCTAGGGTGCATCACAACCTGGTATGGAAGTTGTCCTGTCCAAGACCGGAAAAAGCTGCAGAAGATCGTGAACACAGCCCAGCACATCACACAAACCAATCTTCCATCCTTGGACTCACTTTACACCACACACTGTTGGAGCAGTGCTGCCAGGATTAGCAAGGACACGACCCACTCAGCCGACACACTTTTTGTCCCTCTTCCCTCCGGGAGAAGGCTCAGGAGCTTGAAGACTCGTACAGCCAGATTTGGGAACAGCTTCTCTCCAACTGTGATAAGACTGCTGAACGGATCCTGACCCGGATCTGGGCCGTACCCTCCAAATATCAGGACCTGCCTCTCGTTTTTTTTTGCACTACCTTACTTTCCCTTTTCTATTTTCTATTTATGATTTATAATTTAAATTTTTAATATTTACTATCGATTTGTACTCCAGGGAGTGCAAAGCGCAGAATCAAATATCGCTGTGATGATTGTACCAATTGTTTGGTGACAATGAAGTATGAAGCATAAAGTATAAAAAGATCATTAACGTTTCACAGATTTTCTTACCATTATGCATGAGACAACCACTAGGGACTGTCAGACTGATAGCATTAGTTCGGAAAGTGAGGCAAAATCAGCTGGGCACAGTCAAGCCCCTTGTGCCCCAGATCATCCTTCAGGTGGAAAATACTAGATTAGAAGAGAAATCTGAACTCTTTGGAGATTGCTACACCATCTGTATTCATTTTGTTGAAAGACAAATTGAACACAATAAGTCAATTTTCTCCAGGCAATTTTCTATTGCACAGTAGCTAAGATAACACCTGCCGGATTATTTTTGCCCGTACAATCGGTGGGACTCACGTGCATTGTTTCATGTTGAGACAATGAATTGCATTCAATCTGCTGCAATCTAATTGTAGCTTATAGTACAATGTCTATATTGAAGTTATCAAATATAAAATTAATGATCTAATTGCAATATATCTCAATTCTGTTCAGCATGATCGTGACCTCAGCATTTCCACTAAGCCCTCACACTCTGGCCTATTCCAACCTTGTGCCATCAAAATTCAACACAAATGTCTACTTTCTCATCACAACTGGATCACTGAGCTAACTTTCTGGGCTAATTCTTTTCATTTTTATTTTAATTCCACACTACTTTCTCTCACCCAGCATATGCTTTTGTTAGATCATTTCTCTTCGTAAAGTCACGTCAAGACTTGAATTTGAACTTGAAAAGATATGAATTTCAAACAGCAAGGATGTAATGCTGAGACTGTACAACACACTGGCAAGGCCTCATCTGGAGTACTGAGAGCAGTTTTGGGCCCCTTATCTAAGAAAAGGTGTGCTGACGTTGCAGAGGGTTCAGAGGAGAACGATTCTGGGAATGAACGCATTTTCATATGAGCAGCCATTGAATGTTCTGGGCCTGTACTCGCTGGAATTCAGAAGAGTGAGGGGAGATTTCATTGAAACATATCAGATGTTGGAAGGCCTAGCTAGAGTGGATGTGAAGGGGATATTTTCTTTGGTGGGAGAGCCCAGGACCAGAGTGCGCAGCCTCAAAATAGATAGGGATGTCCATTTAGAGCAGAGGTGAAGAGGAATTTCTTTAGCCAGGGGTGGTAAATCTCTGGAAATTGTTGCCACGGGTGACTGCGGAGGCCAGGTCACTGTGTGCATTTAAGGTGAAGGTTGATAGGTTCTTGATCGGTCGGCTTGGGGAGAAGGCAGGAGAATGGGGTTGAGAAAGATAATAAATCAGCCAGGATGAAATGGTGGAGCAGATTTGATGTACCAAATGGCCTAATTCTGCTCCTATATCACATGGTCTTAAGGAATTTCATCACTTTTACGCCACATAGCATTTCCTATCTTCTCTCATGTAAGATAATCCTTTACAGACACTCTCAATGGATACGATTTAATATTCCTGTTTCAGCCTGTTGCAACTAAAAAGCACAACTGCTTCCAAGGTCAGTACAGTCAACAAAGATGTCTTAATGTGTTTAAATGAAGTATTGCTGCTTAAAACTGACGGAAACAACACAGTCTGTGGTCAGAAGTGCCCACAGAGAAAACCTTGGAGGAAGTGCGGGCGCAGATCAGTGTGCTTAAGGAAACGGGGTTTTAAACGCCCTGTACCAACTATCTTGCTGGCAAATGTGCAGCCTCTGGTGAATAAAATTGATGATCTTAGAGCCAGGGTGCTGAATCAGAGGGACATTAGGACCGCATGTGTACTTTGTTTCTCGGAATCTTGGCTAACCCCTTAGAACCATAGAAACTACAGCACAGAAACAGGCCCTTTGGCCCTTCTTGGCTGTGCCGAACCATTTTCTGCTTAGTCCCACTGACCTGCACACGGACCATATCCCTCCATACACCTCCCATCCATGTATCTGTCCAATTTATTCTTAAATATTAAAAAAGAATCTGCATTTACCACCTCGTCTGGCAGCTCATTCCATACTCCCACCACTGTCTGTGTGAAGAAGCCCCCCCAATGTTCCCTTTAAACTTTTCCCCCCTCACCCTTAACCCATGTCTTCTGGTTTTTTTTCTCCCCTTGCCTCAGTGGAAAAAGCCTGCTTGCATTCATTCTATCTATACCCATCATAATTTTATATACCTCTATCAAATCTCCCCTCATTCTTCTACGTTCCAGGGAATAAAGTCCCAACCTATTCAACCTTTCTCTGTAACTGAGTTTCTCAAGTCCCGGCAACATCCTTGTAAACCTTCTCTGCACTCTTTCAACCTTATTTATATCCTTCCTGTAATTTGGTGACCAAAACTGAACACAATACTCCAGATTCGGCCTCACCAATGCCTTATACAAACTCATCATAACATTCCAGCTCTTATACTCAATACTTCGATTAATAAAGGCCAATGTACCAAAAGCTCTCTTTACGACCCTATCTACCTGTGATGATACTCTTAGGAAATTTTGTATCTGTATTCCCAGATCCCTCTGTTCCATTGCACTCCTCAGTGCCTTACCATTAACCCTGTATGTTCTACGTTGGTTTGTCCTTCCAACGTGCAATACCTCACACTTGTCAGTATTAAACTCCATCTGCCATTTTGCAGCCCATTTTTCCAGATGGTCCAAGTCCCTCTGCAGGCTCTGAAAACCTTCCTCACTGTCTACTACACCTCCAATCTTTGTATCATCAGCAAACTTGCTGATCCAATTTACCACATTATCATCCAGATCATTGATATAGATGACAAATAACAATGGACCCAGCACTGATCCCTGTGGCACACCACTGGTCACAGGCCTCCACTCGGAGAAGCAATTCTCTACCACCACTCTCTGGCTTCTTCCATTGAGCCAATATCTAATCCAATTTACCACCTCTCCATGTATTCCTAGCGTCTGAATTTTCCTAACTAACCTCCCATGCAGGACCTTACTGAAATCCATGTAGACAATATCCACTGCCTTCCCTTCATCCACTTTCCTGGACTGGATGCAGCTATTCAGATTGGCGGGTTTACTATACACCGTCAGGATAGATCTATAGAGTCTCTCAAAAGCAGAGGTGGAGGAGTATGCCTCATGATCAACTCTTCTTGGTGCACAAATATATCAGTGCTGTCCCAATTCTGTTCACCAGACCTGGACTATCTAGCAGTAAAGTGCTGTCCTTTTTACCTACCATGGGAGTTCTCTGGGGTCATTCTGGTAGCAGTTTACATTCCACCTCAGGCCAATGTCAATCAGGCTTTAGATGATCTGACAATGTGATCAACATGCACGAAACAGCGCACCCGAACGCCTTCACCATTGTTTTGGGAGGATTTTAACCAGGCCAGTCTGAAAAAATCACTAAGCAATTACCATCAACAGATCACTTGCAATACCAGAGGGAACAACACACTGGCCCATTGCTACACCATCATCAAGAATGCCTGCTGTGCTATTCCACGCCCTCACTTCAGGAAGTCTGATCAGCTGGCTGTACTTCTACTCCCTGAGTTTAGGCAGAGACTGAAGACTGCAGCACCAGCAGTGAGGACCAAGAAGGTTTGGACAAGGGAAGCACAGGAGCACCTACAGGACTGCTTTGAATCGGTGGACTGGACTGTATTCAGGGATTCATTTTTGAACCTGGATGAGTATACTGCAGTTGTTACTGACTTCATTAAAACCTGTGTGGATGAGTGTGTGCCTACAAAGACTTACTGTACATTCCCAAACCAAAAGCCGTGGATGAAACAGGAGATATGTCATCTGCTGAAGGCTAGATCTGTGGCATTCAAGTCTGGCAACCCAGGTCTGTACCAGAAAACCAGGTATGATTTGCGGAGGCTATCTCAAGGGCGAAGAGACAATTTCGAACATGGTTGGAGGCAACATCGGATGCACGGCAACCCTGGCAGGGTCTGCAAGACATTACTTCCTACAAAGCAAAACCCAGTAGCATGAATGGCAGCGATGCTTCACTACCAAATGAACTCAATGCCTTCTATGCACACTTTGAAAGGGAGAACACAACTATGGCTGTGAAGATCCCTGCTGCACCTGATGACCCTGTGATCTCTGTCTCAGAGGCTGATGTTAGGCTGTCTTTAAAGAGGGTGAACCCTCTCAAGGCAGAACGTCCAGATGGAGTATCTGGTAAGGCTCTGAAAACCTGTGCCAACCAACTAGCGGGAGTATTCAAGGACATTTTCAACCTCTCACTGCTACGGGCAGAAGTTCCCACTTGCTTCAAAAAGGCAACAATTATACCAGTGCGTAAGAAGAATAATGTGGGCTGCCTTAATGACTATCACCCGGTAGCACTTACATCGACAGTGATGAAATGCTTTGAGAGGTTGGTTATGACTAGACTGAACTCCTGCCTCAGCAAGGACCTGGACCCATTGCAATTTGCCTATCACCACAATAGGTCAACGGCAGACGCAATCTCAATGGCTCTTCACATGGCTTTAGACCACCTAGACAACACAAACGCCTACGTCAGGATGCTGTTCATTGGCTATAGTTCAGCATTTAATACCATCATTCCCATAATCCTGATTGAGAAGTTGCAGAACCTGGTCCTCTGCACCTCCCTCTACAATTGGATCCTCGACTTCCTAACTGGAAGACCACAATCTGTGCGGATTGGTGATAACATATCCTTCTTGCTGACGATCAACACTGGCGCACCTCAGGGGTGTGTGCTTAGCCCACTGCTCTACTCTCTATATACACATGACTGTGTGGTTAGGCATAGCTCAAGTACCATCTACAAACGTTTGTACAAATTTGCTGACAGTACAACCATTGTTGGTAGAATCTCAGGTGGAGACGAGGGGGCGTACAGGAGTGAGATATGTCAACTAGTGAAATGGTGCCGCAGCAACAACCTGACACTCAATGTCAGTAAGACAAAAGAGCTGATTGTGGACTTCAGGAAGGGTAAGACGAAGGAACACATACCAATCCTCATAAAGGGATCAGAAGTGGAGAGGGAGAGCAGTTTCAAGTTCCTAGGTGTCAAGATCTCTGAGGATTTAACCTGGTCCCAACTTACTGATGTAGTTATAAAGAAGGCAAGACAGTAACTCTATTTCTTTAGGAGTTTGAAGAGATTTGGCATGCCAACAAGTACACTCAAAAACTTCTATAGTTGTATTGTGGAGAGCATTCTGACAGGCTGCATCACTGTCTGGTATGGAGGGGCTACTGCACAGGACTGAAAGAAGTTGCAAAAGGTTGTAAATCTAGGCTTCTCCATCTTGGGCACTATCCTACAAAGTACCCAGGACATCTTTAGGGAGCGGATGTCAGAAAGGCAACATCCATTATTAAGGACCTCCAGCACTCAGGGCATGTCCTTTTCTCACTGTTACCATCAGGTAGGAGGTACAGAAGCCTGAAGGCACACACTCAGCGATTCAGGAACAGTTTCTTCCCCTCTGGCATCCGATTCCTAAATGGACATTGAAGCTTTGGACACTACCTCACTTTTTTTTAATATACAGTATTTCTGTTTTTGCACATTTAAAAAAATCTATTCAATATATGTATTTGATTTACTTGTTTATTTATTATTATGTTTTAATTTATTTATTATTATTTTTTTTTCTCTCTCTCTGATATATTATATATTGCATTGAACTGCTGCTGCTACGTTGACAAATTTCACGACATGTGCCGGTGATAATAAACCTGATTCCAGTTCTGATTCTTCTGATTCCAAACTCGGTGGCTGAGCAGGATCTGTGGGGGCAAAGGAATTGCTGACGTTTAGGGTCAGGACTGCCGAGTTCCTCCAGAAGGTGGCTTGTTCCTCTGTATTCCAGTATCTGCAGTCTTTTGGTCTCATTCTGTGCAATTCTGTTGGATGTAATAGGGTTACAGATCCCCAATATTCTGTCTAATCTTCACATAGATTTCATGTTCCTTCTTGGAATTTGGCAATACCCAGATATGGTGGTATTTGGCTCTAATCTTATTTGGACAATTACATAATTTTATCTTACCACATTGGAAAATAGAAGGCAATAGCCTGGGGATGTCAAGATGGGTCGTCGAGCCTGGGGATTCAAGTCGGGTTGTCGGGCCTGGGGTTTTGAGCCTGGTGAGATTTGAACTGGGCTGTCGGGCCTGGACATTTCAGCTGGGCTATCAGGCCGCAGGTGAAACTGGACTGGGTTTGAAAGAGCTGACCTGGGTGCAGGCCATGCTGCTACATGCTACTCACAGGCACCAGAGTTGGCACGAAGGCAGCATGTAGTAAAACCATGAGTGACTGTCTTGGACGTTTTTTTGCGATCACAAGAACCTGCAGGACATTGATTGCTGCAGGCCTGCTTCCCTTGTTTGGTGGGAAGACAGGCGACAAGGCAGCAACGTTGTCTTGTTGCAGCTAGGACTAGGCCTCAGTCCTTGGGCTTGTGTTATAGTGTTGCATACAGGCTCGTTTGGGGGTGGCCTCTCCTGTTGGTGCTGCCCTTCAGTGTTGGATAGGTGGAATTACAGGCTGGATTGCTGGGAGCCATCAATTTGTGGGACTTATCACTCAGGGACTTGGATGAAAGATTTGCTTTCTTACATAGTCATAGTCATACTTTATTGATTCTGGGGGAAATTGGTTTTCGTTACAGTTGCTCCATAAATAATAAATAGTAATAGAACCATAAATAGTTAAATAGTAATATGTAAATTATGCCAGTAAATTATGAAATAAGTCCAGGACCAGCCTATCGGCTCAGGGTGTCTGACCCTCCAAGGGAGGAGTTGTAAAGTTTGATGGCCACAGGCAGGAATGACTTCCTATGACACCCTGTGCTGCATCTCGGAGGAATGAGTCTCTGGCTGAATGTACTCCTGTGCCCACCCAGTATATTATGTAGTGGATGGGAGACATTGACCAATATGGCATGCAACTTGGACAGCATCCTCTTTTCAGACACCACCGTCAGAGAGTCCAGTTCCATCCCCACAACATCACTGGCCTTACGAATGAGTTTGTTGATTCTGTTGGTGTCTGCTACCCTCAGCCTGCTGCCCCAGCACACAACAGCAATCATGATAGCACTGGCCACCACAGGCTCGTAGAACATCCTCAGCATCGTCCGGCAGATGTTAAAGGACCTCAGTCTCCTCAGGAAATAGAGATGGCTCTGACCCTTCTTGCAGACAGCCTCAGTGTTCTTTGACCAGTCCAGTTTATTGTCAATTCGTATCCCCAGGTATCTGTAATCCTCCACCATGTCCACACTGACCCCCTGGATGGAAACAGGGGTCACCGGTACCTTAGCTCTCCTCAGGTCTACCACCAGCTCCTTAGCCTTTTTCACATTAAGCTGCAGATAATTCTGCTCACACCATGAGACAAAGTTTCTTACCGTAGTCCTGTACTCAGCCTCATCTCCCTTGTTGATGCATCCAACTATGGCAGAGTCATCCAAAAACTTCTGAAGATGACAAGACTCTGTGCAGTAGTTAAAGTCCAAGGTGTAAATGGTGAAGAGAAAGGGAGACAAGACAGTCCCCTGTGGAGCCCCAGTGCTGCTGATCACTCTGTCGGACACACAGTGTTGCAAGCACACGTACTGTGGTCTGCCAGTCAGATAATCAATAATCCATGACACCAGGGAAGCATCCACCTACATCGCTGTCAGCTTCTCCCCCAGCAGAGCAGGGCGGATGGTGTTGAACGCACTGGAGAAGTCAAAAAACATGACCCTCACAGTGCTCGCTGGCTTGTCCAGGTGGGCGTAGACACGGTTCAGTTACGTGACTATGTTGCTTTTTTTCACTTCTTATTATTTTGAATGCACATGTATGTTTTTTGCATCTTGGCCCTAGAGGAACGCAGTCTCATTTGGTGGTATCCATGCATGGTTTGAATGACAATTAAACTTGATTTGATTTGACTTGAAATGGAGGCTGCAAACATTCAATCTAAAACTGACATTTATGCCTCAATAAGAGACTACAATAGAATGAGGGAGGAGCTGGCTAGCGTGGTCTGGGAATACAGGCTATATGGTGGGACAGTTGAGGAACAGTGGAAGACTTTCAAAGAAACTGATAAAAATACAGTGCTTGATAAAAGTATATTCCAGTTAAAAGCATGGACATTAGGGATGGGGAGAGACAGCCTGGAATAACTGAGGGAATGTAGAAAGCACCAAACTAAAGGTTCTTGCATACAAAGTCACCGTGGGAAACAAAAAGATTGGGAAAAATTTTAAATGCAACAAAGAACCACTAAGCAAGCTATAAGGAAAAGGAAAATAGATTATGAAAGTAAACAAGCACAAAATATAAAAAAGATAGTAAAAGATTTTATAATTATATAAAGTGATAATAGGTGTCTAAGGTCCCTTAGAAGCTGTGGAGATGGAATTAATATTGGGTAATGTTGAAATGGCCGGGGCTTTCAATGACTATTTTCTGTTGGTCTTCACAATGGAGGGACGTGCCAAAGAGAAAACTTATGGAGGAGATGGGAAATGAGGACCTTGATACAATTAACAACAACAGGAATTCTGCAGATACTGGAAATTCAAGCAACACACATCAAAGTTGCTGGTGAACGCAGCAGGCCAGGCAGCATCTGTAGGAAGAGGTACAGTTGTCGAGTCCTGACGAAGGGTCTCGGCCTGAAACGTCGACTGCACCTCTTCCTACAGATGCTGCCTGGCCTGCTGCGTTCACCAGCAACTTTGATGTGTGTTGTTTGATACAATTGCTGTCTTTAAAGAGGTAGTAATGATCAAACTAGTGGGACTAAAAGTTAGAGAAGTCCCCTGGTACTAAAGGGATGCATCCCAGTAGCCTGTAGTAAATGGAGGTAGTTGCAGCTCGTGATTCTTCTTCTTCTTTAAGCACATGATCCTTACTAGGGTATTTGCTGCTGACAGCAGCTTGGCAGATTCCTTAAGGTCTTTGGAGCTTCTATTGGCGTTTCTGTAGCACTGAGGTTGATGGGTTGGGGTTGCTGAGGTTTATGGTTTTGCAGCCAGGCTTGAGTTTTATAATTTGTGCTAATTTACCAAAGTTCTCTGGACTCTAGGCAGCTCCAGGCAGAATGGAAGACAGAGAATTCCTGCCACTATTTCTAAGGGGATGTAAACAAAATTCAGGTAACTATTGGTCAGCTAGCTTTATGTCTGCAGTCCTGAAAATGCTTGAAGCTATCATTAAAGAAGATAGAGCAAGACATCTGGGTAGAAGTAGTTCCATCAGGCAGACACAGCATGGACTGGTCCTGTTTGACAAGCTCACTAGAATTCTTTGAAATATAATGAGTGCAGTGGATAAAGGGGAACAGGTGGATGTTGTATACTTAAATTTCCAGATAATGCAACCACCATCACGTACAGTTGCAGCCTAACCTCCCTGCTCTTAAATTCCTTCCCTCTAGCAATGAATGCCTTCATTCCATTTGCCTTCTTGATAACCTGCATATCAACCTTTTGCAATTCATACTCAAGCACTCTCAAGTTGTTCTGCACAGGAGCATGGTGCAATCTTTCACCATGTAGGTAATAATCTGATCTTCTATTTTTCCTTCCAAAGTAGCTGACCTTGCATTTACCAACATTGCACTTCAAGTGTGCAAGAATGTAAGAAGCTGCAAAGACTGGTGGACTCAGAACAGAACATCATACACACATCCCTCCCCACCATCTATATGAAACGCTACTTCAAAAAGACAACATCTATCATCAAAGATCCCACCACCTGAGCCATTCCATCTCCTCGCCTCTACCATCGGGCAGGAGATACAGGATCCTGAAATCCCACACCACCAGGTTCAACAGCAGCCTCTGCCCTTCAGCTACTGGGTTCTTGAATCAACCTGCACAACCGTAATTACAACCTTGGTGTAGCAATACTATGATCACTTTGCATTACAATGGACTTTATTTTTCTTTGTTCTAATTGCATTCCTTCTTGCTCAGTTATGTATATTTTATGTTTAATTGATGCTTTTCTTGTGAATGTTGTGTCTCTGATATTTTGTGCCTGTGATACTGCTGCAACTAAGTGTTTTTTCTTTGCAGCAGGTGGGGATGAAAATAAACTTAACTTTGACTTAACTTCACCTATTACTATGCTGCTCAAGAGAATTTTGTGAAAGTTGCTTGCGCTCTCCTTACTTTTAGATATGACAAGATGTTCTTGTCCGTTTATATTGCTGCTCAACAAAAGGTTCTGAGGATCGTAGAATAGACATCTTTATTTCATATTTGAAGTTACTCTCACCAGAGAAGAATTCAACAGAAGTTGCTATTGTCTTCCACACAGTTATTTCCCGGAATCTTTGTTGGCCTGGACAGGATTTGAACAGTGTTCTTCGCCAATAAATGGACTCAGATGAATGGTCAGGAATACTCCTGGATGCTTCTCCCTAATCCTTCCTTCTTCACCTATAACAAGGATGCTATGAAAAAGAGAGCAGGAAGGCGCTACTTGTTGGAATTCCAGGACTTGCTGGCTTCACGTATACAGGGAAACAATCCCTCAACACAGCACAGAATGTGGATCTAACAGGGTGTTCATACGATGTTAATCTTGCAAAGCATAAATTTCCATCTGCTGTTTGAAGACTCCCGCTGATGTCACACTGCAATAATTACACAGCAATGTTTAACAAAATGTAGAAAACTTCACACCTCAGTTGAAATGGGTGTCATAATGATGGACTGTTGGGATGCTTTCCTCAAGATATCTGATGAAGTGATTCAGTCCTCATCAATGGCCACTTTGTTAGGTAGCTCCTGTATCTAATAAAATGGCCGCTGATGAATGTCCATGGCCATCTACTGCTGTAGTCCATCCATGTCAATGTTCAATGTGTTGTGCATTCAGAGATGTTCTTCTGCACACCACTCTTGTAATGTGTGGTTATTTGGGTTACTGTCAGCTTGAACTAGTTTGGCCATTCTCTGATCTCTCTGATTATTAAGGTGTTTTTGCCCACAGAACTGCTGCTCACAGGAAGTTTCTGTGTTTTAGCACAGTTCTTTGAATCTGTGCGCATGTGCCGGTCGTGCATGCAGCCGGCTACAGTTGCTCCATAGTTTTTTACTTTTAAACTTTTTAACTTAGTTATTTGTTGTATTTTTATTTCTCACGGTAACACGTTGAAGCTGCACCCTCTCTAACATGCTGGTGGAGAGAGCTTTATTTGGGTTTTTAGCGCAGGAAATAGTTACATTCAGACATGTCTCATTAGCGTTGAAAAGTATGGTCGCATTGTTTATTCCAGGGACCTGCTGATTGCGCTCATGCCCGCCGGTTTAGCGAACAGAGCGGCGGACCCCCCCCCCCGGCTGAAATCTGGAGGAAAACACACAGAGGATGCAGAGGGGGATCAAAAAGGCGAGGGAAGAGGACCGGGTTGAGACAACAGAGGCTTATGGAGAAGGGAAGTTATAAGCCCTGTCTCCCCTCTCCCATCATGGGAAATGTGAGATCGCTGGGGAATAAAATGGACGAACTGACTGCGCTTATCAGGAGTCAGAGGACATTTCGGGAGAGCAGTGTCATGTGCTTTACTGAGACGTGGCTGCACAAGGACATACCCGATCAAAGCATTTCCATAGAGGGCTTCCAGACCATTCCAGCTGACCGGAATTGCACTGAGACCGGTAAGCGTAAAGGAGGGTGGCTGGCGGTTCTGGTAGATAACAGATGGTGCAATCCTGGGCATATTACGATCAAGGAACATGTCTGTAGCCCGGATATTGAACTTTTTGCTGTTGGACTCCGGCCATATTATTTGCCAAGGGAAATCTCGCATGCAATTGTGGTTGTTGTGTACATCTCTCCCTCTGCCAACCCGACATTGGCGTGTAACATCATTTACACCGTCATAGCCAGATTACAAACCCAGCACCCGAGTGCCCTCATTACCATCTCGGGTGACTTCAACCAGGTTACCATGGCTAGAACACTGCCCAACTTCATGTAGTATGTGAGCTGTACAACCAGAGGGGAGAGGACTCTGGATTTGATGTATGCTAACGTTAAGGATGCATACAGCTCCTCTCCCCTTCCCCCATTGGGAAGGTCAGATCACAACCTGGTGCATCTAAAACCCTGCTACGTGCCTCTGGTGAAGAGTAAACCTGCAACCTCGAGGACAGTGAGGAAATGGTTGGAGGAGGCTTATGAGGCGCTCCAGGGTGGTTTTGAGGTGACAGACTGGCAGGCACTCTGTGAGCCACATGGAGAGGATATCGATGGACTGACAGAGTGCATCACTGGTTACATCAACTTCTGTGTGGACTGCAATGTTCCGACAAGAACTGTCCTTTGTTATTCAAATAACAAGCCATGGGTAACAAAGGGCATTAAGGACATCCTGAACGCTAAAAAGAGGGCGTTTAGAGATGGAAATAGGGAGGAGCTGAGGGCAATACAGAGGGACCTGAAAGCCAGGATCAGGGAGGCTAAAGACAGGTACAGGAGGAAGCTTGAGTGGAAACTCCAGCAGAACAACATGAGAGAGGTCTGGAGGGGGATGAGGACCATCACTGGGCTCCGGCAAACTAGCAACAGAGGAGCTGAAGGCAGTGTGGACAGGGCCAACAAACTTAACCTGTTCTTTAACAGATCTGACATTGTGGCCCCAGCCCATCCCCCGCATGAGTCATCTGTTGTCAGCCCCCAATCAACACATGTTCCACTCTCCCCTCCTACCCCTCCTCACAGTCCCCCACCCTGCTCCCATGATGATACCCCTTCCCCACACGAAACTACCACGGTGGCTTCACGGCTGATCAGGTGAGAAGACAGCTGAAACGTCTCAACCCAAGCAAGGCTGCAGGACCGGATGGTGTCAGTACCAGGGTGCTCAAAGCCTGTGCCCCTCAGCTATATGGAGTACTTCGCCATGTCTTCAACCTGAGCCTGAGGCTCCGGAGGGTTCCTGTACTGTGGAAGACATCCTGCCTCGTCCCTGTGCCGAAGACGCCGTGCCCCAGCGGCCTCAATGACTACAGACCGGTGGCATTGACCTCCCACATCATGAAGACCCTGGAGAGACTTGTTCTGGAGCTGCTCCGGCCTATGGTCAGGCCACACTTAGATCTCCTCCAGTTCGCCTACCAGCGCCGACTAGGAGTTGAGGATACCATCGGCTTCCTGCTGAACCGTGTCTACGCCCACCTGGACAAGCCAGCGAGCACTGTGAGGGTCATGTTTTTTGACTTCTCCAGTGCATTCAACACCATCTGCCCTGCTCTGCTGGGGGAGAAGCTGACAGTGATGCAGGTGGATGCTTCCCTGGTATCATGGATTCTTGATTACCTGACTGGCAGACCACAGTACGTGTGCTTGCAACACTGTGTGTCGGACAGAGTGATTAGCAGCACTGGGGCTCCATAGGGGACTGTCTTGTCTCCCTTTCTCTTCACCATTACACCTCGGACTTCAACTACTGCACAGAGTCTTGTCATCTTCAGAAGTTTTCGGAAGACCCTGCCATAGTTGGATGCATCAGCAAGGGAGATGAGGCTGAGTACAGGGCTACGGTAAGAAACTTTGTCACATGGTGTGAGCAGAATTATCTGCAGCTTAATGTGAAAAAGACTAAGGAGCTGGTGGTAGACCTGAGGAGAGCTAAGGTACCGGTGACTCCTGTTTCCATCCAGGGGGTTAGTGTGGACATGGTGGAGGATTACAAATACCTGGGGATACGAATTGACAATAAACTGGACTGGTCAAAGAACACTGAGGCTATCTACAAGAAGGGTCAGAGCCATCTCTATTTCCTGAGGAGACTGAGGTCCTTTAACATCTGCCGGACGATGCTGAGGATGTTCTACAGTCTGTGGTGGCCAGTGCTATCATGTTTGCTGTTGTGTACTGAGGCAGCAGGCTGAGGGTAGCAGACACCAACAGAATCAACAAACTTATTCGTAAGGCCAGTGGTGTTGTGGGGATGGAACTGGACTCTTTCACGGTGGTGTCTGAAAAGAGGATGCTGTCTAAGTTGCATGCCATCTTGGTCAATGTCTCCCATCCACTACATAATGTACCGGGTGGGCACAGGAGTACATTCAGCCAGAGACTCATTCCACCGAGATGCAGCACAGAGTGTCACAGGAAGTCATTCCTGCCTGTGGCCATCAAACTTTACAACTCCTCCCTTGGAGGGTCGGACACCCTGAGCCAATAGGCTGGTCCTGGACTTATTTCATAATTTACTGGCATAATTTACATATTACTATTTAACTATTTATGGTTCTATTACTATTTATTATTTATGGTGCAACTGTAACGAAAACCAATTTCTCCCGGGATCAATAAAGTATGATGATAACTATGACTATGACTATTTGTTATCCCTAGAGACTGTTGTGTGTGAAAATCCCTGGAGATGAACATATTCGGAGATATTCAGATCACACTAACAATCATTCAACAGTCAAAGTCCCTTAGATCCCCATTTCTTCCTCATTCTGATGTTTGATCTGAACAACAACTGAACCTCTTGACCATTTCTGCATGCTTTTATGCAATGAATTGCAGCCACATGCTTGGCTGATTAGATATTTGCATTAAAGAGCAGGTGTACAGGTGTACCTAATAAAGCAGCTATTGAGTGTAGTTTTCAGGGATTAAAGGCATTTTGAAGGATGAGAGCCACCGCAGAAACCAACTTCAGGGCAATGTCTGTCTATGACCTTCCGAAAAACACTGTGCCAATGACAGGGCAGTTCCAGTACAGACAATAATGTACTGTTGGGACAGAATGGCCCTCCGTTACTCTGTGCCCCATCACTCTGTCACTGGTTAAAAATGGACAACTCTGACTCAACACTAGCTCAGCCTCATTCGGCTGATGAATAAGTATTTCTCCACTTTGAACACCACCGGTAAACACATTTTGTCTCAACTGAACTAGACATTCAGACTGATAGACAATGATCTAACAGTGACTACATTTCCAAGGGGGTCTGACAGCTTGTCTTCACGTCCAGGATGAAAAACTTGCAAAAGACAACCTAATATTCCGTCTCCTAGATGAGTCACTACATGCAATATCCTGAAAATACACTTGGCAGTAAGCCAGGCTACAATCAAATACTTCAAGTGGAAAACTTATTTACAAAAGAACCAGATGCTGGATATTTAATCTGAGATAAACATATTAAGTAAGTTTGCAGAAACCAGAATGTTATCAGTAACCCAAGATCATTTTGGATAGACTTGATTGTATTATTCATTGAGAAATATACGCAGGCTTCAATAGAAATCTATTTAGAAACAATGCTGAGATACAAAGTTGTGGTTTGAGGTTAGTCAAACAGCTTCCAAAGGAAGGCAATTCCAAAAAGCATCTGCAAGTTAAGCAACACACTCAAAATGCAGGAAGAACTCAGGAAGTAAGTCAGCATCTATAAAAGAGACAGTTGATGTTTTGGGTCAAGACCCATCATCAGGACTGGAAAGGAAGGGGACAGAAGTTCGAATAAGAATGTTAAGTGGCGGGGGGGGGGGGAGTGGAAGGAGCACAAGCAGGCAAGTGATAGGTAAGAGTAGGTGAGGGGAAGGTTGGTTGGTGTGGGAGTGGGGATGAAGGAAGAAGGGAAGTGATAGGTAAGACTGGTGAGGGGAAGGTTGGTTGGTGCAGGAGCGAGGATGAAGACAGAAGGGAAGTGATAGGTAAGACTGGTGAGGGGAGGTTGGTTGGTGTGGGAGTGGGGATGAAGAAAGAAAGAAAGTGATAGGTAGAAGAGGTAAAAGGCTGAAGGAGAAAGAATCTAATAGGGAGGTTTGTGGAAAGGGAAGGAGGAGGGAACCAGTGGGAGGTGACGGGTAGCAGAGAAGGGGTAAGAGGGTAACTGGAACAGGGAATAGAAGAAGAGAGAAGGAGGAGGAGGAAGAAATTATCAGAAGTTAGAGAAATCAATGTTTGTACCATCAGTTTGGAGGCTACCAGGAGGAGTACAAGTTGTTGTTCCTCCAGTCTGAGTTTGGCATCATCATGGCAGTAGAGATAGAATGGGAGTGCAAAGTTAAATTGAAATGGTTGCCACTGGGACATCATACCTCTCGCGGCAGACTGAGTGAATGTGCTTGACAAAGTGGTCCCCCAATCTGCATCGGGTCTCACCAATGTAGAGGAAGCTGAACCAAGAGGCACAGATACAATAGATGATCTAGACAGACTCGTAGGCGAAGTGTCACCTCACCTGGAGGATTGTTTGGGGCCTGCATGGTGGTATAGGGGTAGGTGTAGCACTTGGCATGCTTGCAGGGGTAAGTGCCAGGAAGGGGACTAGTGAGGAGGGACACTTGGACAAGGAAATCACATAGAGGGCAATCCTTACAGAAAACATTGAGTTGGGGTGGGGTGGGGTGGAACAGAGAGTGAATGATGTGCTTAGTGATAGGATCCCCTAGGAGATAGTGGAATTTACGGATATAGAGGTTGTGTGGTGATAGGTAACGAGAAAGGGAATCCCATCCCTGTTATGATAGCATCATACTTAATCAGCTATAAATGCTGAATGTTCATTTGGGGCTGCTTAGATTGTGCCCTTGGACTGACAGTGTTCTTACCATTTGTGAAGGTTAGACCTTTTCAAAAATTATTTCATGATTTCCCTTATCTACAAACGTACTTGCTTGCCCTAAAATATGAAATGAACTCTGCAGCAATAATAACCAGTAATAGCAACTTAGCATGGGGATGTATCTGTGTCACACTATACCTGTACCCTTAGGGCTTAAGAAAATCTTCTCTACTTGTTTTCTCTCTTTCTTCATGGGTTTCATGCAGGTCATAACAGTTGAATGCGCATGACTTTCCAATTTGCAGTTTCCATTTCTGACGTACATGAGCTTATGGGGTTTGGTCATAGATCAGAATTGATTCTGTGGAACCGGCTCAACTGTGTCACAATGAGGTGAATCAAATAGCTTACTCCTATAGACTCTGTAATGCCCAACCTAATCCACACATTCTTTTGCCTGTTCCCTATAATCTGCAACGCTCTACTTATTTTATCTTGCTCTCCTATTCATTCTCAATTTAATGTATTATCTCAGTCTAATCGCTTGATTGGCCCGTGTTCTTTTCTTTCATTCACACATCATTTAATTTTCTATTCAGCCCAACACTATTCTCTTGTTTTTTCTCTATTCAATATAATATAAGGGATCGTCCAACTGGATATGAATTAATTGCTACCTTTTCCATATGCTGTTCTTTCTCTTACCTCCTTCTCAATATTTTCTTTTCATGCAATTTTGGTCACCCCATTACAGGAAGGATGTGGAGGCTTTGGAGTGGTGCAAAAGTGGTTTACCTGGAGAGCATGTGCTGTAATGAGATGTTGGACAAACTTGGGTTGTTTTTTCTGGAGTGGTGAAGGCTGAGGGAATATCTGATAGAAGTTTATAAGATTATGAGAGGGATAGATGTAGTAGAAGCAGGTATCTTTTTTCCTTCAGTTGAAATGTATAATACTAGAGGGAATGCATTTAATGTGAGAGGGGTTAAGTTCAAACTAGACGTGTGGGCAAGTTTTATGCACAGTAATGTGTTTCCAGGGATGGTAGTGGAAGCAAGCACAAAAGAGGTGCTTAAGAGGCTCTTAGATCAGCTTATAAATGTGTAGAGAATGGAGGGACATGGAAAGTATGTAGCTGAATAGGATTAGTTTAGTAAGGTATTTAATTAGTTTGTTCTTTAGGACATGTGTCTGTGCTGTACTGTCCTATGTTCTATGTTTTACACTTCCTCATACTTGTAAACCTTTAGGATCAAATACAATTGGTGGACATGCGAAAGATCTATGGAATCATGCAACCAACAAAATGGCATAGCTTTAGGAAATCAGGCATTAGGGGGAATCTTGTGCCTTTGGAGGGAGAATGTGCAAACATTGCAGAGATAGTACCAGAGGTCAGGATTGAAACTGGGTCACTGGTGCTGTGAGGTAGCAGCTCTAATCACAGCACCACCGTGCTGCTGCCCATATTCAAAGCACATACAGTCTGTGTCATCATGTACATCCCTGAGATTCATTTTCTTAAAGGCATTCACAGCCAATGCAAGAAACACAGAAGAATCAATGAAGAGCCGCACCCAACAGGACAGACCAGAACCAATGTGCAAACAACAAACTGTTGAAATAAATGAAAGAAAAAAAAAGAAATAATAACAATAGTAATAATAAATAAACATTAAATATTGAGAGCAAAATATACAGTGTCCTTATGCTCTCAATATTTAGTGAGTCCATAGTTTGTGGGAACAGTTCAGTGATATGATGAGTGAAGTTAAGTGCAGTTATTCCTCTGATTCAGAAGCCTGATGTTTGAGGGGTAAGACTTGTTCCTGAGCCTGGTGGTGTGGGTCCTGTGGCTCCTCTACCTTCTTCCTGATTGCACTAATAAGAAGAGGGCATGACCTGGATGGCGGGGGTCCTTGATGATTGATGCTGCTTTCCTGCAACAGCACTCCACGTAGATCCACTCAGTAGGTGGGGATGACGTTACCCGTGATGGACTGGGCTGTATCCACTACTTTTTGTAGGATTCTCTGTACAAGGGCATTGGTATTTCCCTACCAGGCCGTGATGCAACCAGTCAATATGCTCTCCATCATACATCTTATAGAAGTTTGTCAAAGTTTTAGATGACATGCCAAATCTTTGCAAACTTCTAAGAAAGTAGAGGTGCTGCTGTGCTTTCTTCATAATGGAATGATAACACTGAGTAATTTAAAGTTGCTGACTCTCTCCACCTCTGAGCCCCCAATGAGCACTGGCTCATGGACCTCCGATTTCCTCCTCCTGAAGTCAATAATCATCCCCTTGGTCTTGCTAACATTGTGTGGGAGGTTGTTGTTGTGGCACCACTCACCCAGATTTTTGATACTGATTTGTCACTGCCTTTAATTTAGCCTACAACAGTGGTGTCATCAGCAAACTTAAATATGGCATTGGACCTGTGCTGTCTCACGGTCATAAGTATAAAGCGAGTAGAGCAGGGGTTAAGCACATAGTCCTGTGTTGCACCTGTGTTGAGCGAGGTTATGGAAGAGATGTTGTTGATAAGAGACTTTTGGATAGGTACATGGAGCTTAGAAAAATAGAGGGCTATGGGTAACCCTAGTAATTTCTAAGGTAGGGAAATGTTCGGCACAACTTTGTGGGCCGAACGGCCTGAATTGTGCTGTAGGTTTTCTATGTTTCTATGTTTCTATAATCCAAACTGACTGGTGTCTGCAAGTGAGGAAGTTGAGGATCCAGTTACATAAGGAGGTATTGAGGCCAATGTGTTGACACATTGATTAGTTTTGAGTGGATGACAGCATTGAATGTTGAACTGTAGTCATTGAAGAGCATCCTGATGTATGCACCATTGCTGTCCTAATGTTCCAGGATTGAGTGAAGCTGCAGTGAAATGGCACCTGCCGGTGACCTGTTGTGACAGGAGGCAAAATGAAAAGGGTCCATGTTGTTTCTCAGGCAGGTGTTGATATGGTTCATTACTAGCCTCTCAAATCACTTCATCTCAGTGATGTAAGTGCTACTGGATGATAGTCACTGAGGCAGGGTACCACATTCTTCTTAGGCACTGGTATAATTGGAGCCTGCATGAAACAGATGGGAACCTCAGAATGAGGTGAAAGATCTCAGTGAACATTCCAGCACACGTCTTCAGTACTTGGTCAGGTACCTCGTCTGGGTCAGATGTTTTACCTGGGTACGCCCTCCTGAAGGACGCTGTCATGTCAGCCTCGGAGACTGAAATCACAGGGTCCTTGGGGTGTCACAAGTCCTGCGACTTGCTGTAGAGCATCGAGCTTCTGGGGTTTTTGAGCACCCGTGTTTGCTAATCAACTGGAATTGATAACCCCATGTGTTTTTGGTTTGATATTGTCAAGTTAATGACGGCTGACACGAGATTCCTGCAGTCTATGATTACTTAAGGAGGGCTCTCAGCTGGTGCCTTGGTGGGGTCTTTGTGTCGGAGAGGATGAATTACTTGTGGTCTCGCTCAGTCAGTCCTCCGAGGCTCTGATACCAGCATTTTACTTCCTGTTTCCGTCTCTTCCTGGGGATCCTGCCATTCCTCCACACCTGCATCCAGACCTTAATGAGCACATCATGGTGTAGGCGCTGTGGGAGTTCGTGAAGGTGCCTCCATGTTTTGATGCATAAAAGGCATTGAGCTCACGTGGGAGTGAAGCCTTGTTGGCACGTATATCACGTGGTTTTATTTTGTAGGAAGCATTAGCATTTAAGCCCAGCCACAGATGTTCAGCATCCATCAGTGATTCAGGTTTGGTCTGGAATTGACACTTTGCACAAGAGATGGCTTTCTGGAGATCATACCAGGACCTCTTGTTTTTAACTTGGCCGCCAGACCTGAACCAACTGATCTGGGCCTCAGCAGACTGCAGATCTCATGGTTCATCCAGGGCATCTGGTTAGGGAAGACTCTGAATAAGTTTATGGGGACATACATGTCTACTACTGTTTTAGTAAAGTCTGTGACAACTGTAGTGCATTCATTCAGATCCTTTGATAAGCCCTTGAGCACGGCCCTGTCCACTGACTTGAAGCAATCCTGTAGCCTCTCCTCAGCTCCCTGCGACTTTGTTGTCCTTATTTCTGGTCTGGAGCCTTGCTCTTTAGTCTCTTTAGCAGGTAGGAGGAGGACGACATGGTGATTTGATTTCCTGAAATGTAGTCCAGGCATGGAACGGCTAGCAGTCTTAATTACAGTGTAACTGTGGTTGAGTGTGTTGGACCCCTGGTGCTGCAGGTGATATGATGATGATAACTGGGCAGAGATTTCTTCAAATAAGCCTGACTGAAGTCTCTGACACTGATTTGAATGACATTGGGGAAGGCCGTTTCTTGTTTGCTAATTGCAACACTCAATACATCGAGTGCTTGCTTAAAATCTGCCCTTAATTGTATATAAACTGCAGTCAGGGTCACAGAGGAGAACTCTCTTGCTAAATAGAACGGTCAGCACTTAATGATAAGATATTCCAGTTCAGGGGAACAAGAGTCTAACAAGGCTGCTGCGTCTGAGCCCCACAAAGAGTTTATCATGAAACATAAAGCCTCACCTTTTGCCTTCTCTGAATCAGCAGTCCAGTCTATCCAGAGCAGATCACTCAGAAAAAAAAAACTACCTACTGCCTCTAACAGTCAGAAGTTTATTATTCCGGGAATGCTCTTTACTGGATTATGGTGATAATTCTTCACATATGTTTTATGTTTACATAAGGGGGCAGCATGCTTACAATTCCTATTTAGTTTCTGCAGCACAGTGGGTGAATGAGTCAATTGGTACTGATGTTAACATTGTAAAGTGGTGGTTTTCAGGGGAGCTACAGAATTCCTAAGAGACAGAGCAGAAGTTGTGCCATCAGACTTGTAATATGGTTATCAAGATCATAATGATTTGGGGTTTCCCACCATTCTGTATTCTGATGTATCTCCCACCATTCTGATGTGTTCTGTTCATAAAATGGAAATAGACTTTTAGACACTTTTTTTTCCGAGACAACTGGTTTAGAAATAAATAAAGAAAGAAGAGCGACAGAAATTCGGGAACCATTTAGCAAGTTGGACACGACCTGTTGAGAGAGGAAGGCAACTAATGTTTCAGTTTGATGACCTTTCATCAGAACTGAGAATAGAAACGTTACGTCTGTTACTCTCTCCACATATGCAGTTGTTTTGCTTTGCGAAGGCAATAGGAATTTGTTTTCATCTGATAAAGAATGACTAAAATGTGTAATCTCTGCTGCAAGATCCCAAGATCAGTCAGACTTTTGTGTGGGCTTTGTATGTCCTAAGGATAAACTCTGGGTCTCCCCGTCTACCATGTCATGGCCCCCTTACATTTTATTTAACCACCTACTTTGCACTTCCTTTGTAACTGCATCACTATATTCTGCATACTGTTTTTGTTCCCTTTTGTACTACTCAAAATGTACTTTTGTATGTAGAGATTTGTCCGGATGCCAGCAGAACATAAGCTTCTTACTTCACCTTGGTATACGGGCAATAATAAGCCATTGCCAATGACTGTAAGATATCTATCTGTAACACTGGCTCATTTTTCTCTCTGTTAGCGTAGTCTGACCCGCTGGCTACGTTCCACAGCCCTGTACTTGCGAACCTATTACCTTCTTTTGTATTCTCATTTTCCATCTACCGTGGGAAGTTTTCTCTGGAACGGTGGAGGTTGAAGGGAGATTACATAGATGTTTATAAGATCACCAGACGCATAGACAGAGTAGACAGCTGGTATCCTTTTCTCAAGTTTCAAATACCTAATACTAGTGGGCATACGTTGCGAGAGGAAGAAAGTTCAAAGGAGATGTGCAGGACAAGTTTTTTTTACACAAGAATAATTGGTGCCTGAAATACTTTGAAAGAGGTGGGGGACAGAGATGATAGAGGTAGTTAAGACGCTCTTAGATAGGCATATTAATATGCAGAGAGTGGAGGGACAGGGACATTGTGTAAGCGGAAGGGATTTGTTTAGTTAAACAACACACATCAAAGTTGCTGGTGAACGCAGCAGGCCAGGCAGCATCTATAGGAAGAGGTACAGTCGATGTTTCAGGCCGAGACCCTTCGTCAGGACTAACTGAAAGAAGAACTAGTAAGAGATTAGAAAGTGGGAGGGGGAGGGGGAGATCCAAAGTGATAGGAGAAGACAGGAGGGGGAGGGATGGAGCCAAGAGCTGGACAGTTGATTGGCAAAAGGGGTATGACAGGATCATGGAACAGGAGGCCCAGGGAGAAAGACAAGGCCGGGGGAAACCCAGAGGATGGGTAAGGGGTATAGTGGGAGGGACAAAGGGAGAAAAAGGAGAGAGAGAGAAAGAATGTGTGCATATAAATAAATAACGGATGGGGTACGAGGGGGAGGTGGGGCATTAGCGGAAGTTTGAGAAGTCAATGTTCATGCCATCAGGTTGGAGGCTACCCAGATGGAATATAAGGTGTTGTTCCTCCAACCTGAGTGTGGCTTCATCTTTACTGTAGGGGAGGCCGTGGATAGACATATCAGAATGGGAATGGGACGTGGAATTAAAATGTGTGGCACTGGGAGATCCTGCTTTCTCTGGCAGACAGAGCATAGATGTTCAGCAAAACGATCTCCCAGTTTGCGTCGGGTCTCGCCAATATATAGAAGGCCACATCGGGAGCACCGGACGCAGTATATCACCCCTGCCGACTCACAGGTGAAGTATCGCCTCACCCGGAAGGACTGTCTGGGGCCCTGAATGGTGGTAAGGGAGGAAGTGTAAGGGCATGTGTAGCACTTGTTCCGCTTACAAGGATAAGTGCCAGGAGGGAGATCAGTGGGGAGGGATGGGGGGAACGAATGGACAAGGGAGTTGCGTAGGGAGCGATCCCTGCGGAAAGCAGAGAGATGGGGGGAGGGAAAGATGTGCTTAGTGGTGGGATAAAGTTGGAGGTGGCGGAAGTTACGGAGAATAATATGTTGCACCCAGAGGCTGGTGGGGTGGTAGGTGAGGACAAGGGGAACCCTATTCCTAGTGGGGTGGCGGGAGGATGGAGTGAGAGCAGATGTACGTGAAATGGGGGAGAGGCGTTTGAGAGCAGAGTTGATGGTGGAGGAAGGGAAGCCCCTTTCTTTAAAAAAGGAGGACATCTCCCTCATCCTGGAATGAAAAGCCTCATCCTGAGAGCAGAAGCGGCGGAGACGGAGGAATTGCGAGAAGGGGATGGCATTTTTGCAAGAGACAGGGTGAAAAGAGGAATAGTCCAGATAGCTGTGAGAGTCAGTAGGCTTATAGTAGATATCAGTAGATAAGCTGTCTCCAGAGATAGAGGTAGAAAGATCTAGAAAGGTGAGGGAGGTGTCGGAAATGGACCAGGTAAACTTGAGGGCAAGGTGAAAGTTGGAGGCAAGGTTAATGAAGTCAATGAGCTCAGCATGTGTGCAGGAAGCAGCACCAATTCAGTCGTCGATGTAGCGAAGGAAAAGTGGGGGACAGATACCAGAATAGGTTTGGAACATAGATTGTTCCACAAACCCAACAAAAAGGCAGGCATAGCTAGGACCCATACGGGTGCCCATAGCTACACCTTTAGTTTGAAGGAAGTGGGAGGAGCCAAAGGAGAAATTTTTAAGAGTAAGGACTAATTCCGCTAGATGGAGGGATGTTACTAGTTAGTTTGGCACATCATAGACCTTAGAGCCTGGTCCTGCGTTGTACTTGTAATAGATATTCACTGTCCTGGGCCCAGGGAGCCTTTTTGCCAAGCTCAACTTTCTAACACAGTAGATGACTCTTCCTGACATCGAAGAGTTGTTTTAAACTCGCAACCAATATCCCTTGCTCAGCTTTGTGTCATAAACAAGAACCAGTCTTCAATTCTTAATGCAAATTGCAAGCAATAATCAATCTGAAGTTAAAAGGGCAGCTTTGCAAACAAACAGCACTGGCTGCTGGCCCACAGCAATGGGGCTGGCTGCCCATGAGATGCAGATTAACAATAAGGTTATGTTAATTGGGCTCGCATCAAAACCAGCGAACATAGGCTGAGTTATTTAGTTCAAGGACGTTTGTGGACCAGATTGGTACTATCACCTACGGGTGCCACAGGCAGTTAGCGTGACACTACTACTTCTCGGGGAGTGGAAACTCAGAGTTCAATTCCATTATCATCTGTAAGCAGCTTGTATGTTCCTCCCTGTGAACATGTGGGTTTCCTCTGACTGCTCTGGTTTCCTGCCACTGGGTTAATTAATCATTGTAATTGTCCTGTTATTAGGCTAGGTTGCTGAACGGTGCTCTTTGGGCCAGAGGGTCCTGTTCTACGCTGTATCTCTAAATAATATAAATTAAACAAAATCAAATAAGCACATCAAATATCAATCAAAGATCTATCAATAGTTGAGAGATTCGTGTACTCAGAGAATCAGTCCTCACAGCATTAATTTTGGGTGTCTGGGATCTCTCCCCCCAGAAGCTTTTAGACCATCTAAGTGAATTTCCGAGCATTGGTATCT
This sequence comes from Mobula hypostoma, assembly GCF_963921235.1. Lineage (NCBI taxonomy): Eukaryota > Metazoa > Chordata > Chondrichthyes > Myliobatiformes > Myliobatidae > Mobula > Mobula hypostoma. Next base: position 156,430,685 of record NC_086100.1, on the reverse strand, counting down.
GAAAAAAAAAATCACTAAGTAGCAAAAAACAGTATAAATATAAAACAGCAGTCAGGCTTATCAGGAATGGTCAAGGAAGGGCAAGAAGAATTACAGAAAGGTGGGGTGACTAGAGTCCATTTCTCTGCCTTTGATTTCTGTAGCATACAACTCGTTCATCTGCAACTCATTGATTTGACTTTTTAGCTTATAAGAATTGTACCTGTGTTTTGGAATTCCTTTGTGTTTTAGAAATAGTTTGTAATTTGGAAACCTTTTATAAGATAGAAATCCTCTGAGTTTCAGATGTGCTTTAAGAATTTTATTCAAATTTAAAAGTGTATTACTGAAAATAAATGAACTGTGTTTAAACTACTTTGTTAGCTGGAAGTATGTCCTCCTTGGTAGGGAGGGAGGGGAGGGCCCATTGCTCAGATAGTGGGCATTGGCAGATAAATGCGCCAATGAGTTTAACAGAGAAGTAATCTAGCCTTTGAGAAGTAGGTGGTTACAGTGTCACTTCTCTTTACTAAGGATGCCAATAGCTATACTGGATAGGGCTTAACATCTTCATTTGATTTCAGAACTTTATAGACAACAAACCCAATAACTTCATATACTATCCTATGCTCTAACATCCCTTTTTTGCTTAGCTTTTGTTCATTTTCTTTCCCTCTAGCTTCCTGTTCAAGTGAATGACTTTGACAACCAGTCTCCATGGTAACACTGGCCACACCCCCTTACTCTATCAATTCCTGCTCCATCTTTGCTGCAGCTCAAAACTAACTTCTTTTTTTTCTCTTTCCCAGTTGTGATGAAGAGTCTTCAAGCTGAAATATCAACCTTTTCTTCTTTCAATATTTTCTATCTTTATTGCTAATTCCTATAGCAAAACTATGTGGTAAGAAGAGGGTTAAATGACTGCTGTTGATAATACAGTGGTGACATTGGAGAAATAACAGTTGTTTCCCCAGTAATGGTACAAGATTTATTAGCATCGCAGCCATTGTATTATCTGGATATCATTAATCACAAGAAGCTGGGTTCAGTCTCCTCTGTATTTTCTGCATAATGATGTATGTAAAGTTGTCTGTGAGGGACACATTGTCTTCAGTTTGGTGACACCGTTTTGATTTATCTCCTTGTTTTTGGCAGCGGAACTGTCAGTCAATGACAGAGGGTGTTGTTTTCTTAATAAACTATGTGGAATCAATAAGTGCCCCTTTGCTTCCCCAGCCTTTCCTGGTCACTGTTAAATCTATCACGGTTGATAGTTGGCAAACTCTCAAGCAGCTTGGCTTATCAAGCCGAGATTTAAAGGCGTTAGTAAGAATAAAGGTTGTACGAGCCTATGGAATATGAATGTTCCATTACGGGTATGCTGAAAAGCTTCGCCCCCATTTCCTGCCAAAGTTCATGATATCAGTGGATGAAGGCTAGAATAGTTGGGGGGGGGGGGAGGAGAGGCTCATTCAAAAATGAATACTTTGTCTGGCTAGGTTTGTGTGTTGGAGGAGCTAATGTGTTGCTTCCCCCACCTCTTCCCCCAGAGCTGCACTCCACACATCAAGCTTTGGGAAGTGCACACAGCAGTAACATAGAAGGTTAAACTTTATTGGAGACAAATCATAGTTTGTGATCCTTACTCCAATAAAGACCTGGTTGGATCATTGATTCACACAGGACAGAGAGAGGCACTACAGGCCAACTGAACCATGCCGACCAACGTGCCCACTGATGGTCCTAGAAACATAGAAACATAGAAAATAGGTGCAGGAGTAGGCCATTCGGCCCTTCGAGCCTGCCCCGCCATTTATTATGATCATGGCTGATCATCCAACTCAGAACCCAGCCTTCCCTCCATACCCCCTGACCCCTGTAGCCACAAGGGCCATATCTAACTTCCTTTTAAACATAGCTAATGAACTGGCCTCAACAGTTTGCTGTGGCAGAGAATTCCACAGATTCACCACTCTCTGTGTGAAGAAGTTTTTCCTAATCTCGGTCCTAAAAGGCTTCCCCTCTATCCTCAAACTGTGACCCCTCGTTCTGGACCTCCCCAACATCGGGAACAATCTTCCCGCATCTAGCCTGTCCAATCCCTTTAGGATCTTATACGTTTCAATCAGATCCCCCCTCAATCTTCTAAATTCCAACGAGTACAAGCCCAGTTCATCCAGTCTTTCTTCATATGAAAGACCTGCCATCCCAGGAATCAATCTGGTGAACCTTCTTTGTACTCCCTCTATGGCAAAGATGTCTTTCCTCAGATTAGGGGACCAAAACTGCACACAATACTCCAGGTGTGGTCTCACCAAGGCCTTGTACAACTGCAGTAGTACCTCCCTGCTCCTGTACTCGAATCCTCTCGCTATAAATGCCAGCATACCGTTCGCCTTTTTCACCGCCTGCTGTACCTGCATGCCCACTTTCAATGACTGGTGTATAATGACACCCAGGTCTCGTTGCACCTCCCCTTTTCCTAATCGGCCACCATTCAGATAATAATCTGTTTTCCTATTTTTGCCACCAAAGTGGATAACTTCACATTTATCCACATTAAATTACATCTGCCATGAGTTTGCCCACTCACCCAACCTATCCAAGTCACCCTGCATCCTCTTAGCATCCTCCTCACTGCTAACACTGCCACCCAGCTTCGTGTCATCCGCAAACTTGGAGATGCTGCATTTAATTCCCTCATCCAAGTCATTAATATATATTGTAAACAACTGGGGTCCCAGCACTGAGCCTTGCGGTACCCCACTAGTCACCGCCTGCCATTCTGAAAAGGTCCTATTTGTCCATATCCCTTTAAGCCCCGATGGGTTGCGAGTGGTGGCATCAAAGTCAATTGTTGGAACCCAGGAGGTGGTGAAATTAGTGTTGTGAGGAAGAATGGTAAGTTTTTTATTGGTGAAGAGATTGATTGCTGGTGAGGTGGGGTGGTTGCAGCCAATGTTCAGGACAGTGCTGTGCAGGGGCTGGGATGGCGGCTGCGCGTTTGACCACCAGGTCGGGTTGTTGTGTGTGGGTGGGTGCCATCTGGAGGTGCTTTCTGCAGGGTGGAGTGAGTAAGAACTCGTTACAGAGAAGTAGGTTGGCGGAAGGCCATGAAACAGCTAGGTGAATGCAGGGACAAGGAGCGGGCATAGCTGTGTGTCCCATGTAAGGACTGGACGCAAATCCAAAAGAAAAACTGAGAATGTCTTTGTATAATAAATCTCACAGCACGCAGGCTACATGTAACGATTTATAGCCACAAACTCAGAGAGACTTGAGGTGTGGCCCTCAAATCTATACACATAATCAGGCTCTCTTGCAAGTGACACTTTTTTGAATAAGTCAAAGCTTTAAAGGGAATCTACCTGAATCAGGCACCCAGGTCTGTCTTGGAACCTATTCAGTCATGCAGGAGAGAACGTGACAGACATTGCATGTGTGGCCTGCAGATGGTGCTGGTCACACACCTGTCCCTGAAAAGTGTGTTGGAGCGGTTGGGGGAAGGGGGGATGACATTTCAACATGTGTGGCTTCCATAAGACACCACAGCACCCATGCAGAGTCACCAGTGTCTCAAACACATGGAAGGCCCAACAGGAAAAAGGACAAACTTTATAAAATCCCTGTTTTATCATATGTAAATATTTTATTAAAACTGGATTGTTTGGTGCCCAAAAACATAATTCCTGAACTGCATGAGAGTTTAGTGATTCTGATTTCCAGTATCTGCACTATATGGTGTTTGAAAATTTCTTAACCCTTTTCTGAATATTCTATTAGAATTATTTGGGAATAATTCTCCATTGATTCCACCTTTGTGACCAATAATTCACACAGAAGCTTGTAAAGTGTAAAGTACTGTCCACCAAAGTATTTTACAGATAATTAAACATTTTTCCAATCTCATCGTCATTACACTGGTTATTTTGTATAATCTGCTTGCACTTTCAAATGATTCTGAGGGTTCTTTTATGTTTATATGAGTTATAAGGACAGAGTGAGATAGCTTAGGATTTTTATTGCCTGGAGTGTAGGAAGATGATGGCTGACTTTACAGATGTTTATAAAATCACAAGGGACAGAGGTAAGATCGTTCCTGAAGTGTGACCATCTCACTAAAATTCTCATCTATAATCCCCTCAGTCTCTCAAATAATCCCGAATACATCCATTCTCACCTCCACTTTCTTGGCTTTGTCTGTCAGGAGGTGCAGCTGGGTGCATCTTCCACAGACGTAGACATTAGGGAGTCCACAAAGCTCCCTGACTTTCCACACCTTGCAAGAGGAGCAGTCCACCGACCTGATTGCCGTTTTGTCTATAGTAAGTCAAACTGGTTAGATCATTGGTTTACAAGTCAAATCTCAGGATGTACTCAGGTGGCACAGTAGTGCAGACACAAAAAGTGCTGGGAACTGATGCTAAACAGATAATGAACAGTTCAGATGAAGCGTCTTGACCCAAAACATCAACTGTCCATTTTCATCCATGATGCTTTCGGATCTGCTGAGTTCCTCCAGCATTTTGTATGTTTGCAGAGCAGCGTAGCTCATAGTCTCACAGTTGCAATGTGCCAGAGACCCAGGTTCAGTCTTGATCTAGAGTGTTGTTTGTTTGGAGTTTGTATGTTCTCCTTGTGTCCACATGTGTTTCCTGAGAATGCTTCGGTTTACTCCTATTTCTCAAAAGCATACAGATTGGTAAGTTAAATGACCACAGTAAATTGCTCCTGGTGTGTGGACGCGTGATAGAATCTGAGGAGAATTGATGGGAATGTTAGAAGAATAGATTGCAAGGGAACTATGGACTGGGTTTGCTCTGTGAGCTGCCATAGGCAAAAATAGCCTCCTTCTATATCGTATAGGAACATGAAAGAAGGAGGTTTTTGAGTCCCACCCTAAATACTGGGAATGAGCAACATGTTCCAGGAACTGCGTTTGTTGGCACTGCACTGGGAAGTCCCAGGAAGCTCTGCAATGTGAACCAGGAAAATCTCTGTTTAATTCCCACCTCATGCTATGTTAATGATGTTCAGCTTGCAACAGCATTGGGAAAGGTATTTGTGGGCAGATTAAGGACAGGAATAGGCTTGTTCATGTGGTAAAACAGGGGGAAAAAAGGAGCAGCTTCCTGTCTAGATCTCTGAACCTGGCCCACAGGAATTGCACTGACTTTGCCTTGTCTTGCCTTTGATTTGATTGTGGCGCCCTTGGTCCAGAACAGGCCAACAATTAACAACCTGTAAAACTATAAGCAGCTCCTTACGAGACAAGACGTTCTGTAGATGCTGGAAATCCAGAGCAATGCACAAAGTGCCGGAGGAACTCAACAGGTCGGGTAACATCTATGGAGGGGAATAAGCAGTTGATGTTCTGGGCTGAATCAGAACTGGAAAGGAAGAAAGAATAAGATGGTGAGGGTAGGGGGGAAGCTGCACAAGCTGGCAGGTGATCGTGAAACCAGGTGGGTGGGGGTGGAGGAATGAAGTGAGAAGCTGAGGGGTGATAGGTGGATGAGATAAAGGGCTGAAGAACAAGGGATTTGATAAGAGAGGAGAGTGGACCATGGGAGAAAGCAAGGAGGAGGGGCATCAGAGAGAGTTATAACTTCTTATTGCTCCCTTTCATTGAATGTTGGGTATTGTACATTTCTTAATTATTGAAACAGTAAGACAATAGACAATACACAATAGACAATAGGTGCAGGAGTAGGCCATTCAGCCCTTCGAGCCAGCATCACCATTCACTGTGATCATGGCTGATCATCCACAATCAGTACCCTTTTCCTGCCTTCTCCCCATATTCCTTGACTCCGCTATTTTTAAGAGCTCTATTTAACTCTTTTTTTCTAAAGAATCCAGAGACTTGGCCTCCATTGCCTTCTGAGGCAGAGCATTCCACAGAACCACAACCCCCTTTGTGAAAAAATTTTTCCTTAACTCTGTTCTAAATGGTCTACCCCTTATTCTTAAACTGTGGCCTCTGGTTCTGGACTCCCCAAACATCGGGAACATGTTTCCTGCCTCTAGTGTGTCCAATCCCTTAATAATCTTATATGTTTCAATCAGATCCCCTCTCATCCTTCTAAATTCCAGTGTACACAAGCCCAGTCGCTCCAATCTTTCAACATATGACAGCCTCACCATTCCGGGAATTAACCTCGTGAACCTACACTGCACTCCCTCAATAGCTAGAAAGTCCTTCCTCAAATTTGGAGATCAAAACTGTACACAATACTCCAGGTGCGGTCTCACCAAGGCCCTGTGCAACTGCAGAAGGACCTCTTTGCTCCTATACTCAACTCCCCTTGTCTTGAAGACCAGCCATTAGCTTTCTTCACTGCCTGCTGTACCTGCATGCTTACTTTCAGTGACTGGTGAACAAGGACACCTAGATCTCATTGTACTTCCCCTTTTCCTAACCTGACACCATTCAGATAGTAATCTGCCTTCCTGTTCTTGAGGGAAGGAGTGTGGGGGGCTGAGAAAAAACTTGTTTGCATAAGGCATGGTGTTGCCTACATTTACTGCCTGAAAGTACTTGAGGATTGTTAGCTATAAGATGAAGGACCAGAACTGGAACATGAGGCAAACTAATTGGGTAGCATGGCTTATTCTTTTTAAAAAGCTTTGTTTTTATGCTATTGATACATCAAGTTAGTGTAACATGAGAATCATAATAAAATGCTGGATTTAGTGTTGAGGTTACAGACAAAGTGCAACTCAAGGTGACAAATAAAGTGCAAAGGTAGAATGAGAGATTGAGAATTCATCGTCAGTGTACCAGAGGTCTGTTTCCAGAGATTTATAACAGTGGGGTAGAAGTTGTCCTTGAACCTGGTGGTACATGTTCTCCAGCTTCTGTGCCTTCTGCTCAGTGGGAGGAGGTGAAGATAGAATGGCCACTACAGTATAGTAAAATGTACAGGTTACGACCACTCGATCCAGAGAGATAAATCAAAACGTCTTAAGATTTAGCTCAGAGAGGAAGAGACACTTTTTTGAAATGGAGGCCTAAGAATAGATGTAAGTTGTATCATTTCCTGAAGCAGAGACGGTGCCAACATTTAAGACTATTTCACAGGGATTCTAATGCAAAAGAGGTGGAAATGGTGATAGTGCAAATTGAAAATGAAGGATCAGAATAAGCGAGCGTGCCAAGACTTGTTCGATTTATTTTTACATTGTGATTCCTATTTGGCTACCTACCATTGTTGCAAGGACGTGGCTGGGGACGAACCCAAGTGCAGGACACAGATGCTGAGGCAGAGTCGTGAGGCGTAGCACCTCCGCGAATGGGGAGCCGATATCCAGGAGACGATGTGAAGCTTAGAACTAACAGTTCTCAGGAATAGGAAACAAGGTTTACTCTTACAAGAGTCGACCAACAAACTGGCAGCTTCTTGCTGTGGTCACAGGGTTCTTATCCTGCCATTTGATGGAAAGCGGGTGCGTGTAGTTAGTGGTACCTGGGAATGATTGAAATCTAAATGAGGTGATCGAGGCCCAAATCTTGAGGCAAATGGCAAGGTGGGGGATTGCTAGACGGGACCATAACAGCCATAACGTGGGCCTGGTATACATGGGGGAAACACAATGATAGCCTCAACTGATGCCACTCTGTTAACATTTAAATCTCCTGGCAGTACTGTAGAAATGACACAAAGCTGGTTGGCAGTGTGAAATGTGAGGAGGATGTTATGAGAATGCAGGGTGACTTGGACAGGCTGGGTGATTGGGCAGATGAAGTTTAATGTGGATAAATGTGAGGTTATCCACTTCGGTGGTAAGAACGGGAAGGCAGATAATAAGTGCAGGAGTAGGCCATTTGGCCCTTCCAGCCAGCACCGCCATTCACTGTGATCATGGCTGATCATTCACATTCAGTATCCAGTTCCTCCCTTATCCCCATAACCTTTGATTCCACTATCTTTAAGAGCTCTATCCATCTCTTTCTTGAAAGCATCCAGAGACTTGGCCTCCACAGCCTTCTGGGGCAGAGCATTCCATATATCCACCACTCTCTGGGTGAAAAAGTTTTTCCTCAACTCTGTTCTAAATGGCCTACCCCTTATTCTTAAACTGTGGCCTCTGGTTCTGGACTCACCCATCAGCGGGAGCATGCTTCCTGCCTCCAGTGTGTCCAATCCCTTAATAATCTTATATGTTTCAATAAGATCCCCTCTCAGCCTTCTAACTTCCAGAGTATACAAGCCCAGTCGCTCCAATCTTTCAACATATGACAGTCCCGCCATCCCGGGAATTAACCTTGTGAACCTATGCTGCACTCCCTCAATAGCAAGAATGTCCTTCCTCAAATTTGGAGACCAAAACTGCACGCAGTACTCCAGGTGTGGTCTCACCAGGGCCCTGTACAGCTACAGGAGGACCTCTTTGCTCTTATACTCAATGCCAGCATGCCATTAGCTTTCTTCACTGCCTGCTGTGTTTGCATGCTTGCTTTCAGTGACTGATGTACAAGAACACCTAGATCTCGTTGTGCTTCCCCTTTTCCTAACTTGACTCCATTTAGATAATAATCTGCTTACGACCAAAGTGGATAACCTCACATTTATCCACATTAACCTACATCTGCCATGCATCTTCCCACTCATCCAGCCTGCCCAAGTCACCCTGTATTCTCATAACATCCTCCTCACATTTCACACTGCCACCCAGCTTTGTGTCATTGGCAAATTTGCTAATGTTAATTTTTATTCCCTCATCTAAATCATTAATATATATTGTAAACAGCTGCGGTCCCAGCACTGAACCCTGTGGTACCCCAATGGTCACCGCCTGCCATTCCGAAAGGGACCCGTTAATCGCTACTCTTTGTTTTCTGTCAGCCAGCCAATTTTCAATCCATGTCAGTACTCTGCCCCCAATACCATGTGCCCTAATTTTTCCCACTAGTCTCCTATGTGGGACTTTATCAAAGGCTTTCTGAAAGTCCAGGTACACTGCATTCATTGGCTCTCCCTTGTCCATTTTCATTGTTACATCCTCAAAAAATTCCAGAAGATTAGTCAAGCACGATTTCCCCTTCATAAATCCATGCTGACTTGGACCAACCCTGTTACTGCTATCCAGATGTGTCGTAATTTCATCTTTTATAATTGACTCCAGCATCTTTCCCACCACCGACGTCAGGCTAACCGGTCTATAATTCCCTGTTTTCTCTCTTCCTCCCTTCTTGAAGAGAGGGACAACATTAGCCACCCTCCAATCCACAGGAACTGATCCTGAATCTATAGAACATTGGAAAATGATTACCAATGCGTCCACGATTTCTAAAGCCACCTCCTTAAGTACCCTGGGATGCAGACCATCAGGTCTTGGGGACTTATCAGCCCTCAGACCCAACAGCCTATCCAACACCATTTCCTGCCTAATATAAATTTCCATCAATTCATCCATTACCCTAGGTCCTATGGCCACTATTACATCTGGGAGATTGTTTGTGTCTTCGGTAGTGAAGACAGATCTAAAGTACCTGTTCAACTCGTCTGCCATTTCCTTGTTCCCCATAATAAATTCACCCGCTTCTGTCTTCAAGGGCCCAATTTTGGTCTTAACTATTTTTTTCCTTTTCACATACCTAAAGAAGCTTTTACTATCCTCCTTTATATTCTTGGCTAGTTTACCTTCGTGCCTTATTTTTTTCTCCACGTATTGCCTTTTTAGTTACCTTCTGTTGCTCTTTAAAAGTTTCCCAATCCTCTGGCTTCCCATTCGTTTTTGCTATGTTATACTTTTATTTTTATACTGTCCATTACTTCCCTTGTCAGCCACGGCCTCCCCTTACTCCCCTTAGGATCTTTTTCCCTCTTTGGAATGCACTGATCCTGCACCTTCCGCATTATTCCCAGAAACACTTGCCATTGCTGTTCCACTGTCATCCCTGCTAGGGTATTGTTCCATTGAACTTTGGCCAGCTCCTCCCTCATAGCGCCATAGTTCCCTTTGTTCAACTGTAATACTGACACTTCCGAGTTTCCCTTCTCCCTCTCAAATTGTAGATTAAAACTTATTATATTATGGTCTCTACCTCCTAATGGCTCCTTTACTTCGAGGTCCCTGATCAAATCCGGTTCATTGCATAACACTAAATCTAGAATTGTGTTCTCTCTGGTAGGCTCCAGTACAAGCTGTTCTAAGAATCCATCTCGGAGGGACTCCACAAACTCCTTTTCTTGGGGTCCAGTACCAACCTGATTCCTCCAGTCTACCTGCATGTTGAAGTCCCCCATAACAACTGTAGCACTACCTTTGCGACAGGCCAATTTTAACTCTTGATTCAACTTACACCCTACATCCAGACTACTGTTTGGGGGCCTGCAGATAACTCCCATTAGGGTCTTTCTACCCTTAGAATTTCTCAGTTCTATCCATACTGACTCTACATCTCCTGATTCTATGTCCCCCCTCGCAAGGGACTGAATATCATTCCTCATCAACAGAGCCACACCACCCCCTCTGCCCATCAGTCTGTCCTTTCGATAGGACATATATCCTTGAATATTCATTTCCCAGGCCCTGTCCACTTGAAGCCATGTCTCTGTTATTCCCACAACTTCACACTTACCAATTTCCAATTGTGCCTCAAGATCATCCACTTTATTTCTTATACTCCGTGCATTCATATACAATACTTTTAATTCATTACTCCCCTCACCTCCCATATCAATTCCTATTTCACTTGGCCATACTGTACGATCCCTTCTTGAATTTTCTGCTCTGTTGATTCTGCTGTCTTTCTTAACTTTTCTTATTCTCATTTTCCCTTTAACTCCAGTCTCATATTTCCAGTTTGTCCCCTCCCCCCTACTACTTAGTTTAAACACACCCGTGTTGCAGTGGCAAACCTGCCTGCCAGAATGCTGGTGCTCCGCTTATTAAGGTGCAACCCGTCCCTTTTGTACAATTCATCCTTACCCTGAAACATACCCCAGTGGTCCAAGAATGTAAATCCTTGCTTCCTGCACCAGTTCCTCAGCCACACATTCAGATCCATTATCTCCCTGTTCTTGACCAGTCCAGCATGGGGAACTGAAAGCAAACCGGAGATAACTACCCTGGAAGTCCTGCTTTTCAGCCTTCTTCCGAGTTCTCTGAAGTCACGCTGTAGAATGTCTCTCCTCTTCTTCCCCACGTCATTTGTGCCGACATGCACCACCACTTCCGGATGTTCACCTTCACTCTTGAGGATTCCCTGCAATCGGTCTGTGACATCCTGGATCCCGGCACCAGGGAAGCAACACACCATCCTTAAATCTTGCCTGTTGCCACAGAAACCCCTTTCTGTACCTCTCACTATGGAGTCCCCTACTACCACAGCTCTGTCTGATGTCTGTCTCCTCGGCTTTGCCTCAGCGCCAATTGTTGACTCGCAGACCCATCCGCCTCTCAGACTGGCACTGTCTTCTGTCTCGACAGCTTCCAAGAGGGAGAACCTGTTTACGAGAGGCACATCTTCCAGGGTCTCCTGTACTTCAAGCATCCTTTCCTTGCTCATCATCGTCCCCCTTCTCTCTTCCAGTATCCTGGGCGTAACGACCTCACTGTAGGTCCTGTCCAGAAAACTCTCGTTCTCCTGGATGAACCTAACGTCATCCAGTTGCCTCTCCAGTGCTGCAACACGGTCCTTCAGAAGCTGAAACTGGACACATTTTCCACAGGTGCAGGAGCCAGAGGCACTATCAGTGTCCCTGACCTCCCACATCATGCACGCAGCACACTCAATCAGCCTAGCGGTCATCTCTTCACCAAGGAGGCACGTCTCGGATGATGAGAGTCCATAACGATGAATGAACCTTCTTGAGACACTGCCTCCTAATGATGTACCCGATGGTGGGAGGGGTGTGACTGTGACGTAGCTGGCCAGGTCGACAACCCTCTGCAGCCTCTTGTCATCCTGTGCATACCTGGCTGCGATGAAACCAGCCAGAATCCTCTCCACTGTACACCTATAGACATTTGTAAGAATCTTCAGTGATACCCAAACTCTCCTCAACTCTTTACAAGGTATGCCTTCTTTGTAATTGCATCAATGTGTTGGCTCCAGGGCAGGTTCTCCAAGATGTTGATGCCCATGAACTTGAAGCTGCTCAGCTTTTTCCTGCTGACCTCTCAATGAATGCTGGAGTTTATTGTCCTGACAGTCCACAGTAAACTTACCCTTTACAAAAAGCACTGCATACACTCACCCAGGCTGGTGTAACAGCACCTTTTTACCCCTGCAAACTCTGCCACCATGAAGGATAAGGGGAACAGACACAGGGGAGGTTCCCCTCCTCGTTACACACCATCCTGACTTGGAAACATATTGCCATTTCTTCAATGACAGTGCCCAGATTTTGGATTATTCTTCCTTATGGAACACTTACAGTTGTTCAGCCTGCAGTTGTTTAAGAAAGCGTTCACCACTCTATCCTCAAAGGCATTTAGGGATGCTGTTGCCATCAGGAAGAAGATACAAGAGCCTCAGGACTCGCACCACCAGGTTCAAAAACAGTTACTACCACACTCAACCATGAGGCTCCTGAACCAAAGGGGTTAACTTCACTCAACTTCACTTACCCCATCACTGAAATGTTCCCACAACTAATAGACTCACTTTCAAGGATTCTTCATTTCATGTTCTCCGTATTTATTGCTTATTTAGTTATTATTATTATTTTTTTATTTTTGTATTTGCACAGTTTGTTGTTTTCTGCACTCTCGTTGAACACCCTAGTTGGGCAGTCTTTCATTGATTCTGTTATGGTTACTGTCCTATAGAGTTGTTAAGTATGCCCACAAGAAAATGAATCTCATGGCTGTATATGGAGACACATATGCACTTTGATAATAAAATAACATTTTAACTTTGGATGGGAAATAAATGGTGGTTTTGTTAGTGATGGCTAGATCCCAGAAAAAAAGGAATAAATTTGCCAACAATGTTTCACTGATCTCTCTCATGTTTGATTGTGTTTGCATTGATAATTGTCATTGAACTTGGAAGTATTTAACTGCAGAAAACATTTGCCAACACGATAAGGCCCTACCTGGAATTCAGATTAGTGCGCTGATTCTCAAGAAAGACACTTTGCTCACAAAGGGGTTGGAGGAAGAATTCATCACACTGGCACCAGATTTTCAGGGGATTAAAGAATAAATGCAGATCAAATAAATTGTTTTTTTTGAGAGGTGATCTAATCAAAGATATTTGATAGAATAGACAGAGGCACCATATTTTTGTCCAAAAGGCTTGGTCAGAAGAATATTTCTTGATGGATATTTGTTAATCTAAACATCGAGGGATCTGGAGTAAATGTGAATAAATAAATCAGCAGCACAGAACAAGTGTGATTGAAAAATAAAATATTGTAGATACTGAAAATCCAAAATAAAAACAGAGAAATGCTGGAAAACACTCAGCAGGTTGGCAGAATCTACAGCCTAAAACATTAACTCTGTTTCTCCCTCCACAAATGTAATCTGATCTGTTTCAAGAAATTTCTGTTTATGGATAAAATTGAGTTGCATGATGGATGTATGATAATTAATTATAGGCTGGAGATTAAAGCACTGTAACTAAAATCTGTAAATATGACAGCTATAATATTTGTACATTCATATACTGTATTTTCCTTACATTTTATTGTTGAGTGATTTTGTTCTTTTGTCTTTAATCTTCTATTATTCTTTGACCTTGACTCGTGGGGGGGGGGTGGGGGGGGGTGGTTTGATCTTGGAGACTTTTGATCCAAGTAGCAAAGATGTAAAAGATCAGGCTGAGAATATTTCCATTTTAATTTCCTTTCCCAGTGGGAAAGCACCTGGCTTCTGTTTACCATCTGGTTCTGACAACAGACCAAAGTCAAGAAGGCACTTTTGATATTTTAAACTTTTTCCTTGCTTGAGTAAACTAGAGCTTTAGTACTAGGAAAACATAGAGGACGCAAGAACACAAGAACTAAAGAAAATAGGAGCAGGAGTAGGCTAAGTGATACCCAAATCTGCCCCATTATACAATATGTTTCTGGTTGATCTTCCGAGGCCTCAATTCCCCTTTTGCGGAGTTCCTCAATTCTCCGATATTTCAAAACTGTATTTTTTTCATTGATCTAGCCTCCACAACCCAGCAGGGAGGGGAATTCAAAAGATTCACCATTCTCTTAGAGAAGAAAATCCTACGCACCTCAGTATTGGTTAAATTACTGGTTTGGGAACCTAGAGGTCTGCACGATTAATTTGAATCTGAATTCAAATTCTACCATATCAACTGCAGAATTTAAATTAAGCTAATAATTTCAGATTTAAAATAAAGAAAAACTCATAATGAGTGATGACCATAAAACTCTTGTAATGTTATAAAAACCTATCTGATTCACTAATGTCTATCATTTGAGGAAATCTGCCATCGTTATGTAGCTTGGTCTGGATGTGGCTACATACCCACATGTGTGATTGACTTTTACATGGTCTAGCTATCTACTAAGTTAAGGGTAAAAGTTGGCTTTGACACTCATGGCCAGATCCTGCAGTATAAATAAAAAGAGTATGTCGACTTTGCCTTAGTGGAAACCATTTAATTCAGGGCTAAGTAGTTATTAACTTCATGGCTTTCATACAATATATGGTTCAGGAAAATGATCCATTGCAGTACTGAGGAACTAGTCTACTACCTTATTTATTCAAATGTGAGCGCACCTTGGTGAGATCACCATGGAGAAAGACCAAAAGACACAGGAGCAGAATTAAGCCATTTGGCAAATTGAACCTGTTCCACCATATCATTGTGGCTGATTTATTAAAAGTGCAAGTGAGTCTGCAATGCTAAAATTCATCTCTTCATCTAAAATAGTAGTGCTCTGATTTCTGCACCTTCCTCTGGCACATTGGCAATTTAATTCCCCTGCTCAATCTTTATACAATTCAAGTGAATTTAATTGGCTGTGACACACTTTGGGACATCCTGAGAACAATCAATGTATTTTATAAATAATGCTATTTCTCATGTACAAATCACAATGCTCAAATTACTTTTAGTTTTAACATAAGCCATTGACCTCAGAAATGGAAATTCCAGATCCCCTTTGCAGTTTAGCTTTGGAATGATATGTCATCATATGTCAACAATTTGGATGATGGAATTGATATCTTTTTGACCAGGTTTCCAGATGATGCAAGGATAGATGGAGGGGTTGGTAATGCTGAAGAAGCAGAGAGTTTGCAGAAGGACTTAGACAGATTGGGAGAATGGGCAACAAAGTGACAGATTGAATAGAGTGTAGGAAGTGTATTGTCACGCACGTTGGTGGAAGGAAAAAAGCATAGACTATTTTCTAAATGGGAAGAACGTTCAAAAATCAGAGCTGCAAAGGGAGTTGGTAGTCTCTGTGCAGGATTCCCTAAAGGTTGGTAAGGAAGGCAAATGCAATGTTAACATTATTTTTGAGAGAAGTAGAACGTAAGAGCAAGGATGTGATGCTGAGGCTTTATAAGACATTGGTTAGACTTCTTTTGGAGTATTGTGAGCCATTTTGGAGCCTTTTCTGAGAAAAGATATGCTGGCATTGAAGATATACTAGTGGAGACTCACGAAATGGTTCCAGGAATGAAAGAGTTATGTATGAGGAGAATTTGATAGCTTTGGGCCTGTACTGCTGGACTTTAGAAAAATGAGGGTTATCTCATTGAAATCTATTGTTGCACAGACGTGGCGGTGGTACAAACCCAAGGGCTGAACACAGGTGTGGAGGCCAAGTAGGGAGGTGTTATGGTCACAGCGAGCGTGAAATTGGTGTCCAGAGAGAGTCTTTAGCCAAAATTTTGGTTTTAGTAGAGAATTCAGGAATGATACTAGACTTAGAACTGATAGTCCTATGAACCATGGAACAAGGCTACTCATACAAGAGTTGACCAACAAACTAGCAACTCCTTGTTGTGGTCACAGGGTCCTTATCCTGCAGTTTCTGATGGGAAGCAGGTGTGTGTAGTTAGTGGAACAAATGATTGAAATTTAAATGACGTGATTGAGGCCCAATTCCTGAGGTAAATGGCATGGTGGGGGTTTGCCAGAAGGGATCATGACATCTATTGAATATTGAGTGGGTGAGTCTAGGACTAAGAGCCTCAGATGAGAGGGGTGTTCATTTAGAGCGGAGATAAGGAGGAATTTCTTTAGCCAGAGGGTGGTGAATCTGTGGAATTCATTGCCACACATGGCTGTGGAAGCCAAGTCATTGGGTATATTTAAAGCCGAGGTTGACCAGTTCTTGATTAGTCAGGACATCAAAAGTTGGGTTGAGAGGGATAACAAATTAGCGATGTTGTAATGATAGGGTAGACTTGATAGGCCGAATAGCCTAACTCTGCTCCTGTGTCTTATGGAAGGAGAAACAGCCATTGTTCTGGTTTAAGATGGCCCTTTAAGAGCTTCAGCTCAACAACTGCTTGCTGGTGGCAAGTAAAACAAAGAAAACCACCAAATACCTACTAGTTACACACATTCTGCTAAACCATCACTGTAAACAATAGACTGTAACTTCCCTGGGGGAGTTGAGCTTTGAACCACCTGTACAACCTGGGATTTTTGCAATTGGAACTGCAAGGCGCGGGATGGTTGTGGTGTGGTCTGTCTGGGCTGAATCAAGGCAGCTTAGTCCAGGCTGGGGAGCAGGGTATGGCCCTGGTTTGGCTGGTACAGACTGACGCAACTGGATTTGGCAGAACTGAGGTGAGGAGAGTGGAGGCAACACAGAGTCAAGGTGGTGGGGCCCAGATCCATGCCTGGGAGAGAGGAAAGACCTGAGGTTTGATCGATTTACACGCTGAGCCGAACTGGAAAAGTTGGGTATGGGCTGAATTGAGGTGGTGGACACTGGCCCTGGAGCATATCGAAGCAGCAGGGTCTGGGTCTGAGAGCAAGCTCTGGACGATTTAAACGCTGGGCCGGATTAAAAAGGGCAGGGTGTCAGGGCCAGAGGCAAGGGACAGGTTGGTTCTAATTGCTGCTCGGTGAGTTTTACTCGACTGTATCGAGCTTCAACTTGTTGCTCCTTGAGGTGTACTCATCTCTGCACCAAACTGTGGCTGTGACCTGCAACTACCACAGTGTGGACTCACTTTTGTAAACTTCAATTCTGAATGCTATTTGCTTACTTTTATTGCTTGCTCTCTTTTCTTTTTTTTTCTCTCTGTGCATTGGGTGTTTGATAGGCTTCTTTTGTTTTAATGGGTTCTATTGGGTTTCATTGTTTTGTAGCTGCCTGTAAGAAGACGAGTCTCAAGATTGTACAAAATACACATACTTTGATAATAAATGTACTTTGACTTTGTTTCAGGTCTAGCACACTTCATCAGACCTGCTTGACCTGCTGAGAGCTTCCTGGGTTTTCTGGTTTTATTTCAGATTTCCAGCAGTTTTGATCCTTAGATCCAGAAATTGGGGCATGTGTCACCATATTATTTATTAATCATTATTAGTTCAGCTGCAGAGCTTGCATCTGCCAACATCTGTTCTCAATCACTGTTGACCAAATGTGCCAAGCCAAGATCCATTTAGTGTGTTGAGTTTGACGTGCATGGGTTACTGCTCATAGCAACAGGATGTGGCACCCCCAGTGACCTACATTCTTTGCAGGGCTGCTACAAAATACTGGAGGAACTGAGCAGGCCAGGCAGCATCAATGAAGAAGAATAAAGAGCCGGCGTTTTGGGCTGAGACCTTTCATCAGGTTCTCGTCTCTTGTATTTATGACTTGCAGGACCCCTAAATTATTTTCAGATTTGTTATGTACAAGGTTGATGTTCAGAATGTTAACTTATCAAGGCAGCTAAGACATTTGAAGTGCAAGTCTCTCTTTGTGACTAGGAGATGGCGACTTTGATGGTGGACGCTTGAGGCTTCCAATATACGTAACTGGAAGGAGGAGGAGAAGACCCAAAGGAACTTTGTCAGAAGTGCACAGAAGAGGAGAACAAGGACTGAGGGAGCCAATTCTCCAAACTCATTCAGGAATAGAGGTTACATGTCTGCTTAATAGTGATCCCAAGTGGCTGGAGCCTAATGCTCTCCAAGGATGTTTTTACAGGAAATACCAATGCCTAAATCTGTCAGGATGTGTAGCTGTTGCTGCCTTGTATTGCATTATGAGAATGAGGACATAGAGTCATAGATCTGTACAGTGTAGAAATCGGCCTTTTGGCCCACCATGTCCACGTGGACCTTATGGTCCATGAGTTTCCGGTGTGATCTGTAGAGCTTCACATTTGTACAGGTTACTTATACATCATGATACCAGCTCATGTTTTGCAGTCCCATCCAATTTCTTTCCCCTTCTACAGGAAATTTAAAATCCAAATACAAAAACTGGTGTGGAGCTGGTTTGTATCGTTGGACTTGTTATTGTAGCCAACACTGAAACCATTTCAGTCTTGACTTTGGGGTATGACTGCTGTAAGGGCCAGGATAACACTTCTTTATCCCAGGATTGATTTTTGGAACTGAGTGAGTGTGGAGAATCCGGCATGGAAGGTGGAGGAACGGGATGTTTGGAAATGCAGTGCTTGGGATGAGGCTGAGTTTGAAATGTGGGGATCTGTGGGGTTGAGTGCTGAGATACAGAATAGAGGACCATGGTGAAGTTTGCACTGACTCAACTATAAACTCAAAGTTTAAAACTGATTCCTTCTGAGCAATTGTGTCAGCTCTAATACACTCAGGTCTTCAGTTTGTCAAACTATCAGCAAGACAGCATTTTGAACTTACTATTTCTCTTAGTTTGCTTTGAGATAAGGAGGTAATTGCCTTTGACTGGGTGTTAATCTGTGACAAAATCTTCCAGTAGCTCAGAGATTTGATCATTATGAATCTGTAAAATACGTACACAAATGTGAGGGGCAGATTTTACTTTGTCCAGAGTAATTTTATCAGCAAGAAATGACAAGGAAATACAGTATAGATTATATTTAAGTTTCTGTCTTGTTAAGTGATGCAGAAGGCAGCCAGTTGGTCTATCATGTCTGTGATATCCTTTTGAAAACCTTTCCAGTTAGTCTGGCTCCAAATGCAGCCTTCTCAAGAATTCATTCCTCTTGCATTTGATGGTCCCCTTTGAGTTGGCTTCCACCATCCTTTCAAGCATGTGACACCAGTTCACAAAACCTCACAGAAAGAATTTTCTTTAGCTTCAGGATTGTTCTTTCACCAAATGTCATAAAAAGTATCTCTTGATTATGAATGGAGTGGGAGAAGCTCCTTCAGTTTGCAAAGGCCCATACAATTTTGAATATGGCCATCATTTATCTCCCATTCAAACTTTGGTTATATTAAGGACAATACTGTCTTTTATGCCTGTTTCTGGTTTGTTATCGCACCACACAGAAGAAGATCAGTCAAAGTCATAGGTTTCTGAGTTTTTAAACTTCCAAATTCTCCACCCAAACCTCTTTGCCTTTCTCCCTCCTTTAAAACATCCTTAAAACGTAACTTTTTTACCCAGTTTTTGGTTGTCTTATTTATTAATCTTTATTCAACTTTGTATTGAAATTTTTTGCAGGGTCATGAAGTTATTGTACAGTGTGGAAACAGACCCATCAGCCAACTCATCCATTCTGACCAGGATGACAATCTGAGCTAGTCTTATTTGACTGTGTTTGGTCCATATTCCTCTAAACATTCCTATCCATGCTCCTATCCAAACATCTTTTAAATGTTGTTATTGCAACTGAGTCAGCCACATCTACAAAAGCAGCAGAGAGGCTGTATCTTCTGTGCAGCAAATCCTTACTCTGCAAAGCCTTTGCTCTGACTTTTAGATATAATTTGGGAGAATAGGATACTCACCACTTAATGTTGAGTATTGCTTCAGTTATTGTTAAGAAGCTCAATACTCAGCAGGATAAAGACACGCCACTTGATGGTTGTTTTGTCCATCACCCTGAATATTGATTCCTTCTATCACCATGTAATGTGGTTGCAGTGTGCACCATTCACATGATGACCACAGCATCTTGTTAAGCCTCTTTTGGTCGAACTTCCCACAACTATCTGTCCTGCTATATGGGAACAAGGGCAGTAGGTACAAAGGAACACTCATTTCTCCATGTGCCCCTGCTAACTCCCAGCTTTCCTAACACATGGGTTGATACCACTGAAAGAACAATGTGGGTAGTGGCCAGGAGGATATCATCAGCCCAAGTATTGGTTTGTTTCAGAGACCTCTTGTGAGTCTGCAACTAACAGCCTGGATGGATCTGCCATCAGAACATTACACTGCAAAAGTAATGTGGGAAAACTTAGAACCAAAACCGTTGTTGATTTCAGAACACTTTAGTTTTCATAAGCAGAATCAAAAGGAAGGCGAATCCATTTCAGTGTATGTGGCTGAATTGAAGAGATTGTCTCAACATTGTCAGTTCAATAATGGGTGTAATGATACACTGATAGATCGTTTAGTTTATAGAATTTTGGGATAAAGCATTCAAAGATGGCTCCTAACTGAAGCACAGCTTACCTTTAAAGAGCAGTTGAAATAGCTATATCAATGGAAACAGCAGAAAGAGACACAATTCATTTGCAGTCAGGAATGAAAATGAGTGTGAACAAAATTGCAGCATTTATATGGAGGCTTGCCTGGCCAAACAAATTGTGTTACAGGGGTTCACATAAGCAAAAAAAATGCAGATTTAAAATCAAAACTTACAGAAAATTCAAAAAAGTAGGACATTGGGCAGACAAATATCAACTGATTGCACAGAGTCGAGAAAAAAGATAAAAAATCAAGCTGCAGTTTCAAAAAGCACTGAACTGTGTGCTGTTGATGAAAAGTCTGATAATAGTGAAAGTGACACAGGACTGAGTAGCCTCATGATTTACAGATGAAAACTAACATTAGACAAGCAATATGGCTTACACCAGAGGTGAACAACAAATTAATTTAAATGGAATTGGCTATTTCAGTCATTCCACAAAATGAGTTTGAATGGCATTTCAAAGCTACTGACCTAAAGCCTGCAGATTTCCAACTAAGAACTCAAACAGGACAAAAGATAACTCCTTCGGGAATTACACTCGTAACAGGGAAATACAACAACCAACATGTCATGGTCCGGTCTGTGACGTCCGGATTCCATTTCACAGTCCGGTCCATTGTTCCTTATTCCAGGTTTTCCGGTTTTCTCTTTTACTGTTGGGAGGAGGGAAGATTACCAAGTGCATGGAAAGAAGCAGTAGTAATTCCAATAAGGAAGCCTGGCAAGGATCTGTCAAAACCCACTAGCTACAGACCAATTGCATTAACATCAAGTATATGTAAGATAATGGAAAGGATGATAACAGAAAGGTTATCCTATGAGCTTGAGAAAAGGGGAATGCTGGCAAGTTATCAGAGTGGTTTTAGAAAGTGAAGGAATTCCATGGACTCAGTGATTATGTTAGAGACTGAAATAAGGAAGGCCCAGGCAAATAGAGAGTCAGTAGTGGCAGTGTTCTTTGACATTGAAAAAGCCTATGATTTGATGTGGAAGGAAGGATTATTAATTAAACTGCACAAGCTGGGGGTTGGTGGGAGAGTTTTTAATTGGATTAAAGATTTTTTGTTTGGTAGAAAAATTCAAGATCGGATTGGATCAGAATTATCAAAACAGTACATAGTGGAAAATGGCACACCTCAAGGTAGTGTGATTAGCCCGTTACTTTTCATCATTATGATCAATGATGTCTTCACAAAGGTACCAGTGGATATAGGTAGGTCACTGTTTGCGGATGATGGGGCCTTTTGGAAAAGAGGCAGGAACATGGACCATATAATCAGAAAACTACAAGAAGCAATTGATGAAGTGGTGGAGTGGGGTTATGATTGGGGATGTAGATTTTCAGTAGACAAAACTCAAACTGTATTTTTTTACCAGGAAAAGGGTTGAGGTAGGGAAGAAGTTAAGGATGTATGGGGTTGAATTAGGAAGGGTTACATCATTTAAATTTCTGGGAGTTATATTTGATTCACGATTAACATGGGCAGACCATATCAGGAACGTTGAGGAGAAATGTAAAAACGTAATAAATGTGATGAGATGTTTGACTGGTAGGGAATGGGGAGCAAGTGGTTCAGCTTTGAAGAGAATGTATGTGGCTTTAGTAAGATCTGTATTGGATTATGGAAATATAGTATATGGATCAGCAGCTAGGTCTCTTATAAGGAAACTGGATGTGATTCAGGCTCGGGCCTTGAGAGTGTGCAGTGGGGCTTTTAAAACGTCACCAGTGTCAGCCCTACAGGTAGAAATGGGAATAATGCCTTTGGAACTAAGAAGGATGCAACTGATGGCAAACTACTGGGCTAACTTGCAGGGGCACAATGATTCTTACCCTACTAAAGGAGTGTTGCAGGAGTGCTGGGAAAATGGGAGGTTTCAGAGGGATACCTTTAGTCGGGTAGGGAATGATATCGCGAAAGAATGTGGAGTGTTTGATCTGAGGATAAGTCCTTCAGTAGTTTATCCGGTTGTAGCTCCATGGAAGCTTGTATGGCCTGACATAGACTGGCATTTGTTAGAGGTAAAAAGGAAAGAAAGGTATAAAACAGATCTGGTAAATGCATTTAACCGTCATGTGATGGAAAAGTATAGTGATTATACTCACATTTATACAGATGGTGCAAAGGAACCTGAAACAGGAGTGACAGGGTTTGGGGTGGTAATACCAGCAAAAGAAATTGGAATCAGCAGAAGAACATCTAATAAGTTAGGGGTGTTTACAGTGGAGATGCTGGCAGTGTTGGTTGCGTTGCAATGGGTGCAGAAAGCCAGACAAGCCAAAGCATTGATATGTTCAGATTCATCCTCAGTTCTAGCAAGTTTAAGGTCTTTTCACACAAACAGTCGGCAAGATGTACTTTATGAAGTCCTTCAGTTAGTTACAAGAATTGCAAATCAGGGAGGTCAGGTAAAATTTCTATGGGTTCCAGTACATGTAGGGGTGAAGGGGAATGAGAGGGTGGATGAGTTGGCAAAGAGGGTGTTAAAGAAAGAAAATGGGAAATGCACATTAGTATCAGTAAAGCAGAGGTAAAGTGTGTAATCTGGGAAAAAGTCAACCGAATGTGGCAAGAAAGATGGGACAGGGAGGGGAAAGGGAGGCATTTATATCAAATACAAAAGAGTGTTGCAGGTACTAGGGTAGGTAATGGAAACAGAAGAGAGGAAATTGTGTGGACTAGGTTAAGGCTGGGGCATTGTGCATTAAACAAAACATTGAAAATGATAGGGAAACACCAGACAGGATTGTGTGAGAAATGTCAGGAAGAGGAGTCAGTAGAACATGTAGTTTTGTGTTGCAGGAAGTATGGGATACAGAGAGAGATGATGAGAAATAAATGAAGGGAGTTGGGGATGCAGGAATTCACATTAAAAGGGTTGCTGGGCATGGGTGAGAGAGCACAAGTCTGGGTATTTTTAGCGTTTTTAAGGGGTACAGGGGTTTTTTATAGAATATGACGAATAAACAGGAATAGGATACTAGGATGGTCAAAGATGGGAGGGTGAAGTGTAGGTTTGTATATATATATATATATATATATGTGTGTGTGTGTGTATATATATGTGTGTGTGTGTGTGTGTGTGTGTGTGTGTGTGTGTGTGTGTGCGCGTGCGTGATTGGGTGAAGGGATTTAGAATGTATGCCTAGTGCACATTCTGGAGCAGAGGGTGGCGGTAATGCACCATTAAGCTGGATGCCAACCGCCGTAAAACAAGATACAGACAGACAGCTTTGGTTGCTGGATTGTTCCTATCCAAACCCCCTGTCTGAATCCCCTCTCTGCCCCTTCCTCCTGAAGTCTTGCCCTGCAACCAGTGTCTGAAGCCTTGCCTCGCCTCGCCTGTAACCCTCGCCTGCACTGCTGTCAAGTTCAACCACCGGAGCAGGATAAGGAAGTGTCTATCATTGTTTTGAACTGTCTCTGTGTCCAAGCCTTTGCTAGGTAGGTCTGGCCATTTGCCGCTACCTTATGTTGAGAACTGTCTCTCTGTGTTCTGTGTATGAGTCATGGCCCTACGTCCTGCTCCCTAGGAGGGGTCCTGACTCTGTGTAGAGCCCTGGCCCCAAGTCCTGTTCCCAAGGAGGGTCCCGGCTCTGTGTTCCATGACTCTGCGTACCTGTCCTCCTTTGACCAAGGCTCTGCGTTCCTGTCCTCCCTCGTCCAAGGCTCTGCATTACTGTCTCCCTCCACCAAGTCGAGGCTTCGTGTTCTCATCCTGTCCATGTGCGTCGTCCTGTGCTGGAGTTCCCTCGTCTTGCCCAGGAGTCTCTCATTCTGTCCTGTAGCCTCGCCTAGTCATGTCACCCAACACCACGTCATGTCTTTGCCTAGTTCCGGAGTCTGAGCCCGTGTCAAGACCCAGGTTCTGGGTCCTTGTCCAGTCTCTGGCTCAGAGGCTGAACCCAAGCCTCGTCATGTCCTTGCCTCGAGGACCCCAAGCCTCGTCATGTCCTCGCCTCGAGGACCCCAAGCAATGTCCAGTCCTGTAGCCACGTCATGTCCTCGCCTATTTCCGGGGTCCGAGCCCGAATCAAGACCCAGGTTCTGGGTACTTGTCCAGTCTCTGTCTCGGAGTCCAAGCCCAGGCTCCTAGTTCCCAGTTCCTAGTCCTGGTCCCGCTTGCCTGGCCAATGTCCTAGCCCAAGTCCGTGTTCCTGTCCCAGATCCTAGTCTGTGTCCAGTTACATCCCTAACCCAGCTCTCTAGTCAAGTCCTGTTCCTAGTACTTCAGTGTCTGTGTCTTGCATTTGGGTCCGCTCCCAGCGCCCCCCGCATGACACAAAAAGCTATATTGAGCTTGTATGTGGAAAAAACAGGGGGGCTAGGAGCATGAGTGGCTGAGGCAACTACAACTTCATTGGAGATCCATCCACCATTTGCATACCACATCCCCTGCAATAGTCAACTGTAAATGAATTGACAAAGGTACTGGATGATGCCATGAACTGTAGACCATGAACTGTTGCCCAACAGAGGACAAGCAGGTATTAGTGACGACCTCTGTGCCTCTGGTTGGAAATCATACTGGTCCAAGAAAAGACCATGCTGCTCAGAGGAATCACCAAAGTGACAAAAACAGTGGTCCGATTAAAACAGTTATTTTGTAGGTAACCTGGCTGAGAAAGTTTCTAACATGCTAATCGGACAGTTACTTGTGAATGTGGCTTTGTTGCAAGCTGGAAGAGAGCTCAAGGAGCTTCAGGAAAGTTAGAAACACTCAGTGTTTGTGAGTACTAAGAACCAGAATCTATGCTTCAATTTGGAGACAAAAATCTCCAAAAAAGTAGTTAAAAGTAGATGTAAAGACCAAACCCCATCTAGATGAATGGAAGACTAAAGAGAAAGGAGTCAATGGAAATATGAAAACAGACTGTAAAGAAAGCAGTAGAAGGATAAATAAGAGAATACTCCAGTGAACTAAATAGACCTTCCCAAGATCAAGATGCAATCTTTGAAAAAGGAAAAAGGAAGGTGATGATGTTTAAGTGCTATGAAATTGAGAGAGGATAAATGAGACCTGATTTCTTGAGAAATTAGCAAATTCAGAGATACGCAAGAAACTAGAAGAAAAAGAAATACAAGAAGTTGAAAAGGAGAGAAGGGAGAGAGAGAGAAAGAGCGTAAGAAAGAGAAAGTTGTGAAAGAGAGAAGGAATGTGAAAAACACAAAACAAGGGACAGAGAGAGAGAAAGACGCCGAGATCGGAACAAAAGCAAGGATTGAAGGAGATGCAGAGAGAAAAGCTGAGGAAGAGAGAAGAAAGAGGTCAGAACCTCTTCCTGCAGTCTCTGAGTCAACTCCTACAACAACCATGGAGGAGGGCCCACAACCTGAGATTGTTTTCACAGCCACGACTCTCACCTACCAAGCAGTGTGATTTCCCACAAGAGTACAACATCCTCCATAGTGATTAAATCTTTAGGCCTGAATGGGACAATTTAAAATTCACAATGCTGTGGATGTCTAGATAGTTGTGTTATTGAGTTGGAGTTCATAGCTAAGCAGGGAGGAGTGTTATGTATTTAATATTTCTGTAATATTTGAGTAGTATTATAAATATATTGTTTGATTAAGCATTCTTTGTTGTTTACATAATACATTGCAGATTACATGTAAAAGTACGTAAATAGCATACGTCATTACACAACCACATGATGCGTGTGCGTCTCACTAAAGCAAAGAACAAAGTTGGACTCACATTCTTGGCGCTCTTGTTTTCCTTTCAGTTACAAAACATAACAACCACCACCTTCTCAAAACACAGCACAGTAGGACAATCTTCCCAGCAAAGGGCACAGATCATGAATAAATAAATGTGTACGAGCTATTTATCCAGAATGATGCAGCTTGATGTGGTATACTGCAACTGTATGACTGGATGAAGCAACCTTTTTTTTTATTGAGATAAAGTGCAGAACAGGCCCTTGTGGTTCTTTACCCACACCACCCAGCAACCTCTGATTTAATCCTAGCCTAATCATGGAACAATTTACATTGAACAATTAACGTACTGTTGCATCTCTGTTAATTTCTGATCCTCAGGGTTCTTCTGGGGGTCAAGAATGGCGAGGAGTTTATTTAAATAATCTTAACGATCATTTATTTAAAAGTTTAAACAAATATACAGACATTTGAAATGAAGTGAAGAGCTGAGAAGTAAAGCAGAGATTCAATGAAAAGCAAAGATGGAGAAGGAGAAAAGATGATGAAAAAGATGAAGTTGAAGATGACGCCTCTGAAAAATCCGTCACCTTTATACTTGAGGTAACAGAAAATTCCTTGGATAAGAATAAACCAAACAACAGTTTTACAATTACATGAATGAGTAATGTTCTAACACTTAGCCAATGAGAAATGAGAAAGGTGATAGGCCGTTATGTAACTGCTATAACACTTTCTGCCAATAAGTGGGGATGAACCACCACATACTTTGAAAAATACATGAGCTTGTTAAAAAAGTACAAATAAATAAACTAAGCATTAAATCTTACATTAATTCATCTAACACCTCAAAAAGAGTATTAAAAAACGGTCCGTTCTAACGCTACCAACCGTTATGTTTTTGGACTGTGGAGGAAACCATAACACTTGGAGAAAATCCACAAGGTCATAGGGATAATGTACAAACTCCTTAAAGACAGTGACGGGAATTGAACCCATGTCACTGGTACTGTAAAGTACTATGTTAGCCACTACACTACCATGCTGGCTTTATTGGAATGACCCCCTAGCTCATGCCTTCAGCAACTGTGGTTCAATTCCTCCTGCTGTCTGTAAGGACTCTGCACATTCTCCCTGTGACCGTGTCAGCTTCCTCCAGGTGCTCAGGTTTCTACCCCCATTTCAAAAACGTATGGGTTAGTAAATTGTAGACATGCCATGTTGGTGCCAGATGTATGGTTGCTCTTGTACCTCCTCAGACTGTATCGGTCAAACAACTCATTTCAATGTATGTTTTGATGTTTGGATGTACATGTGACAAACAAATCATTATTTTTAGTTGGTGATGTGGGAGGAACCATAGGCAATCTAGAATAAGTTCACCTAGTCATAGTGAGCATGTGCAAATTCCACAGAGACAGCACCGGAAGTTTGGATTGAACCAGGGTTGCTGGAACTGTAAGGCAGCAGTCCTACTAACGGTGCCAATGTTCCACGCATACATCATCTGTTGTCCCTCAACCTGAGTTGGACATTTATCATCACCAACTTAGGCAACAGCGTATTGGAGCTGTGCAGCACGAGAAAAGAGAATGAGGATCTGTGGTACTCAGGATTTTATACCTCCATAAGTCACAGCTCAGTCTCCTATGCTCCAGGGAAAAACATTCCAGGCTATCCGGCCTCTCCTATTGTCCTGGGTAATGTCTTAGTGAATCTCTTCTGCACCTCTTTCAGCTTAATGATACCCTGCTGGATAGCTCTATGACTCTATCGCTCTAGTTGCTGATGATTTATGTCCAATATTAATCTCATAACACCAGATATGGAGGGCTGGAATCCATGTGTGATTAAATTCTAAATGTGCTTACTTCATGGCATGTGCTGAATAAAGGAATTTCCCTGCTCTTCACTTCCACATCCATTACTACCTCTGCTTGCCAAAAACACATCAGCGTGTTTGGAACATCATTGTATGACTGTTTGATAGGATTCATATAGCGATTACCAACAATCCGAGATAGAATGGTGATGATCAATAGCACTAGAAAACCTGTTGGCTCCACATCATTGACAATAATTTTTTGCAAATTGCCTGTTTAACTTTTCTCCACCTGCCACATTTTGCTGCAATAATCACCATTCAAAGACATTGTTGTAATTTTGATCTTCCTCGTTTGAAGAGAAATTTATTTTCCAAAAGGGTCTGAGGAATGTTTGCTCATTCATTGTTTAGGCAATAAATTAAAAGTTATGCTGCTCAAAGTATTGTGTAGTAAAGTAAATGGTTTGCAGTAATTCTCAGCCAGGATCCAATCCACTAGCTGATCCAGTAAACTCAACTGACATTTCCAACAGGCTGTATTGCTTTGGATATCATAACCACTCATAAACATGATTTCACAATACAGTGATTTTACAAATCAAGACATGTTCAGTTACAAGGGATGCCTCTCAAATTCTCACAACATAGAACATAGGACAGTATAACACAATACAGGCACTTCAGGCCATGATGTTGTGTTGACCTTTTAACCTACTCCAAGATCAATTTACCCTTCTCTCCCACATAACCCTCTATTTTCCTTTCATCCATGTGCCTGTCTAAGAGTCCCTTAAATGTCCTAATATGCCTGTCTCTACCACCATCCCTGGCAGAATGTTCCAAGCGCTTATCACACTCTGTATAAAAACCCTACAATCTCCCCCATACTTTTCTGCAATCACCTTAAAATTACCCTCTTGTATTAGCCATTTCTGCTGGGGAAAAAGGCATTGGCTGTTCAATTTAAGTATGCCCCTTATCATCTTATATAGCTCTATCAAGTCAAATCTCATCCTACTTCGCGCAAAAGAGAAAAGCCCTAGCTCACTCAACTTTTCCTCATGAGACATATTCTCTAATCCAGGTAGCATCCTGTTAACACTCCTCTGCATCCTTTCTAAAATGACGACTTTCTTCCTATGATGAGATGACCAGAATTGAACACAATACTCCAAGTATGGTCTAATAAGGGTTTTATGGAGCTGCAACATTACCTCATGGTAATTTTCAGACTAATGAAGGCCAACACATCATACACATTCTTAACAACTCCATCAACTTGTGGAGCAACTTTGAGGGATCTATGCATGTGGACCCAAGATCCCCTGTTACTCCACACTGCGAAGGATCCTACCATTATCCCTGTATTCTTCCTTCAAGTTCAACCTTCCAGAGTGTATCACTTCACATTTTTCCATATTGAATTCCATCTGCCACTCCTCAGCCCAGCTCTGCGTCCTATCAATATTCTGTTGTAACCTATGACAACCTTCAACACTACCCATAATACCATCAATCTTCATGTCATCTGCATACTTACTGATTCACCCTTCCACTTCCTCGTCTAAATCATTTATATAAATCACAAAGAACAGATGTCCTAGACAATTCTCAGTAGTCATAGACCTCCAGGCAGAATACATCCCATCTCCTACTAACCTTTGCTTTCTGTGGGCAAGCCTATTCTAGATCCATACAGCCAATTTTCCCTGGATCCCATGTCCCCCAGCTTTCTAAATGAGCCTACCAAAGGGTACCTTGTTGACACCTTACTAAAATCCATATACACCAGATCCACTTTACTGTCATCAGTTTGTTTTGTGGCTGAAACATGGAAAGAATTTTGGAAATGTTGTCTGTCGAGTCACTGAATGAAAAAGATAATTGCAGAATCCACTTGGGAGCACTAAACACTGTGCACAGTGGAACTTTGAAAACTGAATGCAGGCTTGGAAAAGCCTCCTGCTTAGTTTTCTGGGCTTTGTTGGGTCCAGTTACAGATTCAGGAAAGATCCTTGTCACTTTCCAATGGAACTGTGATTAAATGAAAAAAAGCATTTATTCAGGTTGCTTTATTCAGTAATGCCAATGTACTACTGTCAATCCAGAGAGTTGTGGATACAGGTGCAGCACATCGCAGAAACCAATCTCCTCTCAAGGGCTCTGTCTACAGTTGTCACTGCTTTGGTAAAGCAGCCAACATAATCAAAGATCCCATACAGCCCAGATATTCTCACCTCTTCCCCTTCTCTTAATAGCAGAACATACAAAAGCCTGAAGTGATCCGTCTGGATGGCATGTAGAAAAGGGTTTCACTGTATCTTGGTACATATTACAATAATAAACCAATTTACTAATATTATCAATATCCCAAAGCCTACACAAAGCACCATCAAAGAAAAAATTTCTCTAAGCCAGTTAGAGGTCATAAATAACATTGACCACAAGTAATTAGAATTTTTTTTATGAAAGGAGAGACAGCATAAGAGGCAGCAGGAGGCTAGAAAAAGATTATAGGCAGATTTTTAATCTAAAATCATGCTTAAATGTTGTTCTTTAATGTGAAACTTTGTGTCTTTTGCCTTAATTCTACATTTTCAGCAGCAATGTACTCTTTCTCCTTTTAATTTAATTATGATAATCACCAGTCCAGATCGTATATTTAATTATGGAGTTACCTTGGTGATTACTGTCAACTTTGCTCAACAAAAGCTGTGAAAGCTGAGAGATAGTCTCCGGTGTTTCAGTAGGGTACACATCCTGCAGGAGAAACTCTAATCTCTCCTGGTTCAATGAGTTGTTGGAGGTCATTGTCTAGTACAACCCTATATAGAGAAACATCATGACATTTAGAGGCAAAAATTGATTCATTTTAGATCCAGAACCACTACAAGCTGGCCTGGATTTTGTTCCCTATTCTCACTGAAGCTTCTTTTGTGTGAAATCAGCCTCCAGTGGTTGTTTGACAAGTAACAATAACTAGATGGCTAAGAACATCAATCCAAATTTAGGTGGAGGGTGGTGAGTTCAGTTGGTAAGGGAATGAGAGATTGACAAAGCCTTTGGATTCATTGGATGTGGATATGGCAGTGAGAGCAGGGAGCCTTGTACATTCAGTCATGATGGGCATGTGTGCCATAGTGGCCATGCTATATTGGGACCAGAATGCATGGCGACACTTGTGGGCTGGCCCACACGATGCATTTCACTGCATGTTTTGATGTACGAGTGACAGATAAATCTGTATCTGAATCTGAATCTGGCTCCACAATCATGCATTAAAATGTTTTTTTCTTTTAAAAAAAATCCAGAACCTGATCGTATCTTGTGATATAGTAGAGTCAAAGTGTTGCACTCTTCCTCCGAAGGTCATTCCATGGACTGGAATGGAATGAATTCTGAAGGAGTGATATTGCCGTATGGAAAGCAGGGATCAGTTTCACATTTGTCTTTTGGTGGCAGTCTTTGATGAATGGAACAGACTGAGCTTTATAACGTAACCTAAAAACAGATGTTCAGACCATGATTTACATAAGTTATGGGTCAAGCAACTGCTTTAAGTGGTCCCCTGAGCAACTTAGAAAAAAAAAACTGCCTTTAATTATGCCCGAAAAAACGGCCCGAAAATATGAGATCAGGCATGGGATCCTGACCCGAAATTTGTCCCCTTCTCTTGCTCAGCTAACAGGTGCAAAGAGCATTACTTCCAACTTGCCACTTAATGATACAACCTGGAGCTTGGAACATGTGGTATAGAACGTAAGGTAAGTCTTTTGGTTGTTTCCTCCGAAGCAGCAAAGCCTGAAGGGAGGCTCTATAGAAATCTTAAGAGGCATAGCTGTGGCAGACAGCTAGTATCTTTTTGCGAGGGTTGAAATGTCTAATACTGGAGAGCATAAACTTGTGAGGGGGGCGAATTCAAAGGTGGCATGTAAGGCAGGCTTTTTATACAGAGAGTGTTGAGTGCCTGGATTATGCTGTCAGTGATGGTAGTAGAGGCAAATGTAATGGAGGGGTTTGAGAGGCTTTTGGATAGACACATGAATATGCAGACTAGAAAGGATTAGTTTAGCTATGTAGATTTTTAAGTACTCGATTAAATAGTTTACCACAACAGGAGTGGGCTGAAGAGCCTTTTCTTAAACTGTACCATTCTATACTTTTTTGCAAGAGGACTTTTGCGAATTCAAGTAGTGAAAAGCCTAGAGCAATAAAAATAAAATAATGAAACTATATCACAAAACATAATTTATTTTCTGCATTAATTCCTTTAGATGAAAATTTTGAAAACAAGCGCATGAGAGAAAGCACTTGTAATCATATCATTCATATCATGCTTTTTGGGGCTATTCATGTGTGTGATTCACAACTGTTTGGGTTAGAATCAACGGAGATCAGTGATAAATAAAGACGAAGGGTAGCACTGTGGCACAGTCTCACAGCTCTGGAGACTCCTGTTCAATTCTGACATCTGGTGCTATCCGTGTGGACTTTGCATGTTCTACCTGTGACCACCTGGGTTTCCTCCGGGTATTCTGACTACCTCCCACTTCCCTGAAATGTGTGGTCTGGTAGCTTACTTGACCAATATAGGTTGCCCCTAGTGAGGAAATGAGTGGTAGCTATTGTCATAGCTGAGATACTTTAAGTTAATGCACCATTTCATGTGTACGAATTTTCATTTACTGTTGTGACACTGAAATTCAGAATACAATGAAACTTTGTAAGATACCTAAGAAAAATAGCCCAATTTCCCAAGTCATATACCTTTCTCCCTTTCTATTTCTACAACTCTTCCCTTCATTATCTTGCATTTTAATTCCCCAACACCTCTCCAACTGGAGCATAGAATCCAGTGTAACCCTAAAGACCACACACAAAATGCTGGAGGAACTCAGCCCGCCAGGCAGCATCTATGGGAAAAAGTACGGAGAAAGTACGGAAAACCAAAGGGTCCTGCTGAAGGGTCTCAGCCTGAAACATCGACTGTACTTTTTATCCATAGATGCTGCCTAGCCTACTGAATGAATTCCTCCAGCATTTTGTGTGTGTTGTTTGGTTTTCCAACATCTGCAGATTTTCTCTTGATTGTAACCCTAAGGACAATGTTGAGGGAATGCTGCACTGCTGGAGGGGTTGAGATTCCAGTGAAGGGCTAAACTGATGTTTTCTCAAATAAGTGTTGAAATATTCTGGGTGGTAAGTCATGCTATCTTGGCTAATATTTATAATTCAACTTGCAACTGTAAAACAGATAATTTAATTGTGTATCTCAAGACTATTTACAAAATACTCATTCTTTGCCTGATCTCTCATCTATTCCATTGGCTTTTTCTCTATGGTTTTTAAAATTCTTTTTCCTGCCCATCTTCTATAAGTAAAACAAGAAAGAACTTTCTTCAAAATCTTTGATTGCAGTCTTTCTGCAAATTGGCTAATGTTGCCATAGTGACACTGTTGAGGGCTACTCCTATGATTTTTGTCAGCAAATATGCAAGTTGAATGACAAATGTTACCTTAATTGATTCCTTTCTTGAACACTGTTCCTACTAGAAGTATAGTGAAGAATTTGCCATCAGTGGAGTTGTTGGGGAGTTTGTAGTTTTACATTGGCTTTTGTCCTTTTTGGGAGCTTCCTTACTGAATGACACACATAATCTGAAACATTCTCCATCTCACAATTACCCAAAACGTGCCAATGGTAGTGCCTGCTTTACAGAATTGTGTTTCAGACTGCCCTAAAATATCACTGCTTGTGAGGCACATTCACTAATTTTACTAGAAAATATTTTACAATCACAAGCAATAAGGGCAAATATTTTGTATGTATACACTAATGAATATCTAGAATTTAGCCAAGACGTGAAGCATTGTTACCATCAAAAATATTCATGCACACACTGTTTTATGATTTATGAATACAATGAGATTTAGGTGTTCTTGTACGTCAATCACTGAAAACAAGCATGCAAGTACAGCAGGCTGTGAAGAAAGCTAATGGCACGCTGGCCTTCATAACAAGGGGGATTGAGTATAGGAGCAAAGAGGTCCTTCTGCAGCTGTACAGGGCCCTGTTGAGACCACACCTGGAGTATTGCGTACAGTTTTGGTCTCCAAATTTGAGGAAGGATATTCTTGCTATTGAGGGAGTGCAGCGTAGGTTCACAAGGTTAATTCCCGGGATGGCGGGACTGTCATATGTTGAAAGGTTGGAGCGACTGGGCTTGTATACACTGGAATTTAGAAAGATGAGAGGGGATCTGATTGAAACATACAAGATTATTAAGGGATTGGACATGCTGGAGGCAGGAAGCATGTCCCCGCTGATGGGTAAGTCCAGAACCAGAGGCCACAGTTTAAGAATAAGGGGTAGACCATTTAGAATGGAGTTGAGGAAAAACTTTTTCACCTAGACAATGGTGGATATGTGGAATGCTCTGCCCCAGAAGGCAGTGGAGGCCAAGTCTCTGGATGTTTTCAAGAAAGAGATGGATAGAGCTCTTAAAGATAGTGGAATCAAAGGCTATGGGGATAAGGCAGGAACTGGATACTGATTGTGGATGATCAGCCATGATCACAGTGAATGGCGGTGCTGGCTCGAAAGGCCAAATGGCCTACTCCTGCACCTATTTTCTAGTGTCTATTGTTTATTGAATACACATACTGTACTTAATGGTAAAGTCCAGCTTAATTTGCAAATGAACATTAGAATTGAAGTTCCATGCTCAACAATGTTATCAATTATTTTCTTCATTTATTCAAGCGGAAAGCAATTAAGCTCATGTGGATGATCAACTAACGTAATGTAGCAAATGGCTAATAGAAAGGACAGACCTGCAATGATCATAAACAACAAATTTTTATCAGCCTATATCTTTTTTTCTGTCCATCTTTTAAGGATTACATAGGTTTGCCTTGAACTCCTAACTTTTGCATTCTATTTTTGTGACAAAAACTGCAGCTTAATAAAACTTTGATTTGGTTGCACTTGAATATTATGAGCATGTCAGCCTATTACAGGAAGAATATGAAGCCTTTAGAAAGGATGCAGAAGAGGTTTACCAGGATGCTGCCCAGATTAGAGGCTATCATCTACAAGGAGAGGTTGGAAAAACCTGGTTGTTTTCTCAGACTCAGAGGCTGAGGAGAGACCTGATAAAAGTGGCAATGGGAATTGGTTTATTATTGTCACATATACCAAGGTACAGTCAAAGGCTTGTCTTGCATACCATCATACAAATCAAGTTGTTACACAGTGCATTCTGGTAGCACAAAGTCAAATAATAACAGAATGCAGAATCAAGTGCAATAGATGCAAGGAAAGTGCAATGCAGGTAGAGAATAAAGTGCAAGATCATAACAAGATAAATTGTGAGTCAAGAGCCCATCGTATTTTCCAAAGAAACCATTCAATAGTCTTATAACAGCTGGGTAGAAACTGTTCTCAAGCCCGGTGGTATGTGCTTTCTGTTTTTTTTTACCTTCTGCCTGATGGAAGGGGGAGAAGAGAAAATGTCACAGATGGGTGGGGTCTTTGATTATGCACGCAGTTTTACTGAGGCAACGAGATTTATACACAGAGTCCATGCAGGGGAGACTGGTTTTGTGATGTGCTGAGCTGTATCTAGAAATCTCTGCAATTTCTCAGAGCAGAGGTCATACTAAATCGTGAGGTATCCAGATAAGATGCTTCCCGTGGTGCATTGATAAAATATGGTAAGGGTCAACATGGACATGTCAACTTTCTTCAGCATTCTGAGGTGAGTTTTCTTGGCTGTAGTGTCGATGTTGTGGGCACGTGGCCAAGTGGTTAAGGCATTGGACTAGTGACCTGAAGGTCATGAGTTTGAGCCCCAGCCGAGGCAACGGGTTGTGTCCTTGAGCAAGGCACTTAACCACACATTGCTCTGCGATGACACTGGTGCCAAGCTGTATGGGTCCTAATGCCCTTCCCTTGGACAACATTGGTGTCGTGGAGAGCGGAGACTTTCCAGGTGCAGACCCATGGTCTCGTCTCGCAAGACTAACGGATGCCTTTAGTGTCGATGTTGTTGACTAGGACAGGCTATTAGTGATGCTCATCCCTAGGAAATTGAAACCCTTAAACTTCTCAACCTCAGCACCATTGATGTAGACAGGAACATGTGGACTGTCTGTTTTCCTGACGTCAATGACCAGCTCTTTTGTTTTGTTGAGTTATATTTAAGATTTTAAACCTGGGCAGGCAGTTCATCCAGGAGAAGGGAAATTCTGATTCCAGATCCTCGATCTGTCAAAATGTGATGGACATTCTCGATGTGTGAATACCCTGGGCCCATGGACACGCCTTAGGCATCCATCTACCATGCTCCAGCTGTGGGAAAATGGACCACCTCCTTGTGGGTCAGTCTTGGGAGAGGTGAAGGCTAAGGAAGTAAATCCTGGTAGTAAATCCGGAGCGGAGTGGAGCCCTAAGGCAGCTGGTTGGTGTACTGTGCCTCCTTCCGGCAACTCCTGCAGCCCCGCTGGTACCAAATTGTACTGGTTCCACCTTTCTTTTGCATTATATCAGCAAGGCCAAAAGGGGGATCTTGTTGTTTGGGCAGCCCAAGATCTCCATATCATCTGCTCAGGCTTGTAGCACCCTGGAGAGGTCACTGAAGCGACGTTGTAAAAATTCAGTACAATCTGGGAAGTAGCGGTTACTTGTTCTAAGCTCATACCGATTGGTGCAGGAATGAGTGCCAGGGCGAGTACTTAGGATGTGTGCAGCACAACTAGCAGGTGTGTTTACAGACATTTTTAATCTCTCCCTCTCCCAGTGTCGAGTGCCCTCCTGCTTCAAATTATCCACCATTGTCCCTGTACAAAAAAGACTAAGGTAACATGCTTCAACAGCTGGCATCCTGTTGCACTCACCTCAACAATAAACAAATGCTTTGAGGGGCTGGTCAAGGATTACATCTGCAGCTTGCTACCGCCCACACTGGACCCCCTACAGTTTGCTTACTGACACAACTGATCAACAGATGACGCAATAGCCACAGCTCTACATAATGTCCTTACATATCTAGAGAGAGAAGGATGCTTATGTGAGAATGCTGTTCATGGACTACAGTTCAGCTTTCAACACCATAGTACCATCCAGGCTCGACAAGAAGCTCAGAGACCTCGGCCGTGACCCTGCCTTGTGCAGCTGGATCCTGGTTGTCAGATCGCCAGCAGGTTGTAGGAGTGGGCTCCCTCACCTCCAACCCTCTGACTCTCAATACAGGAGCCCCTCAGGGCTCCGTACTGAGTCCCCTCTTTTACTCCCTGTATACCCATGACTGTATCGCTACCCACAGCTCCAATCTGCTAATTAAATTTGCCGACGGCACTACATTGATTGGCCTCATCTCAAACAATAGCGAAGTAGCCTACAGGGAGGAAGTCATCTCTCTGACACAGTGGTGTCAAGAAAACGACCTCTCCCTCAATATCGTAAAAACAAAGGAGCTGTTTGTGGATTACAGGAGGAATGGAGATGGGCTAACCCTTATTGACATCAATAGATTTGGGGTTGAGAGGGTAAACAGCTTCAAGTTCCTCAGCATCCACATCACTGAGGACCTCACGTGGTCTGTACATACCAGCTATGTGGTGAAAAAGGCACAACAGCGCCTCTTTCACTTCAGACGGTTGAGGAGGTTTGGTACGGCCCCCCAAATCCTAAGAACTTTCTACAAGGGCACAATTGAGATCATCCTGACTGGCTGCATCACTGCCTGATATGGAAACTCCCTTAATCGCAGGACTCTGCACAGAGTGGTGTGGACAGCCCCGCGCATCTGTAGTTGTGAACTTCCCATGATTCAGGACATTTACAAGGATAGGTGTGTAAAAAGGGCCCTAGGATCATTGGGGACCCGAGTCACCCCAACCACAATCTATTCCAGCTGCTACCATCCGGGAAGCAGTACCACAGCATAAAAGCCAGGACCAATAGGCTCCTGGACAGCTTCTTCCACCATGCCATCAGACTGATGAACTTACGCCCGACCTGCTGAGTTCATCCAGCATACTGACAGTGTTGCTTTGCACTCACACTCACTTGAGTGTACTCTATATTACATTGACTGTTCTGTTTATTATAAATTACTATGATCGCACATTACATATTTAGATGGTGACGTAACATTCTTACTCCTCATGTATGTGAAGGATGTAAGAAATAAAATAAAATCAATTCAATTCAATTCAATTCGGTTGATGGTGGGAGAGACGATTGGATCTCATTGGACAGCCCCCAGCCAGTAAGGTGCTGTCCTGCCTTGCTGCTTCACGAAGTGCGTGGAGCTTAGAGACTCACTTCAACAAGCAGGCTGAAATCTGGCACCAGGCAAACCTAGAGGAACCAGCAAGACTCCAGCTCTTCATATAGCAAGCTGGAATGTCAGGGCCATGGGTCCTGGGCTCATGAATGTCGTTCAACAGTCGATGAAGCATGTAAGACAGAACACACTGCAGGCAGAATATTGACAACGCCTGCCTTCAGGGACTCATTTGATAGACAGCGACTCTATCAGAGAGTCGAACTACACCTTCTTCTGGCAAGGGAAGTCCTAGGATTAGCCAAGACTGTGTGCTGTTGGCTTTGTGGTGAGGAATACATTCACTGCAGCTGCTGAGCTCCGATCAGAGTGAGGGGGTGGGGGAACAGACCGAATCCTCACTCTCTGACTGTCAGCTTAACCTGGGCTGGTCAACTTCATCAGCATCTATGCCTCCACTCTCAGCTCCAACCCCGAAGTTAAAGATCTCTCCTATTGGGCACTGGATGAAACATTGTCCAAGATATCTAGCTCTGAAGGGTTGTACCTGTTGGGAGACATCAATACTGGAGTAGAAGCCAACAGCAGGGCCTGGCCCAGCTGTATGAGCCCACATGGAGTGGGAAAGATGAACAATAAGACCATAAAACCATAAGATATAGGAGCAGAATTAGGCTATTTGGTCCATCGAGACTGCTCCACCATTTCATCATAGTGGTACCAATTTTCTTCTCAGCCCCAGTCTCTTGCCTTCTCCCCGTATCCCTAATGCCCTGACCAATCAAGAATCCATCAACCTCTGCCTTAAATATTCTTAAAGGCTTGGCCTCCACAGAATTCCACAGATTTACCACTCTCTGGCTCAAGAAATTGCTCCTTACCTCTGTTCTAAAAGGATACCCCTCTATTCTGAGGCTGTGTCCTCTGGACTTAGATTCTCCCACCATAGTAAACATCCTCTCCACATCCACTCTATCAAGGCCTTTCACCATTCGATAGGTTTCAATTAGGTCACTCCTCGTTCTTCTAAATACTAGTGAATACAGCCCAGAGCCATCAAACGCTCTTTATACGACAAGCCATTCAATCCTTGAATCATTTTATACTTTATACTTTTATACCTTATACTTTTGTACTTTATACTTTATTATTGCCAAACAATTGATACTAGAACGTACAATCATCACAGCGATATTTGATTCTGCGCTTCCCGCTCCCTGGATTACAAATATTAAGTATTAAAAATAGTGAAAATTAGTAAATATTAAAAATTTAATTTATAAATCACAAATAGAAAATAGAAAAATGGAAAGTAAGGTAGTGCAAAAAAACCGAGAGGCAGGTCCGGATATTTGGAGGGTACGGCCCAGATCCGGGTCAGGATCCGTTCAGCAGTCTTATCACAGTTGGAAAGAAACCGTTCCCAAACCTGGCCGTACGAGTCTTCAAGCTCCTGAGCCTTCTTCTGGAGGGAAGAGGGACGAAAAGTGTGTTGGCTGGGTGAGTCAGGTCCTTGATTATCCTGGCAGCACTGCTCCGACAGCGTGAGGTGTAAAGTGAGTCCAAGGACGGGAGATTGGTTTGTGTGATGTGCTGTGCCGTGTTCACGATCTTCTGCAGCTTCTTCTCATGAGCCTCCTTTGAACCCTCTCCAATTTCAGCACATCCTTTCCTTGATAAGGGGCCCAAAACTGTTCACAATACTCCAAGTGTGGCCTCACCAGTGCTTTATAAAGTCTCAACATTACATACTTACATAATGGACAGAGGATGCTAGAATTGTGCTGTTACCAAGGACTGTATGTGGCTAACACATATTTCCAGTGCAGGGAGCTTCACAAGGTCTCACAGAGCCACCCACAGTTTTGCCACTGGCATCAACTAGACCTTTTTATCACTAGGCGTACTGATCTCAGAAGTGTCCTCATCACCTGCAGCTATCACAGCGCAGACTGTGAAAATGCCCACTCTCCTATAGCCAGCAAAGAATAAGAATTAGAATCAGGTTTATTATCACCGGCATGCGTTGTGAAATTTCTTAACTTAGCAGCAGCAGTTCAATGCAATATATAATCTAGAAGAGAAAAAAATAAGTAAATCAATTACAGCATATGTATATTGAATAGATTAAAATCGTGCAAAAACAGAAATAATATATATTAAAAAGTGAGGTAGTGTTCACAGGTTCAATGTCCATTTAGGAATCGGATATCAGAGGTGAAGAAGCTGTTCCTGAAACCTTGAGGGTGTGCCTTCAGGCTTCTGCACCTCCTACCTGATGGTAACTCTGCTGCACTTAAGGCATTTATTTGACCTTGTTGGGTCTACGCTTTAAATGATTTGTTTGTAACTATTTTCTAGTTAAAGCTAAAGGTTGATAACTATGTTACAGTTTAACAAAGGTAAATTCATTGTCTATGGTATTTCGCGGCATGTGATGACGTCACCTCCGGTTTCGCCGCGTCTTATGTGTAACTTCCAGTTCAGAGGAGGGGGAAAGGTGGGTACCATGCGTGCAGGATGATCATGAAGAGCTCTGATTCTACCCACAAAGAAGCATTATAGAAGCAACGCCGTAAGTTCATAAGAAAGTATTTGAAGTAAAGATATTAACGTGGTTTCTGTTAGGGAAGCAGCGGCTGGGGTGGAGCGCGTGTCGGCTTTTCAATTTCAAACACAGGGTGGGCTCGAGCCCGGCGGCAGTTTGACGCGACCCCCTCGCTCCCTACTCGGGGCGACTGGAGACACTCGCTAAAAGAAGAGAGCTAGGGTGGTCTCCAGAATGAAACAGACACTGTATATGTTTGTATTTTTTTATCAACAGTTTTCACCATATGATGTTAATGTGGAAGAGTGAACAGTAAATGGTTAACCTTACCACAACTCTGTATTCATTGGCTCCGGTTTAACTTGGTGTTTAGTCAGAGTTTCAACACACTGCACGAGAACACTACAGTAACAGTGAGAAAAGGGCATGCCCTGGGTGCTGGAGGTCCTTATTAATGAATGATGTCTCTCTGAGACACCATTCCTTGAAGATGTCCTGGGTACTTTGTAGGCTAGTACCCAAAAAGGAGCCAGCTAAATTTACGATACCACCCCCTTTTGGTCCTGTGCAGTAGCCCCCGCTCCCATACCAGACAGTGATGC
Source organism: Mobula hypostoma (assembly GCF_963921235.1). Classification (NCBI taxonomy): domain Eukaryota; kingdom Metazoa; phylum Chordata; class Chondrichthyes; order Myliobatiformes; family Myliobatidae; genus Mobula; species Mobula hypostoma. The sequence continues at coordinate 156,389,244 of NC_086100.1, read as the reverse complement.
AGCCTGTCAGAATGCTCTCCACGGTACATCTACAGAAGTTTTTGAGTGTTTTTGTTGACATACCAAATCTCTTCGAACTCCTAATGAAGTATAGTCGCTGTCTTGCCTTCTTTATAACTACATTGATATGTTGGGCAAACAACAGGAATTCTGCAGATGCTGGAAATTCAAGCAACACACATCAAAGTTGCTGGTGAACGCAGCAGGCCAAGCAGCATCTATAGGAAGAGGCGCAGTCGGCTCCGTAACTTCCGCCACCTCCAACGGGATCCCACCACTAAGCACATCTTTCCCTCCCCCCCCCCTGCATTCCGCAGGGATCGCTCCCTACACAACTCCCTTGTTCATTCGTCCCCCCCATCCCTCCCCACTGATCTCCCTCCTGGCACTTATCCGTGTAAGCGGAACAAGTGCTACACATGCCCTTACACTTCCTCCCTTGCCACCATTCAGGGCCCCAAACAGTCCTTCCAGGTGAGGCATCACTTCACCTGTGAGTCGACTGGGGTGATATACTGCGTCCGGTGCTCCTGATGTGGCCTTTTATATATTGGTGAGACCCGACGCAGACTGGGAGACCGCTTTGCTGAACATCTACGCTCTGTCCGCCAGAGAAAGCAGGATCTCCCAGTGGCCACACATTTTAATTCCACATCCCATTCCCATTCTGACATGTCTATCCACGGCCTCCTCTACTGTAAAGATGAAGCCACACTCAGGTTGGAGGAACAACACCTTATATTCCGTCTGGGTAGCCTCCAACCTGATGGCATGAACATTGACTTCTCTAACTTCCGCTAGGCCCCACCTCCCCCTCGTACCCCATCTGTTACTTATTTTTATGCACACATTCTTTCTCTCACTCTCCTTTTTCTCCCTCTGTCCCTCTGAATATACCTCTTGCCCATCCTCTGGGTCACCCCCCCCCGTCTTTCTTCCCGGACCTCCTGTCCCATGATCCTCTCGTATCCCCTTTTGCCTATCACCTGTCCAGTTCTCGGCTCTATCCCTCCCCCTCCTGTCTTCTCCTATCATTTTACATCACCCCCTCCCCCTCCAGCTTTCAAATCCCTTACTCACTCTTCCTTCAGTTAGTCCTGACGAAGGGTCTCGGCCTGAAACGTCGACTGCGCATCTTCCTATAGATGCTGCTTGGCCTGCTGCGTTCACCAGCAACTTTGATGTATGTTGCTTGATATGTTGGGACCAGGTTAGATCCTCAGAGATCTTGACACCCAGGAACTTGAGGCTCATACCAAAGAAGCTGCACTGCTTTAAGAGGAAGGGTTGACCATGCATCAACACTTGCTGTGCATTCAGTGCCGAGCGAATGCCAAAATTCACTGACTGCTTTGAAGATACTGTGGCAGCCTCCACCTATGATGACAACTCGATTGAAAGCAAATGGTTCTGTCTCCTTGATGCCATCACTGCATTTGGTAAGAGAGAATGCACATCAACAGACAGGAAAGCTGGGAGGAAATGGAACCAGTGACTGAAGCCAAAAGAGGAGCCCTCCTTGCCTACATGAATGATCCCAACTCCAGCACCACAGATGCTATTAAGGCCGTGCGTAACGAGGCTCAGAAAACTGCTCGCTGCTGCGCCAACAACTGTTGGCTGAACTTGGGCAGTAGTATCCAGACTTCTGCAGACACAGGGGATGCATGAGGTATCAAGAAGGCTAAAGGTCCTCCTGTCACCAAGACAGCCCCTCTAAAGTCTAAGACTGGAGAAGTCATTCTGATCAAGGTAAGCAACTTCAAAGCTGAGTTGAGCACTACTTAGAGTTGTACTCAGCCCAGAACGTGGTGACAAGCACTGCACTCAAGGCTATTCCAGGTCTACCAGTCATGGAGGAGCTGGATGCACTGGCAACACCAGAAGAACTTAGCAAAGCCATTGACTACCTCGCTTGTGGGAAGACCCCTGGAAATGACGTTATCCCTCCAGAAGTTTAAAGAGCAGCAAATAAGCATTGCTTCACCATCTGCTCGAGCTCCTCTGTCTCAGCTGGGAGAAAAGGTTATATACCACGAGACATGCGAGGCACCAACATTGTCACCTTGTACAAGAACAAAGACGATTGCAGTGACCGTAACAGCTACTGTGGCACCTCCCTCCTGAGCATCGAGGGAAAGGCCTTTGCCAGAGTCATTTTGGCACAGCTGCAGCACTTTGATCAAGGTGACTACCCAGAGTTCCAGTGTGGTTTTATAGCAGCTAGGTCCATTGTGGATATGATCTTCTCACTACGCCAGCTGCAGGAGAAATGCCGAGAGCAGCAAAAAACACTTTTCATTGCATTCATTGACTCGACAAAGGCGTTCGACCTGGTCAGCAGAGTGGGCTATGCAGGTTGCTGCAGAAAATAGACTGCCCTCCAGAACTGCTGGGCATGATCACTTCTTTCCATGAAGACATGCACAGAATTCTCTGCTTTAACGACACAACTTCGGAAGCCTTCCCAGCGAGAAGTGGAGTAAGGCAAGGCTGTGTTCTCGCACCAATACTCTTCAACGTCCTCCTCTCCATGCTGCTCCAGTATGCTTTTGGAGAAATCACTGTGGGTGTTTCCCTCCAAACCAGAGTTGACGGCAAACACCTCAACATTGATTGCCTTCGCTCCAAGACCAAGATCCGAGAGGTCTTCATTTGTGAGCTACTGTTTGCTGATAGCGCAGCAGTGATTTTCCACACAGAAGGCCAACTGCAGTATCTCATTGAGAACCCGACCCATGCCTGCAAGGAGCTCGGGCTGACCATCAGCCTGAGGAAAAGAATGTCATGGTCCAGGACACTGACTCCATCCCATCCATCACCATCGACGGTCACACTGTAGAGGTAGTTTGCTCCTTCACCTGTCTTGGGTCAACCACCACAAACACTCTGTCTATTGAAGCTGAGCTGAGCAACAGAATAACCAAGGCTGCAGCTGCCATAGCTATACAGAACAAGAGAGGGTGGAGCAGCAGCGATCTGTCTGTGAACGCCAAGTTGTATGCGTACCAGGCCTGCTTTCTTGGCACGCTCCTCCACAGCAGCAAAGCCCGGGCAACCTATGCTAGCCAAGTGGAGAAACTGAACAGCTTTCACCTGTGCTGCCTCAGACAGATCTTGCACATACCTTGGCAGGACAGAGCCACTAATACCGAGGTCTTACAACATGCAGGCATCCCCAGTACATTCAGCCAGCTCAGCCAGAGAACATGTCAGGCATACGGGCCCTGGTCGAACCCTGAAAGATCTGCTGTATGGGCGGCTGGCAGGGGGTGCACACCCAGTTAGTCAACTCATAGCTTTGCTTCAAGGACGTCTGCAAAATGGATCTGAACAACTGGGAAGACACAGCAGATGTCCAGACCACCTCGAGTCTAGCATCTCGAAAAGGAGTGCAAAGAGCAGAAAGTACCCACATCACTGAGCTGGCTGCCGAGAGATCTCGGCGAGGGCTGCTCCAACCTGATGCCAGGCTTTTTTCACCCGCAGCCAATGAGGAAAAGACTGCCATTCCAGGGTGGAACTCCTCAGCCACTTTGGGAAGGGCACCACCACAAGCTGACTTTCCTCATGCCACCCACCATCTTCTGAGACAGAAGGACACCAACAACAAAAAATTTAATATTATAAGATTATGAGAGGTATAGATAGGGTAGATGGTCAGAATCATTTTCTCAGTGCAGAAATATCAAATACTAGGGGTTATGCATTTTAGGAGGAGGAAAGTTTAAAGAAAATGTGTGGGAAAGTTTTTCCAGAGAGAATGGTAGATGTCTGGAATGGCCTGTCAGAGGTGGTGGTGGAAGAGTATTTGATAATGGCACGTAAGAGGCTGTTAGAGATACACATGACTGTGCAAGCAACAAAGGAATATGGACCATGTGCAGCCAGCAGGAATTTAGTTTAACTTAGCTTCACGTTCGGCACAGACACCATAGGCCACAGGACATATTCCTGTGCTGTACTGTTCCATGTTAAATGAGAAGCAGTTAGCTTTATTCCTATATATCATTCAACCTGATAATTAATAAAGGAAAACTGATTGGATTCTGCCTTTCACAATCAGCAAGGCTGTATTTCTGAATGTCTCTGCTCCCCATCACCGAACCAGCTCCCATTCAGAGTCTCATTACAGCTGTGAACTGTTTCCCAAATGTGTCAATTCATACTTCCTGCCATTAGAAATACAGCTGCAAAAAATTTCCCCGCTGATCAATGTTTCAGTTGGGCCACCCCTCATTATTGAATCATTGACCACTCTGTCTTCTCAGCTGACATCAGTGCCTTCTTTCCACAAAGTAATAGAATTATCATTAAATCATATCACTAAATTGATTGCCGGATGCTATGGGATTTCCACAAAGCTCTTTAACAACGCAATACACTTACATGTACACATTTTGGCATAACTGTGCATCTATGGTGTTGTTATTTCATTACGTCTGTCTTTTATTAAATTTAAAGGGGTTCAGTGCTGCTTGCCTGAAGTTGCTGGGCCTCAGTGACCTACGTTCATGAAACAATGCCCTACATTGCTGTTCTCTAAACAGGCTCTGTAGATCAATAACATTGTTAGAGGCAAACTATTATTGCTTTAGTTGGAGAGATCGCAGATGCTTTAAGAGATTTATTCTCTCTAATGGCGCACTTTGCATGGGACAAGAAAATGACAACAAAATGAAGGTAATTGACTTACACCAATTAGTTGCACTCTGCTAAATGGAAAGGATCATCTGGGTGTGAATTTGCTTAGTTAAGACCTCTTCAATCATGACAGCACCGGTAATCATCTGGGCACTTGGAAATTGTCTTCGGTAGCAAGTACATTGTTACTTGTATTGACTGCCAGATTTTCACACTTCACGTATTTTCCACTTGGAATTATAGTGACAGGAACTCCCACCTTATTCAATGATAATCTCCTTTGCTCTTGATCCAATTGAGTCAACCGTCCAATTTCTGCTGAGTTGTTTTCCAAAGCCTTTAATTATTTTGTGTGATATCAAACAACATGCTTGTCATCTCAACTGAAGTAAGCATCCCGGGAAAGATTAACGTCAGTGACCTTATCAGCTGCTGTCACATCCCTAAGGAATAAAGCTTTTATGACCACTATCTCAGCCCAGAGAATAAATTGCTGCCTTCCATGTTAGAGCATTACTTTTTTACTATTTTAGTCCTTTTCTGTGTTTTACTTTCAATTTGATTGTTCTGTACCAGCAGGCAAATCAAGCACATTGAATAGTGGGAGTCATGGATAAAGCAGATGAGGATAGTTTAAGGTTTGGTATTTGCAATGTGTCAGTGCTGGCTTCCACTTAACGTTGCGAGATCAAAATCTGTTTCAGATACACAATTCCTGCTGAACGTGCCAGTGAGGCACTGGGCAGGGGCTATACTGCCAGAGGTGCTACTATTCTCACAAGACATTAATAAAATACCATTCCTTTCTTCTGAGGCAGATATCAAAGATTTGCATGGCAATACTTTAAAAGTGTTAGGGAGTCATCCTTTGTGCTATGTCTAATAATTAATCTCCAATCCTACACAGCACACCCCAGTCCATCACACCTTCCTTTGACTCTGTTTACACTTCCCACTGCCTCGGGAAAGCAGTCAGCTAATTAGAGACCCACTCCCACCCTAGTCATTCTCTTTCCTCTCCCATCAGGCAGAAGATACTAAAACATGAAGGTATGTACTGCCAGCTCAAAGATAGCTTCTATCCCACTGTTATCAGACTCTTGAACATACCTCTTATATCTTCAAGGATGAATTCTTGATCGCCCAACTTACCTGACTGTGAGTCTGGCACTTCCATTGTTGCTAACTTCATTGCTATTTCACATCTTATTCAATAAACAAAATTCTTGATCTCTCAGTTTATTTTGTCACAGCCCTTGCACTCTATTTGTCTGCCTTCTATGCTCTACACTTTCTCTGTAAATGTAATCGTACATTCTGCATTCTGGTGTCCTTTTGTACTGCCTCAAGGTATTGATGTCTGGAATGTTATGCCTGGATGACATGCAGACAAAAGCCTTTCACTGTATCTTGGTACACATAACAATAACAGTCCAATCCGAATATCACACAGAAAGATGACTAAGTCTTTATTACAATGCTATTGTGGGATTTTATTATGTAAAGCAGCTTCTGTGTTTCCTACATCACAACAGACACTAGGCTTCCAAAATATTTCATTGTAATGTATTTTATCAATATCTGAAACTGTCAATGGCAGTATCTATCTGCAAATCTTAATTAATTTTATCGTCCAACTTTCTTTGACAAGGAATGCTGCTTTGGGATTGTTGTTTGAACTTTTATTATGTTCTATCCGTTATTTTAATATATAACATTCTACTCCAGAACTAAAAACAGAAAATGTTGGAAACATTTTGCAGCTCAGCCATGCCTGTGAAAAAAGGAACAATTAATGTTTCATGTCCTATTTTATTCATTAAGTTAAGGGAGGAGAGAAGACAAGTTACTTTCTAGTAGCAGAACACTTTCTCTTTTTTGCAGTTCTGATGAAGGATCTGATGAAACATCAACTTTTTTTCTCTGTCCACAGATGCTGCTTCACCTACTGAGAACCTCCAAGATTTAAGAAAAAACTACTTAAAATTTCCAGCTGTTGTGTTTTTTTAGACATTTAGCCCATTAATTTAATGCTCACCATGATACACGGTTACAAGAGGGATTAATGAGTGAGGTACATTGTAGACTTTGACTTTGTGTAAGAGCATATTTCGGGATATAAAAAACCATTAACTCCAGTGAAGATACAGCTCAAAGAGGAGGCAAGGAGGCATAGGATTGAAACCTTCCTATATTTGTTTTGCACCATTTTAATGAGTTACAAACACAATACAAATTTTGTTTGATATGGTTATTAATCACATTCTGCTTATTATTCTGTTTGAATAAATCAAATTCTGATCATATGAAATGATTGACAACAGGATAGTTTTATAGCCCATTGATACATTTTGTTTGACACTGCTATGATGAGGTAGACAACTGCGAGTTAAAGCATGGAGGCAATGAACTGTACTATTAGATGACTCTGTAAGAGTCCCTCTCTATCTATGCTGTGCCTACTCCTTTCCTTTTTCACTTTCTGCTTCTCACACACATCACCTCTGATTGAACAACGTGTTGCCAAACTTGCTTAGAACTGACCTCACCGTGCAGCCTCTCTTTGTAGGTGAGATCACAAGAGGGATGAAGAGCAGTAAAGCAGGGAGCCCATACCAGAGGACACAGTAATATAGAAACCTCTGCTTCGAGATGGGGGTCTAAAGGGGGCTGGTTTATGGAGCAAATGAACAGTTTGTGATTCGTCCATCATTCCAGGCTCAAGATATTAAAAGGAGTTGCTAGTGTCGAGGAAGGGAGGGTGGTGTTTGAAAGGGATTGATCCAGATGCAGGTGTTTACTCAGCCACCTGATTTCTAGCTTTTCTTAAACATATGGGCCATGGATAGGAGAAAAACTTAGAGTGGGTAATTTTTAAAGTTAAAACGTGTTCGCGGAAAACTTGATCTTAATCATAGTAAATTCCTAGCTCTGGCTGTGTCTCTAGGTTTTATTGTTTGACTTCATATCATGGTACCAACTAATAAAATTCTTTTGCTGGTGCTGGGAGTTCTCAGTGGGGTTGGGTCCACTATTCCAAGTGAGACACAATGACAAACTTTGGTCTGCATGCCATCTATACAGATTATTTCAAAACATAAGTACTTCAAGGTAGTACATAGAGAAAAGCAATGACAGAGTCTAGAATATGGTGCTACAGTTACAGTTCTATGAAAGCGCAGGCAGAAATTAAGATGCAAGGGTTATGTTGCAGTCGGCTATGAGGTTATGAGTTCCCCTTAACATACAAGAGGTCTATCCACGAGTCTTATAACAGAAGCTCTCCTTGAGACCGGTAGAGCATGCTTTCAAGCTTTAGTATCTTCTGCTATATGGAAGTGGGGGTGGGGAGGGTATTGAATTATGTTGGCTGCCTTTCCAAGGCAATGGGAAGGTAGGCAGAGGGTGGGAATTTCTGGCTTGGTTTCATCTCTGGGTACTTCTTTGAAGAGGGGCTTCAAAGTACACCAGAGCAAGCCATGGACATCGTAAGAACACACAGGAATGCAAGAAAATAAGAACAGGAGTTCACATCATTCAATAACATATTGCACCATTCAATATAATCGTGGTTGATCTAACCCAGGCTTCAATTCTACTTCTGTACCAGGCCCCTTTGCTTCAATCTAATGTGCTAGTCTCCACTAATCCCTGTGTACAGAATTTCAGATAATTACCAGCCTTTGCAAGAAGAAATGTCTATGTACCAAACATTGGTGAGGCCACACTTTTGAAATACTCTACTATAAGAAAGATGCTATTAAGCTAGAAAAACCACTGCAAAGATCTACAAGGATGTTTCCTTGACTTGATGGAGTGTGTCATGGATAAATTTTGAACGGGTTGGGAGTTTCATCAGTGAAGCATAAGAGAATGAGAGGTGATGTTATAGCAGTATATAAAAAAACAAGGAGCACAGATAGGATGAATGCACATGATTTTTTTCTCAGTGCTGAGAAATCAAGAACTAGAAGGCATAAGTTAAAGTGGGAGGGCAAGACTAATAAGAATCCAAGGGCCAACTTTTTCACACACTGATGGTGGTCAATATATGGAATGAACTGACAGATCAAGTGATTGAGACAGCTGCATTAGCAACATTTAAAAGGTACTTGGCTAGCAACATGGATTATGGGTCAAATGTGGCAATGGGGCCAGCTTAGATGGGAACCTCAGTTGGTATAGACAAGTTGGACCAAAGGGCCTGTTTCCATGTTTCAAGACTCAATGACTCTATCTTTTCTAAATAACCGGCCTGTTACCTTGAAACTCTGTCCCTTTATTAGAGACTCATACTAAAAAGCACACCCTCTCCCACTAGTGAATACTACTGTGCTGGACTGTCCGCTCATGTAGGTAACACTGGTCAAAGCAAGTGTGATTAATGGTGAAGGTAGCTGAGGAATATACAACGTTTTTCCGGCCATGTGATTGTGACAAAGGCTTGAGTCAAGAACCATGTTGCTCAAGGCTTTCTGCCACTGGTAGGCTCCTTAGGCGACAGTTACTGTCAACACAAGATTTAATTTTATCTATTTCCTTCATCTCCTTTATAATTTGAAGATTACTGGTTCTGTCCCTTTAAAAAGCAATCATTTTTATTAATTTGATTTTGATGATGATGCCTATGTCGTCCCAGCTGGCATTTCATAAGTCACACTGCTAGTTGCTAAGCAACAGGACATTCTAGCAACAAAAGGTGATTCAGAGATGTTCCAAAGATTCGCACTTCACCTCAACATTGTCATCTTACTGATCAGGAATTGCACAATATATATTTAAGATCTGTTGTGAGTGCTATCTGAGAGAAATTTGAAATATTTTAATTTTGTCCAAGGTAAAAGCTGTATATATTTGACAGTGTATTTCTGGAGCTATTGAATATATTTTGATATTGGTGTGGATTCACTATACCTATGAATTTAGATCCCTTTTAATCAGAACTAATTCCAAAAGAGATTTAGTTTAAAATGCAAGAAGAACACAGTTTAAAAATCATAGAAGTAACACACATCAAAGTTGCTGGTGAACGCAGCAGGCCAGGCAGCATCTCTAGGAAGAGGTACTGTTGACGTTTCAGGCCGAGACCCTTCGTCAGGACTAACTGAAGGAAGAGTTAGTAAAACACAGATCTATTTTGGGAAGTTCAAGATATTAATAAGTTATTCTGCTAGTTGAGGAAATGATCTTGTATTTACATCTTTATTTGATTATTTCATAAACTTAATATAGAGGACTAATTGATTAAGGAGTGCCTTTGGCACACCTAGGAACCCTTGGGATTTGAACCAGTCACTGGTAATATATGAGAATTTATGGACTATGTGGAAGCTGTGATCAAAAAGGCCAGGTTACTGTAGCTGGGAAGGGCTGACCCTGGGAGCATTCGATGTTGCTTTATTTATACATTTGTTGTAAGTTGTGTACTGGCTCTCGATATATTTCAGGGTCAGCTCAACCCTGGTGTCTAGTTGTGCAGTAGGGCTACTGAAACATATTAATTCATAATTAATTGGTAATTGGCATGTTATTGTCATAGATACTGTGAAAATCTTTAATTCGCATATTATCCAGAGAATTCCATACATAAATACGTCGGGGTAGAGGCATAGTTCGTAGAGCACAAGAGCACAGAAACAAGCCCTTCGGTCCACCTAGTCAGTGCCAAAATGTTATTCTTCTTTAAATGTGTCCTCTAGTTCTTGACTCCCCAACCCTGGGAACAGACTGGTCATTCACCCTCTCACTGCCCCTTCATGATGCTGTACCCCTCCATAAAGTTAAGATGTTATTCGCCCCAGAACCCGTGCCCCATGTCTGTTCCTCCCCGTAAACCACTCCCTTTTGTAATTCATTCACATTCTTTTCAAACTAGGCAGCTTTAAGAGGGAGAATTTCAACCATACAGTTTTCATCATCCCTCTCGCACAGTGTAATTACTTTCTATCAGCTGCTGAGTAAGTGCAGAGAGGTGACCTGATAGAGGTGTATAAGATGATGACAGGCATTGATCATGTGGACAGTCAGGGGCTTTTTCCCCAGGGCTGAAATGGCTAGCACAAGAGGGCGCAGTTTTAAGGTGCTTGGAAGTAGGTACCGAGGAGATGTCAGGGGTAAGTTTTTTACACAGAGAGTGGTGATTGCGTGGAATGGGCTGCCGGCGATGGTGGTGGAGGTGAAAATGATAGGGTCTAGTAAGAGACTCCTGGATAGGTACATGGCAATTTCTAAGGTATTGTGCTGTAGGTTTTCTATACCAAGCTAGTTACCATGGTCAGTGAGTTAATCTGAACTTCAACTTTTTATTAATTATTCTCATGTAAAAATAATTGAAAACATTACATCTTGTTGAATGTGGTGTAACTTGTAAATGTCTATTGAATAACTTCTCCATCCCTGTAAAGCTTAATATGCATGGTGGAGTTGAAACATTCTGCTTATTTTTGATTCAAACCGCCATAATAAAATTTTGCTTAGGTATGTTTTTAGGCTTCCAGGTTAATCCATGGGTATTATTCCCTGTAGAGTTTCCCTTCTTTATTAGCTATCTGTCAAGGAGTTTAACTGGTTGCTCACCCAATGTCGTTGGTCAAAGCAGATCCCATGTAGAAGCCACAGGGCAGCAAACAACTCTTGGAAATGGGGTCGTTAGTGGGCAGGTTGTTTTTCAGGTCAGTGACATTCCCAGTCCTTTGCCCCTGATTGGTTACCTTCCTTTGGTGATGGGGAAATCAGGTTATTGGATTTTACTGGATTTCAGTGTTTTGGATGCAGAGGCTTCCGATTATTGCAGAAGTTCAAGGGTGTGTTTGAGAAAAAGCGAGCTATAAGATATTCCACCAGTCGAGCTTGTTTTTATTTCAATTTGTAGTCTTATCCTTGCAGGTTCTCTGCACAATGTCAACATTGTGAAAACAGTCGATAAAATACTAGCTATGTCCATTCAGATCTTGGAGTCGTTGTTTTATACTGTAACCAGTAAACATTCCAACAAGTAACTGCTTTTATCTTTTATCTTCCTGACAGTTCTTAAGAAATGTTTATATTGGATTGCCATTTAAAGAGATTTAGCAATAATGATTAAATGTCTCCCAGCTAAAATTTCTTTGGTAAAAGGAAGGAACTTGAATTTTTATAGTTTCTTACCTGAATTACCTCAAAGTTACTTTACAGTCAAGGAAGTATTTATTTAGGTGTAGTTACGTCAAATGTAGGGAACGAATTTCCCAACAATGAGGCTCAGAGAGAGCAATGAGATTGAATACCACACATCGTGATGATGACTGAGAGTTACATATTGACCATATCAGTTGGGAGATCTTTGTTAAAGATCTCAGATCAAACAAGGGCTATAACATTCCACTGGGGTATGGATTCTCTCATGGTGCAACACTTCCTATGTACTACTGGAGAAAATCAGCTTCAATTAGTTGGTTACCTCTCCAGCCCTCTTTGTCAGACATGGAACTTAAGAGAATTTAATCTTGAAAAATATTGTGGACTAACCAGTGACATAGAGATTCTGCAGTTGTTGGAAATCAAAAGTAACACACTCAAAATTCTGCAAGAACTCAGCAGGTCAGGTAGTATCTATGGAGGGAAATAAACAGTCGATGTTTCAAGTTCGTCCAGCACTGTGTGTATCGTGCACTAACGGGGGTGCCCTTGGGATGCCATTGGCCCGAGACCTTATATACTAAACTGAAAGGTGCTGTCAGCTGCCTTGCCTCCTCGTTTGACACACTTGAGAGTGAGGGGAAGATGGGTGACATAGTCGGTCAGTTAGTAAAGCTGTTCCCTGAGATTTTCAGTGACCCAGGTTCATTCCTGACCTCAGGAGCTGTTTGTGTGCAGTTTAAACCATTTACTTGGGACTATGTAGGTTTCATTGAGATGCTCCAGTTTCCTCTCACATCCCAAAGATGAAGGAGTTGGTGAATTTTCCATGGGTGTGACTGAGTTGTAGAATCTGAGGGAGAGTTGAAGGGAATGCAAGGAGAGTAAAACTGGTTAGCGTAGAATTATTGTGAGTTGGTGATTGATGGTTGTCATTGACTTGGTAGGCAGAAGGGCCTATTTCTAAGTACTGTGACTCCAAGACCCCAGGATGCAGGCTGTTGGGAATGTTTTATACCCAGGAGTAAGTGGTCTTGATTTCACAGATAGGAAACAATTTACTTTTCAGAAGCAGCTGTGGGTTTGGCTGAATCAGTGGCACCAACACTGGGAGTTTCAGGCCTGGCGGCTGCTCTACTAAGTACTCACCATAACTGGAACTAGGTTCCTCATGCTCCAAAAAGCTGTCAGGAATCATTGAAAATTGGCCAATAGTTCAATAATTCATTCTTATGCCTTGTAAAACTGTGAATACCCATTTTCTGCCCAACGAAAGATCTGATTTCCTACCTCGTCTATTTGTATTCTTTTAAAGTTAGTCACAAGAATTCAACATCATTACCTATACCCTCCTTAATTAATCTTGAAACAAATGGATTTCTAGATCATCCCAGACTGAATCTGGAATGAGGGATTGATCCATCAATGGAGATTAAGAAGATTAATCTGATATTTTCTAGATTTGAGAACAATATGAGGTGATCTCATCAATATCATACAGGGTTCTTATGGATCCTGCATGGTAGATGAGGGATGAGTTTCCCTTGGATGCAGTGTTTGGAACCTGAGGTTAAAGGCATTAACTACTAAGGAACACCTGGATGTTATGTTGCCTCCGAGGTGCCAGGGTCAGGGATGTCTCAGATCACATCCACAACATTTTGGAGAGGGACGGGGAGCAGCCAGATGTCTTGGTACATATTGGTACCAATGACATAGGAAGAGAAAGCAATGAGATTCTGAAAAGTGAATTTAGAGAGCTAGGTAGAAAGCTGAGAAGCAGGACCTCCCAGGTAGTAATTTCTGGATTGCTGCCTGTGCCACGTGCCAATGAGGGTAAAAGCAGGATGATTTGGCAGATAAATGCGTGGCTGAGAAACTGGTGCAGGGGGCAGGGCTTAAGGTTCTTGGATAATTGAGATCTCTTCCGGGGGAGGTATGACCTGTTTAAAAGTGACAGGTTGTACCTGAACCTGAAGGAGACGAATATTCTCACAGGCAGGTTTGTTAAAGCTGTTGGGGAGGGTTTAAACTAACTTGGCAGGGGGTGTGGGAACAGGAGTGAAGGGACTCAGGAAAGGACGGATAGAAAAAAATGAAGATAGCGTGTAGTCAGACTGTCAGGAAGGGCAGGCAGGTGATGGGACTTAGTTGCAGCCAACAGGTTGAGTATCAGATCATTAGGGATGCAGAGTCAGAAAGGATAGCAAATACGGTACTCAAGGTGTTGTATCTAAATGCACGTAGTATAAGAAATAAGGCAGATGATCTTGTTGCAATATTACAGATTGCCAGGTATGATGTTGTGGCCATCACTGAATCGTGGCTGAAGGATAGTTGTAGTTGGGAGCTGACTGTTCAAGGTTACACATTATATCGGAGGGATAGGGAGGTCGGCAGAGGGGGTGGTGTGGCTCTACCGGTGAAGAAAGTCATCAAATCAGTAGAAGGATGTGACATAGGATTGGGAGATGTTGAATCCTTGTGGGTTGAGTTAAGAAACTGCAAGGGTAAAAGGATATTGATGGCAGTTATATACAGGCCTCCCAACAGTGGCTAGGAGATGGACCACAGGTTACAACAGGAAGTAGAAAAGGCAAGTCAAAAAGGCAATGTTATGGTAGTCATGGGAGATTTTAACATGCAGGTCGATTGGGAAAATCAGGTTGGTAATGGATCTCAAGAGAGTGAGTTTGTTGAATGTGTAAGAGATGGCTTTTTAGAGCAGTTTGTCGTTGAGCCTACTAGGGGATCAGCTATACTGGATTGGGTGTTATGTAATGAACCAGGAGTGATTAGGGAGCTTAGGAACCAGTGATCACAATATAATTGTGTTCAACTTGAAATTTGATAGGGAAAAAGTAAAGTCTGATGTAGCAGTATTTCAGTGGAGTAAGGGAAATTACAGTGGTATGAGAGAGGAGTTGGCCAAATTAAATTGGAAGGAGCTGCTGGCAGGGATGTCAGCAGAGCAGCAATGGCATGTCTTTCTGGGAAAAATGAGGAAGGTGCAGGATAGATGTATTCCAAAAATGAAGAAATACTCAAATAGTAAAATAGTACAACTGTGGCTGACAAGGGAAGTCAAAGCTATTGTAAAAGCAAAAGAAAGAGTATACAGCAAAGCAAAAATTAATGGGATGATAGAGGATTAGGAAGTTTTTAAAAACCTACAGAGAGCAACTAAAAAAATCATTAGAAAGGAAAAGATGAAATATAGCTAGCAAATAATATCAAAGTGGATAGTAAAAGTTTTTTCGAGTATGTTAAAAATAAAAGAGTGTGGATATTGGACTGCTAGAAAATGAGGCAGGAGAAATAACAGGGGACAAGGAGATGGCTGCTGAACTAAATGAGTATTTTGCGACAGTCTTCACTGTGGAAGATACTAACAGCATGCCTGATGTTGTAGTGTGTGAAGGAAGAGAAATGGCTGCAGTTACTGTTACAAGAAAGAAGGTGCTCAAAGAGCTGAAGGACCTAAAGGTACACAAGTCACCCGGACCAGATGAACTACACCCTAGGGTTCTGAAAGAAGTAGTGTTTGAGATTGTAGTGGCATTAGAAATGATCTTCCAAAAATCATCGGACTCTGGCATAGTGTCAGAGGACTGCAAAATTGCAAACTCTTGTTACTCCACTCTTTAAGAAAGGAGAAAGGCAGCAGAAAGGAAATTGTAGACCAGTTAGCCTGACCTCAGTGGTTGGGAAGATGTTAGAGTCAATTGTTAAGGATAAGGTAGGTGATGGAGTACTTGGTGACACAGGACAAGATAGTACAAAGTCAGCACGATTTCCTTCAGGGAAAATCCTGCCTGACAAACCTGTTGGAATTCTTTGAGGAGATTACAAGTAGGATAGATAAGGGGGATGCAGTGGATGTTGTATATTTGGACTTTCAGAAGGATTTTGACAGATTTCCACACATGAGGCTGCTTACCATGTTAAGAGCCCATGGTATTACAGGAAAGTTACTAACATGGTTAGAGCATTGGCTGATTGGTAGGAGGCAGCGAGTGGGAATAAGAGGATCCTTTTCTGGTTGGCTGCCAGTGACTAGTGGTGTTCTGCAGGGGTGGGTGTTGGGACCACTTCTTTTTATGCTGTATACAATTGATTTAGATGATGGAATAGATGGCTTTGTTGCCAAGTTTGCAGATAATACGAAGATTGGTGGAGGGTCAGGTAGTGTTGAGGAAACAGGTAGGATGTAGAAGGACTTAGACAGATAAGGAGAATGGGCAAGAAAGTGGCAAATGAAATACAATGTTGGAAAATGCATGGTCATGCACTTTGGTAGTAGAAATAAACGTGCAGACTATTTTCTAAGCGGGGAGAAAATTCAGGAACCTGAGATGAAGAGGGATTTGGGAGTTCTTGTGCAGAACACCCAGAAGGTTAACTTGCAGGTTAAGTCGGTGGTGAGGAAGGCAAATGCCATGTTAGCATTCATTTCAAGAGCTTAGAATTCAAGAGCATGGATGTGATGCTGAGGCTTTATAAGGCAATGGTGAGGCCTCACCTTGAGTATTGTGAACAGATTTGGGCCCCTCATCTTGGAAAAGATGTGCTGGCATTGGAGAGGGTCCAGAGGAGGTTCACAAGGATAATTTCAGGAATGAAAGGGTTATCATACGAAGAACATTTGATGGCTCTGGGTCTGTACTCGCTGGAATTCAGAAGTTTGATGGGGAATCTCATTGAAAGCTTTCAAATGTTGAAAGGCCTAGACAAAGCAGATGTGGTAAGGATGTTTCCCATGGTGGGAGAGTCTAGGACAAGAGAGCACCGCCTCAGGCTAAAGGGGCGCCCTTTCAAAACAGATGTGGAGAAATTTCTTTAGCTAAAGGGTGGTGAATTTGTGGAGTTTGTTGCACATGCACTTGTGGAGGCCAGGTCATTGGGTGTATTTAAGGCAGAGATTAATAGGTTCTTGATTGGCATCAAAGGTTACTGGGGTTGAGGAGAATATAGAAAAAAGGAATAGCCATGATTGAATGGCAGAGCAGACTTGATGGGCCAGATGGCCTAATTCTGCTCCTATGCCTATGGTCCAATGGTTGTATGGGTGGAGATGAGAAGAAATTTGTTGACCAAGAGGGTAGTGAATCATTGGAATTTTCTGCAAAAGAGGCTGCGTATGGTATATTGAAGACAAAGATCAGTAGGTTTTTATAGATGTGACAGGAATCAACAGACATTGGGTTAGTGCATAAAACTGACAATGAGATAAATAAATCTGCCTAGATTTTACAGAAAGGAGGAGCAGGCATGAGGGGCCAAATTTCCTTATAATATCGAGGGAGAACAGGTGACACAAGGTACCTACTTGCTGGACATGTGCATCAACTTATAATGTATTGGATACACTCAGCGAGTTGAGCAGCAGGAGGGGCATAGGTAGGGTCAATGCCCACAATCTTTTTCCCAAGGTTGGGGAATAAAGAACTAGAGTACCAGGACTAGGGTGAAAAGGGAAAGATCTAATAGGAACCCGAGGGGCAACTTCTTACCAGCGAATGAGCTGCCAGAGGAAGTTAATGAGGCAGTTACAATAAATATTTTAAAAGGCACTTGGACAGGTACTTGGATAGGAAAGGGTTAGAAGTGTTTGGGTCAAATGGGACTAGCTTAGATAGGGATCTTGGTCAGTGTGGACCAGTTGGATTGAAGGGCCTATTTCTTTGTTGCATGACTCTGTAGCATCTGTGGGAGGAAAGGAACTGTTGAAGTTTTGGGTGAAAACCTTGCATCAGTTCACGCCTACTTCAGGACAAATATTGTTCTCCAGCATTTTGCACTTGTAAGCTCTTCCCTGCACATTCCTATCAATTTTCTCTTCACTCAGCTACATACATGGGGATTCACACAAAATGCTGGAAACATGGAGATTCTTTTAGTAGCCAATTAACCTGCCAGCCCACACGTCTTTGGGGTGTGGAAGGGAAGACAGACCATCTAGATGAAACCCACATGGTCACAGAGAGAATGTCGAAACTTCACACAACAGAGTTCAGGAGTGAACGTGGGTCACTCAGGTTGCAGGGAAACAGCTTGACAGCTGCACCATTGTGCCACCATGGGGCTTATCTTTATCTGTATCCTCCTGCTTCTACGCCTTCAATTACTAGGGAGGGGCAGTTCTGCTGGCATTGCTTATACCTTTTCGCTCCTCTTTGGACACATCTTACCTCGGAGTTTGGTCTCCAGGCTGGACTTGGAGAACCATGACACAGCACTGCAGTATGTCTGGAAAGACACCAGGTCATTCCCTGTGAGTGGCATCTGCTGCAACAGCTTCCAGGACAGCGGAGACATATGGAGAAAGGACAAACCATCACAACTGTTAGTCTCTTTCCAGAATTACTCTTGTGCATATAAATAGAGAGCCTTGGAGACCGGCCACCGCACTTTGTCTGGTGTAGAACAAGGTACATCTTTATCAAGAGGTTGTGACAGATTTTTGTGCATATTCATGTTAACTAACTGCAGGAGTGCCAGACATCAGTTGGAAGAATTTCCTGGATATTAAGCAAAACAAAAAACAGTGACAGATTTGCAGCTTGCTTCTCCTTGACCAGCAGGAGAAGTTTCTTGAGCAGGTCCGTAGTCCGTCACCTTTACTGCTAATGTCTGACCTGCCAAACCCTTGTGTTGTGGGATGTCCCCCTAATGTAGGAACCTCACCTCCAATCCTAATTCTGGTCTATATTTTCCCTTCCTAACCTGCACTCTGTACAAAATAAAATCGTAGAATTTAGAAGTGATACAACAAGGTAACAGAGACTTCAGCCCTTTGAGTCTGTGCTGACAAACAACCACCTGGTTACTCTAACTTTACATTAGTCACATATTTTCATCAACTGTCCCCAGTTTCTACTGCTCACGTATATCAGGGACAACTCACAGAGATCGATTAAGCTGCCATCCTGCTTGTCTTGGGGATGAGGGAGGAAGCACACACACTTGAGTGAAAGCCACACAGTCACAGAGAGAAGGTGAAAACCCAACACAGACAGCACCTGAGATTAGGATTGACCCTGTGTCGCTGGAGTGGCGAGGCAGCGGCTCCACTAGCTGTCTCCCCTTCTCAACCGCGTCCTTCCTGTCCCGCCGCACACCTCCCGTCACTGACCCAGCACAGCGTTTCCCCACCTGGCATCTACAAACACTTATGATGGGGATGCAGTAGGGTGCTGAGAAGGACAATGGGTACAGATGGCCCTTGAACCTCTAATAAACAAAGTAATTTAGTTAGGAAGTTCACAAAGCAATAAAGAGAAATAAAAATTTACTTGGCACATCAATCATCCCAGCTTATTGGGTGATGAGGTTTCCAGGAATCCTCTGGAATTGCCCGAGCTCCTTAAAATAGTGACTATGATATCAGCAGACACCCAGACAGATGGTGGGGGTGTAGGGAGTCCATGTATTTTAGTGGCTGTGAATGAGAGGGACGTTTATTTGAGTAGGTCAGGAATCACTGACCTGAACACACAAGAGACTGCAGATGCTGGAATATGGGGCAACAGGGAGTTTGCTGGAAGAACTCAACATCTTGAGCAGAACTGTCGGTACAAGGAATGAAATCCTGATGCAAGGTTTCAATCCAAAAGTACTCAACATTTCTTCACAAATGCTGATTGACCTGACAATTATTTTTAGCATTTTCTGTTTTTTGTTTCAGAGTTTCAACATGTGCAGTATTTTATTTTCCACTCATGGTGCAATGTCTCAGCCCATCTCTACTGACCAAGCGTTCAACTGCCACCTGGCATCTCCTGCACTCTTATTATCTCCTAATTAACCCCTAATTATCAAGGGGAAGGATTCTATGTGAGGACAGCATAGCCAGTTAAGCTGAAGTTATAACATTTAGGCTTCTGTTAAAGCACTTCGCTACAGCTATTCCTGAACAAAACCAGCTCACAAGACAGCTCACAAAATGGAGGTTACAGAGTAGTTTTACAAAATGGCAGCCCCATTCCTTCAGCTACAAGGAAGAACAAGGGCAATTGGTTTGTCTACTTCTACTGTCCTTGACTCACTTGATTTCAATGGTTTTATTTCCATATTTTAAATCCTTCATTGCCAACAGTGGTTATTTGAGTTACTGTTGCCTTGTCAGCTTGAACCAGTCCGGCCATTATCCTCTGATCTCTCTCATTAACAAGGTGTTTTCACCACAGGACTTCCACTTACTGGATGTGTTTTTGTTTTTCACACCATTCTCTGTAAACTCTATATGTTGTACGTAAAAATCTCAGGAGATCAGCAGTTTCTAAGATATTCAAACCACCCTGTCTGGAACCAACAATCATTCAAAGTCACTTAGATTACAATCTTTCCCCATTCTATTGTTTTGTCTGAACAACTACTAAATCTCTTAACCATTTCTGCATGCTTTTATGCATTGAGTTACTGCCACATTACTGGCTGATTAGATATTTGCATTAATGAGCAGGTGTATAGGTATACCTAATAAAGTGGACACTAGAGGGAGGGCAAAGTCAAGATGGTGCTAAACAGTGACTTCCTTTCTTGCATCTTCAGAAACAGCTCTATTTCTATCTCTGCTATCTTATTTTTTTCCCTTTTCAAGATTCTTTTGAAGACCCTGACCTGGAGTTACACTCTGACTTTGGTTCCTTGCAGGAACGGGACCCGTTCTCAGCAGGTTAGCTGCTGGAGGTTGTGTGTCCAGAGACCAGAGCCTTTTTGGTGCTGACTCTCTGGATGCAGAGCTCGGAAAAATGATGCAACAGACTTTTAACATCGTAAACCAGCGAGTTGTTTGTTATGTCTTCCCCCTTGCTGTGAAATGGAGACACCCCTTTTTTCCTTACTGGGGGGGGGGGGGAGAGAGAGAGAGAGAGAGAGAGCCTGTGGTATGTTGAATTACTGGGTGAACGAGTAGTCTTTGGGGTACTGCAAGTCTGTGTCTTTATTCTTGCTTTGCTGTGCGCTTGTATGCTTGGTGGAGGGTGCTGATGCTTTTTTTGCTGGTGGAGGTGGGGATCATTGCTTTGCTGCTGTTTTTGTGTGGAGGGGTGAGCTGGGGGGACAGGGTTCTAATGTTTTAACTGACATTCATTCTTTGGGGCACTCTTGTTTTCGTGGATGTTTGCGAAGAAAAAGAATTTCAGGATGTATATTGTATACATTTCTCTGACATTAAATGTACCTATTGATACCTATTGATTACATATATGGAATGACCTATTGATTACATATATGGAATGACCTATCTAGATGGCATGCAAACAAAAGCTTTTTACTGTATCTCAGTATATGTGACAATAACAAAAAATACTAATACCCTGTACATTGGTATTAGCGTAGGACTGACAAGAACTGGTCTACCTGTATGGAAGTAAACCACGCAAAGTTGCCATCCCTCAGTATAATTTTTTTTATTGTTCAATAACTATCTTAGTTAATTTGAATGAGAGTCATTTTCCCAAATCTTAGGGAGATTGCACTCAGATATGATGACCACACCATTACATGACAGAGGGACATTTACAGCAAAGTTTATGTGGTCCTGATTTTTCCACCTCTTTTCCAGAGGTAAGTGTTTGAAAAGATGAAACAGTGATTACTTTGAAAATGACATGGCTGTGAAATTTTGATCTGGCAGTTAATTCAAAGCCATCTGAATTGGCACAGAAATAACTGGAGTTGAAATTTTCAACTAGGAATATGTATTATCTACTGCTGAATTATAGGAGACATGCGGTTAGCAGTCAAAGCTATTGAGGTACGTGGCACTGCAGAATAATATGAGAGAGACTGCAGGTGGTAACAATAGAAGGCCTAATGGAAAAAGAGACTGCTATACCTTTAATTCAGCCAATGAAGTTTGTTTGACAGATGTAGGATATATGTAAGTTAATTTAAGTCCAGCTAGCTTGATGTTAATGACAAGATAAAATGTTTTCTTACAACAACGATTGATACATAACTTCCATTTGATGCTCCTTGGTTTGATGCCTCATTTGAATGACATCTCAGAATTGCAACACATCCACGAGTATTGGACTGAATTTTTGTACAAAGTTTTGCAGCCGGAATTGAATTTAAAACCTGTCGACTCCAAGGCTTGAGTGCTACCAGTACAGCCATAGGCAGCAGTGGCAAGGAGCACAAAATGAAGTTAGGCTCTTATTCAAAAGCCCAGAGTAAACACTGAGCCAAAATAAATTGCTGTAGTAACAGAGAGAGAAAAACTCCATTAAAACTCTGAGTGGACAGCTTGCGATGCCAAAGGAATTAAGAATTATTATAGAAGAAGGCAAGGGAAATTGTGAGTGAGAGATGAATGAATCAATGTCAGGAATCATTGTTAACTTGTAACAAAGATCTCAATTTCACATTTGTTGCCGGATTTATTTTTCATTATCCTGTTGCCAGGAGTGGAGAAATTTAGCTATGAGGAGAGATTGAATTGTCTGGGGTTGGTTTCATTGAAATAGCAGAGCAGAGGCAGATTTAATTAGAAAGCTGAATATTCTTTGAGGTCCAAACAGAGGGAATAGCAATAATGACCACCCAACAATCACCAGGATTTGAAGGAACAAATTTGTAGAGAGACGGCAGACTTTGCAAGAAACATAAGGTTGTGATAGTAGCTGAATTTAACTTTCCACATATTGACTGGGACTCCCATAATGTAAAAGAACTAGATGGGATAGAGTATGTCAAATATGTTCAGGAAAGTTTCCTTAATTCTTACACAGAAGTCCCAATGAGTGTGCAATACTTGATCTTATATTAGGGACTGAGATAGGGCAGGTGACAGAACTTTGTCTAGGGGAACACTTTGCAGCTAGTGATCATAATCCCGTTAGTTTCAAGGTAATTATGAAAAAAGATAGATCTGGGTTGAGACTCTAAATTGGAAAAAGGCCAGTTTTGATGGTATCAGAAAGGATCTGGCAAGTGTGGATTGGGACAGGCTGGTTTCTGGCAAAGGTGTACTTGGAAAGTGGGAGGCCTTCAAAAGTGAAATTTTGAGAGAACAAAGCTTGTATGTGCCTGTCAGAATAAAAGGCAAGGATAACAGGCTTAGAGAACCTTGGTTTTCTAGAGATTTAGAGGCCCTGGTAAAGAAAAATCAGGAGGTGCATAGCAGATATAGGCAGGAAGGAACAAATGAGGTACTTGAGGAGTATAGAAATGCAAGAGAACACTTAAGAAAGAAATCAGGAAGTCCAAAGGAAGGTATGAAGTTGCTCTAGCAAGGTGCCTCATTCTAGGAAGGTGAAGGAAAATCCTAAGGGTTTCTACCGATATGTTAAGAGCAAAAGGATTACAAGTCCTCTGGAAGAGCAGAACAGCAATCTATGTGTGGAGCCAACAGAGATCTTAGATTTTTTGCATCTGTATTTACTCGGAAGTTGGGCACAGTCTAAAGAAGTGTGGCCAAGCAGAAGCAAGGTGATGGACCTTATACAGAGCAGGTGGTGTTTTCTGTCTTGAGGCAAATCAGGGTGGACAAATCCCCAGGGCCTGACAAGGTGTTCCCTCGGATCCTTTGGGAGACAAATGCGGAAATTACCGGGACTCTGGCAGAGATACCTAAAGCATCATTAGTGGCAGGTGAGGTACTGGAGGGTTGGAGGATAGTTAATGTTGTTCTGCTGTTCAAGAAAGGCTCTAAGAATAAACCAGGAAATTATAGGTCGGTGAGCCTGACGTCAGTGGTGGGGAAGTTATTGTAAGGTATTCTAAGGGACTGGATATATGAGTACCTGGATAGACAAGGATTGATTAGGGATAGTCAGCATGGCTTTGTGCATGGTAGGTCATGTCCAACCAATCCTATAGAGTTACCAGGAAGTTTGATGACTGCAAGCAGTGGATGTTCAGCAAGGCATTTGACAAGGTCCTGTATGGGAGGTTGGTCATGAAGGTTTATTCGCTTGGCATTCAAGAAGTTGAACTAAATTGGATTAGATATGGGCTTTATAGGGAAGCCAGAGGCTTCCACTCCCATTGAAAATTCCTCTGCAGGTCAGAGAAGATGTCCCAAACCCGGGCACCAGACAGGCAGCACAGCATTCAAATGCAGCATTGACTGTTTCCAATAAGAGAGTGTTTAACTAATGTGGGCACGTGGCCAAGTGGTTAAGGCGTTCGACTAGCGACCTGAAGGCCGTGAGTTCTGAGCCCCAGCCGAGGCAGCGTGTTGTGTCCTTGGGCAAGGCACTTAATCACACATTGCTCTGCGATGACACTGGTGCCAAGCTGTAGGGGTCCTAATGCCCTTCCCTTGGACAACATCAGTGTCGTGGAGAGGGGAGACTTGCAGCATAGGCAACTGCCAGTCTTCCACACAACCTTGCCCAGGCCTGCGCCCTGGAGAATAAAGACTTTCCAGGTGCAGATCCATGGTCTCGCAAGACTAACGGATGCTTTTTTTAAACTACCTCTCCTTGAATTTCTATGGTACTACCATTGCTGAGAACTACACCCAGCTACCTGGATGTCACTACTGCTCAAAAGCTCAGTTACATACTATGGCTACATGCAGGCTAAGGCTGGGAATGATAACAAGTTGTACCTCGTTGAGGGATCAGAAGTGGAGAGAGTGAGCAATTTCAGGTTCCAATATCCCTGAGGACCTAACCTTGACCTCACGTATCGATGCAGCTACAAAGAAAGTACTGTACAACAGTAGCTGTATTTCATTAGGAGTTTGAGGAGATTTGGTTTGTCAGCAAAGACACTGGTAAATTTCTACAGTGGTACCGTGGAGAGCATTCTAACTGGCTGCATCAATGTCTGGTATGGCGGGGGGGAGGGGGGGATGTTACTGGTGATGCTACTGCACAGGATCAAAATAAGCTGCGCAGTTGTAAACTTAGTCAGCTCCACTCACTTCCGTAGTATCCAGGACACCTTCATGGAACGATGCCTCAAAAAGGCTGCATCCATCATTAAAGATCCCCAGCACCCAGGCCATGCCTTATTTTCATCACTACTATCAGGCAGGAGGTACAGAAGCCTGAAGACACACACTCATTGATTCAGGAACGGCTTCTTCCCCTCTGCCATCCGATTTCTGAACAGATATTGAACCCATGAACACTACCTCACCACTTTTTTTTTCTATTTTTGCACTGCTTATTTAATTTAACTATTTAATATGCATATACTAACTGTAATTCACGGTTTTTTTTCTATTATTATGTATGGTATTGTACTTTTTTGCAAAAAAGACAACAAATTTCCCGACATACAGTATGTCGGAGATATTAAACCTGATTCTGAGACTGACTTGCCTCCTGACACTCCAACACCTTTCCATATCTCCCCCCATCTGGTAGGCGCTACAGGAGCCTCCACTCCCGCACCAGCAGGCATGCGAAGAGCTTCTTTCCTGAGGCTGCGACCCTGCTGAACCTCACATCACAGTGCTAAGCAGTATTGTACAAATATTGTACTGTCTCAGTACTTTTATATTTGTGTGCTGTAGCACTTACTTTTTATTTGCAGTTATTTTGTAAATTACACTATTCTTTGCATTTCTGGTTAGATGCTAACTGCATTTCATTGGCTTTGTATCTGTACTTGGCACAATGGCAGTAAAGTTGAATCTAAATCTAAAATCTAAAAATATCTACAAAGCACAAATCAACAGTGCGATAGAATTCTTTCCACTTACATACATGAGTGCAATTCCAATATTGCTCTTGAAGCTTGACAATACCCAATTTAAATGCATGCCATCCAGCACCTGAAACTTTCTGGGTCTCCATTCTGGTTGGAGTGTACCAGTTACTGAATTCACTGCAGTTCTCGACTAAGGCTCCTCCAACACCTTCCAGTTCAATTTCCATTGAAGGGTCCACTTCTGTCATGCACAGCTCTTTGGCTCCATGGCCAACTGATTCCTCATTGGATCTGAGGTTAAGTCCCAGAGCTCCTCCGTTCTGTGAGAGTTCCTTCAGCAGAGAGATAGCAGTAGTGAAAGAAAGTTGCTCACTAGCACCAAGAATAATCAGGGATTAGCAATGAATATTGGCCTTGCCAGTGATGCTCACATTGTTTAATTGAATAAAAAGTTCTGGTCCGATTCACCTCTGGTTAGTCAGGTTGGGTAATTTACTCCATTGGTCTTGATTTCCTGTGGGTAATGTCTCACGGTAGTAGTTATTCTGTGCAAGAATTGTTATGTTGTGCATAGTCTGTCAGAAGATGGTTGTTGTTTTCATCATTTGTGAAGTTATTTACATCTCGTCTTTAGTATGTCCATCTGTAAGTTCATTACTGTCCTCACAGTCATTCATTTGTCTCATGTGCAAAGGTTATTGATGGCTACTATGGAATCTTTATTTTTTTCTTTTTTGAATTATGTAGCCAGGTGAGCACTGTTTCTCATCATTGTGCATGGATGCAACCTGTAATGGTCTAATATAAATAAATGCATTGTTTTGTTTGTAAAAACGGCAGGATTTTTACTGCACAGCATATATTCTACCATAGAGTTGCAAGTACCTTGGCAGGAATTCATAACTATGAACAAAACAAGAGCTGGAGTTGCTCAAAGTCAACTTTCACCTTTGACCTGATGTAATTAAAGCCTCTTCCATCCTCTGACTAATAGGACTGGAGTTGGGTTCAAACCAGTTCACATTGTCCACAACTTTCACTGTAAAAACAAAATGCTACTATTTCTCATCAAAGACCTATGAAGTTAGTTTTTATTAGCTTTATATTAGAGCTGGGTTCGTTCCAATGGTGTCTTGTAATGTGATAGGTATTTTTTAAAAAGATATATCCTGTTAAAATAGACACATCGTTAGCTTCCTGCAAGTTCTCTCAGGAGCAGTTTGTACGACACAGACAATACAGTATGTCTAAACAATGCTACTGTCTGCTTGATATTGATATGTCATCTGGAATACATATCACATTGTTCTGAGGAAACAGTGGGACTGTTTGGAGGAGCTGATTTCCAAAGTCTTCACTTAAGAATAACAGACATACCTAGGATCATCTGTAAAGGGTGCCCAACCAGCCACACCTTTCCGGATTAAGGGTGAGTGAAGACCACTTGGATCTTACCTATTCTGTTGATAAGTATTGTTGGACATGTGGAAAATATTTTGTTTCCACTTGCTTTCTAGAGAGTGGTAGTCATTACTCTGATCATGCCTGGTCTTTGAAGTGAATCTATGGGAAGGATGCAGAAGCATTGGAAAGGGTACAGAGGAGATTTACCAGGATGCTGCCTGGTTTAGAGAGTAGGCATTATGATCAGAGATTAAGGGAGCTAGGGATTTACTCTTTGGAGAGAAGGAGGATGAGAGGAGACATGATAGAGGTGTACAAGATAATAAGAGGAACAGATAGAGTGGACAGCCAGCGCCTCTTCCCCAGGGCACCACTGCTCAATACAAGAGGACATGGGTTTAAGGTAAGGGGTGGGAAGTTCAAGGCGGATAGTAGAGGAAGGTTTTTTACTCAGAGAGTGGTTGGTGTGTGGAATGCACTGCCTGAGTCAGTGGTGGAAGTAGATACACTAGTGAAATTTAAGAGACTACTAGACAGGTATATAGAGGAATTTGAGGTGGGGGTTATATGGGAGGTAGGATTTAAGGGTCGGCACAACATTGTGGGCCGAAGGGCCTGTACTGTGCTGTACTGTTCTATGTTCTATGAATCTGAATGGTACACATTGCCAGTTTATTGGGAGTATTTATAAGCATCTCCACTAAGGAGACTGGAAAATTGATCTTTGCAAAGATAAACTTGAAGATCACTGCCAGTGAGGAGTTTAGTCTTTAGTCAATGGCAAAACAAAATCACCCTATTGTTGCTCACTGGGTGGATTTGTACAGATATTGGCCTTCAATATCCGTGTGCTGGGATGGGGTCCTTTGACCCCTTACTTAATGATATTGGTCCATGGCATAAAAAAGTTTGGGGATCCCTGTATTCATATATGAGGAGCATTTGGTGGCCCTGGGCCTATACTCACTGGAGCTTAGAGAAATGAGGGATAATCTCACTGAAACCTATTGAATATTGAAAGGCCCAGATAGAGTGGACATGGAGAGTATGTTTCCTATAGTTGGGGAGACTTGGACCAGAGGGCACAGCCTCAGAGTAGAAGGATGTCTCTTTAGAACAGAGATCAGGAGGAATTTCTTTAGCCAGAGGGTAGTGAATCTGTGGAATTCATTGCTACACATGACTCTGGAGGTTAAGTCATTAGTTATTTTTAAAGTGGACATTGATAGATTCTTCATTAGTAAGGGTGTCAATAATTGCTGGGAGAAGGCAGAGGAGTGGGGTTGAGAGGGAAAATAATTCAGCTATGATCAAATGGCAGAGTGCATTTGATGAAAAAGCTACAATAATTTGTGCACGGCAAGTTCATACCAATAACAGTGTCAAAATGACCAGACAATCTGCTTAGTGATATTGACAGAGGACTAAATACTGTTTATGGCAATATGGAAAACTCCCTTGCTCCAGAGGATGGGCAAGAGGTATAGTGAGAGGGACAGAGGGAGAAAAAGAGAGAGAAAAAATATATAAATATATAATAATAATAGATAAATAATGGATGGGGTATTCCCTTCATTTCGGATCTCCTCGTCCCCCTCCCACTTTCAAATCTCTTACTAGCTCTTCTTTCAGTTAGTCCTGGCGAAGGGTCTCGGCCCGAAACGTCAACTGTACCTCTTCCTATAGATGCTGCCTGGCCTGCTGCATTCAGCAGCAATTCTTATGTGTGTTGCTTGAAATTCCAGCATCTACAG
Source organism: Mobula hypostoma (assembly GCF_963921235.1). Lineage (NCBI taxonomy): Eukaryota > Metazoa > Chordata > Chondrichthyes > Myliobatiformes > Myliobatidae > Mobula > Mobula hypostoma. Next base: position 156,360,709 of record NC_086100.1, on the reverse strand, counting down.
ATTTCCTCGTGATTGTTTAAATAACACTTTGTCATTTTAATTATTTAAATAAGAGCAAATATTCTCGGTTTCATACCTCTCTTGATGTAAGTTATATGACAACAGATACTGGTGTGGGGTGGTGGATATCAGTGAGTGAGAATTATTTTTAGGCACTGAATTATAATATAGAAACATTGCATGATTTGATGGTCACATTCATAAAAGTATGGGTTATTTTTAGCCTGACTTTTTGTCATAGAATCATATAGCAAGCAGCGAAATAGACCACTTGATTCAACAGGTTCATGTCAAACAAGACATCCGATTCCTAAATGGACTTTGAAACTTTGGACACTACCTCACTTTTTTAATATACAATATTTCTGATTTTTCACATTTTTAAATAATCTATTCAATATATGTAATTGATTTACTTTATTTATTATTATGTTTTATTTTATTTATTGTTATTTTTTTCTTTCTCTCTGCTAGATTATGTATTGTATTGAACTGCTGCTGCTAAGTTAACAAATTTCACGTCACATGCCGGTGATAATAAAGCTGATTCTGATCAAGTACCATTTCCCTGCACTTGGCCCATGCTCTCCTAAGCCTTTCCGACTGATATACCTGCCCAAATATCTTTTATATGTTCCTAGTGTACCTCCCTCAACCACTTCCTCTGGCAGCTCATTCCACACACGGACCACTTTCTGGGTTAAAAAGTTGCTTCTCAGGTTCCTATTAAATCTCTCCTCTGTCAACCTAAACCTGCCTCTTCTAGTTCTTGACTCCCCAGCACTGGGGCAAAAAGACTGTACTCATTCACACTATCTATTCTTTAAATGTCTCTACCAGTTAATAGCAGATGCTCTGTAAAGTTGTCTCTTCAGCCCCTTACAAAACTCATGACTGTATGGCCAGATTCTGCCTTCACTCCATTTATAAGCTTGTAGATGACACCACCATAGTGGGCCAGTTCTTAAACAATGACTTGAGGAAATACAGGAAGGAAATAAAGAGCCTATTAGCATCGTGGCAAATCAACAATCTTTCCCTATTGTCAGCAAACTGAAAAAAGCTGGTCATTAACTCAAAGAAGTTGGTGCAAAGTACATGCCTCTGTCCATATCAATGGTGCTGGGATGGAAATGGTTGAGACCTTGAAATTCCTTATTGTGTTTGTTGCTCTGGATGCTGCCTGACCTGCTGGGTACCTCGAGCATTTTATATGTGTTACTCACCAACAATTTGTCCTAGTCCATCCATGTGAATGGCCAAGAAGACTGAGGAAATTCGGCATGCCCCCGAATACTCTTACCAATTTTCGTAGATGCACCGTAGAAACATCCTATCCAGATGCATCACAGCTTGGGACAGCAGCTGCTCTACCCAGGACCACAAGAAATTGCAGGGTTGTGAATGCAGCCCTGTCCATTGCATAAATCAACCACCCCTCCATTGACTCCAACTACACTCCCTGCTGCCTTGGAAAAGCAGCTAACATCATTAAAGACTCCTCCCTCTCTGATTATTTGCTCTTCTTTTCTCTCCCATTTGGGTTGAGAGTGTGTATCACCAGACTTAAGGACACCTTCTATCCCACTGCGATCTGACTCTTGAATGAACCTCTCACAGGTGAGCTTCTGAATCATGATCTCGCAACTTACCTCGCTGCTGTCCTTGCACTTTATTTATTTATATTCACTGTACTTTCTCTCTAACTGCATTAGCAAATTCTGCATTCTATTATATTTTTACTACTTTGTGGTAATTTTACAGTACATGGGAAGATCTATCCGGATAGCACACAGAAGATAAGCTTTCACCGTATAATAATAAACCAATAGCATGAGGACACAACTGGAATTGAAATTGTCTTATTATCCTCTCATGTGCTGAGGTACAGTGAAACTCCTGTCTTGCACACTATTCAAATACTTCAGAGATCGATTCATAGCACAGCACATTGAGGTAATACAAAGTAAACCAATAACAGAAATCAGAATAAAATGCTACAGGTTCAGAGAAAGTGCAGCACAGGTAGACAATAAGGTGCATGATCATAATGAGTTAGATTATGAGGTCTAGAGTCCATCTTATCGCACTAGGGAACCATTCAATAGTCTAATAACAGCAAGGTAGAAGCTTTCCTTGAGCCTGCTGGTATGTGCTTTCAGGATTTTGTATCTTCTGTCTAATGAGCGAAGAGAGAAGAGAGAATGTTCAGGGTGGATGGGGTCTTTGATTGTACTGGCTGTTTTACTGAGGCAGTAAGAAAACTATTGTCATCTTAGTACCTAATAAAAAGAAAGCAATTACAGCCCAGTGGCTCTGTCATCTACCATTATGAACTGTTTTGAGAGGCTGATCAGTAACTCCTGCCTCCCAACGAACCTCTACCCAGTGCAATTTGCTGACAATGGAAAGAGGCCTGTGGTAGATACCAACTTCCTGGCCCTACTTTCACCTTGGAACATCTGGACAGTAAACACATCCACATTAGGCTATTGTTTACAGTTCCACCTTCAAAATTATAGGTCCTAGCAAACTCTTCACCAAACTCTGAGACCTGTGAGTCAGCAATTCCCTCTGCAACTGGATCCTCGATTTCCTGACTGAGAGACTGCAATCAGTAATGACAGGCAGCAGCAGCAATGTCACGATTATTGTCACCACCGGCACCTCATAAGGCTGTGCCTCAGCTTCCTATTCTACTCCCTACAGACTCTTGAATGTGGGACAGATTCTGCTTTAAGGTTGCAGATGATACCACCATAATAGACCGTATCTCAGTTAATGATGAGTCGGAGTATGGAAAATAGATAGAGAGCTTAGTAACATGGTGTCATGGCAACAATTTTTCCTTCAATGGCAGCAAAACAAAAGAACTAGTCATTAACTTTTGGACGGGGTAGTGCACATAATCCTGTCTTCATCAATGGTGCTGAGGTTGAAAGGGTTGAGAGTTCAAGTTCCTAGGTGTGAGTATCACCGATAGCCTGTCATGGTCATTTTGTAGCCAATTATATCATGTAGCCCTGCCATAACTGATAGCTTTATGGAGGTTATATCTTGATCTTGTGAAGGTCTGGGTCACTTGATTTGAATGTTGCAATGCTGGACTTCAGTAGGGATTGGATCTCCCAGTTCATTCATTCATAGCTTTCATTTTGGGATCACCAGTCCTAATGTTTTACATCTTGCATAGTTCAAGCTTCAAAGTTACTTGAAGCAAACATCAGCAACAACCTGGCCTGGCCCAACCATATAGGTGCCATAGGCAGGAAAGCTCCCCAGAGCCTTTACTTTCTCAAAATTGTGCAGAAGCTACGGAGATTCTGCAGGGAGATATAGATAGGTTAAGTGAGTGAGCAAGTGTCTGGCAGATGGAATACGGTGTTGTTAAATGCAAGGTCATCTACTTTGGGAGGAAAAATGAAAGAGTACATTATTATTTAAATGGTAAAAAAACTGCAGCATGCTGCTATGCAGAAGGACTTTGGAGTGCTTGTGTATGAATCACCAAAGGCTGGTTTGCAGGTGCAGCAGGCTATCAAGAAGGCAAATGGAATGGGGGGTGGCCTTCACTGCTAGAGGAATGGAATTTAAGAGCAGGGAGGTCATGCTGCAACTATACAGGGTACTGGTGAGGCTGCACTTGGAGTACTGCATGCAGTTCTGGTCTCCTTACTTGAGGAAGGATATACTGGCTTTGTAGGTGGTGCAGAGGAGGTTCACCAGGTTGATTCCAGAGATGAGGGGGTTAGACTATGAGGAGAGATTGAGTCCCCTGAGACTGTACTCGCTGGAATTCAGAAGAATGAGAGGAGATCTTATAGAAACATATAAAATTATGAAAGGGATAGATAAGATACAGGGCAGGAAACTTGTTTTCACCTGTAGGTGAGACTAGAACTAGGGGATATAGCTTCAAGATTCAGGGGAGTCAATTTAGGGCGGAGATGAGTAGGAACTGCTTTTCCCAGCGAGTGGTGAATCTGTGGAATTCTCTGCCCATTGAAGCAGTGGAGGCTACCTCATTAAATATATATAAGACAAGGTTGGATAGATTTTTGCATTGTAGGAGAATTAAGGGTTATGGAGTAAAGGCAGGTAGATGGAGATGAGTCCATGGCCAGATCAGCCACGATCTTAATGAATAGCAGGGCAGGCTCAAAGGGCTGGATAGCCTACTCCTACTCCTATAGCTTATGTACTTAGGTTTTTTAAAAGGCTAAAGAAATTTGGCATGCATTTTTAACCCTCACCAGTTCTTACTGTTGCATCTCGATGCATCACGGGATGATATGGCAGATGCTCTGTCTGTGACCTCAAGAAGTTGTCATGGTCCGGTCTGTGGACTCCGGCCTCCAGGTCTTCTGGCTGTCCCTTGTTTCAGCTGGGCTTAATCATAGGCACCTGATGCTCGTTTTGGGGCTGGGAATATAAGTGGCCCTGGGATTGAGTGTGGGTGCTGGTTTGTCTTGTCAGTATCCCCTTAGAGCAATCTGCTGGTGGAAGGCTAGAGCAGCCATTTGTGATCTCTAGGCCTGGTTGGAGGACTGCTGTGTCTGGGGCCAGCTGAGTGGCCATCTGCCACTCTGAACTAGATATGGATTTGGCTGTTTCTGTAGCCAACTAAGGTTGCTGGTTGCCCTGAGACTTGGAGCCACCCCGGATTGAGCTCCCTTCCTGTCCTTGCCTCTGTGGGGTAAGTCAGGCTGTCTTTGCTGTTATGCTATGGTGGGATCTGTCCCTTCCTGTCCTTGCCTCTGTGAGGTAAGTCAGGCCATCCCTGCTGTCACTCTGCGGTTGGATCTGTCCTTTCCTGTCCTTGCCTCTGTTGGGTAAGCCGGGCAGTCTTTGCTGTTACCCTGAGGTAGGACTGTTCTCTTCTCCTCCCCATCTGAATCCCTGTCAGTTTCTTCGGTGGTTTACCTCTGCAGTCATCCTGGCCTGGTGTCCAAGGAAGGGGCCTGGCCCTGTGCTCTAAGAAGGATTCTTGGCTCTGTACTCAAGGGCCTAACCAAACTGAACCTTGAAGAACCCTGCAGCCAGTCCTGTAGCCATGTCATGTCCTCGCCTAGTTCTGGGGTCCGAGCCTGAGTCAAGACCCAGGTTCTGGGTCCTTGTCCAGTCTCTGGCTCGGATCCAAGCCCAGGCTCGTAGTTCCCAGTTCCTTGTCCTGGTCCTGCTTTCGTAGCCAAAGTCCCAGCCCAAGTCTGTGCTCCTGTCCCAACTCCTAGTCTGTGTCCAGTCCAGTTCCCAGTACTTCTGTGTCTTGCATTTGGGTCTGCCTTCAGTGCCCCTGTATGACAGAAGCTGCACAGAGTTGTGGACACAGCTCAGCACATTGTGAAAACCAGCCTCTTCTTCCATGGACGCTTGTCTATACTTCTCATTACCTTGGTTTACTTTACAGAAGTGTTTAAAACTGAGAGGTATGGATGAAATGTATGGTAACAGTCTTTCTCCAAGAGTAGAGGAGTCCAGAACTAGGGTGCATAGATTTAGGATGAGAGGGGAAAGATTTAAGAGTGCTGATGTGAAACTTTCACACAGAAGGTGGTGGGTATATGGAATGAGCTGCCAAAGAAATTGATTGAGGCACATACGACAGTATGATTTAAGAAACTGCTGGATAGATATATGGAGAAGCTGAGCATGGAGAGATGTAGTCTGAATGCAAGACATTGAGACTAGCTGGGTGGGCACTGTGGTTGGGATGGGCTGATTGAACTGAAAGGCTCTATCCCTGCTGTATTGTACAATGACTGTGAGTAGTCTTGAATGCTTTTGCTGATAAAGTCTATGATGGTGGTGACATACCCATCTAGGCTGGCAGCTGAGTCTTTGAACATGGACTAGTCTATCAAATCAAAGCAGTCATGTTGAAACTCATCTATTTCCTCAGATCAGTTCTGTATGACTCTCTGTACTCAATCATCATGTTTTGACTTCTGTTTGTATGCAGGAAGGAGCACAGTCTAGTGGCCTGATATACTGCAGTGTGGACAGGGGATGGTTCAGAAGGCATCGTTGATAGTTGTATAGCAATGGTTTGGTTCCAAGGTGGGACAGGAGACATGGTGATAGTATTTTGGTAACACACTCTTGAATTTACTGGAAATGATGAGGGATTCAGGGTATCGTGTTTCAAGGCTATTGGCCACAGAGTTCATGGAGTGCAGGCTTCATGTCCATCAAATGTCATAAGGCCACAGGAACACCTTGCTTTGTATTCAGTTATTCCTAGGCAAAGAGGTTTGCTGGCATTACTAAAGTCCAATTCTCAGCCTGACTCAGTCTAACTCAATTCTCAGATCTGAATTTCCTTGGCTTTCAAGAACAGAGAGTAACCCAAGGGAATCTACATTAGGAATTATTACCAAGGATCTACTATACATTGATCTCAGTCTCCAAAATTGGAACTATCTGGAGGATTGTCACCAATTTTGTTTGAGGGGTAAAGGTGGTGGTGAAGTAAGAGATCCAAATTTTATTTGAAAGGTTGTTTCCTGAATTAAGTATCTATAATTCTAATTTTAAAATCCTGTTTCTGTTTTTAATGCCTGACTAGAGCTACTATTTGTTCCATATCTACAATATCAAATCCTTTCAACACCTGCATTCAAAGGAATAAATAACAAGGGTTTATATGCAAGTGGACTAAATTTCCCCTTGCAGTTTAGTTCTTGGATCTATATGCACAGCTTTGAGGAAGGGCTATTTTCTGTAGTTTATGGTGGAGCAGAGCTCAGTGTCTTCTATGTTTGAGGGTGTGAAGAAAAAATTGCCGACTATGAAAGGTATTTGGTAATTGGCGGTTTCATGCCTCCCACTTTTTGAGTCAGACCAGTTTCTCAAAACATAGTTGACTGTTACTGAGAGACTTATTTAATTACCTAATCAAAGATTAGTTTAGGTTCCTTGGCAATCTCTCAACGTAATCAGCTCATACTTGACTCAGTACTGTCCACTTATGCGTAGCAATTTAACTTCCCCTCATGCCTGGTAATTTCCCTTCATTCACTGAACAGTAAGTACAATAAATTTTGAGAATATTAATATCAAGGTAAAAATAATTAAAACAAAGCATGCTTTCAGTCCAGTGGTAAGTTGGGTTGAAAGAAGTAAATAGCTACTTCTCTTAACTTAGTGTTTTTGTCATTCCATATTTCTTCCCCTCTTTATAATCGTCCTCTAATCTTCCTGGTTCATGGACTTCCTATGAGAGAGTTACTGTGACGTCAATTCTATTTCAATGCTGGCTCATAACAGGATATAATGATGTGCAACTTACCATTACTCATTCAGAAGACATACATGCCCAAAATTCACAATTCCACTGATCTTGAAATACAGGTAGCTCTACCCCAGATATCTGCAGCCAATTAATGATCTAACAGGCTGTCAGGTCGTATACCTTTCATATTTTCAACTGCATGCATGTAAATTTTATTGTTAAATTTGAAACTGCTGTGTACCCAGCAGAGCTTAATAACATATAACAAGTTGCATTTTTCTCAGGCTGACATCCAGGTTCAGAGTTATTGCTGGCAGAAAAAAATAATAATACCAATTGACATTCACAATGAAACCAAGCTTCCACAATAGAGTTGAATTTTCTCTGTACATTTCAAGTGCAGTAGTTGTTGTGTTAGCCTTTAAAAATTTATTTTCCAGGTTTCTATAATTCTTCTGAGGACTATTCCAGTCTAATGCCCTTGGTTGAAATGAAGGATTATTATTATTGTTTATACATAGCTGAATAACTATTACTTAAATGTAAAAGTGAAAATGTGTTTGTGTCGCCTTCCATGAAGAAGCCAAAAGGGGTTGCAAACTCTTCCTATGAGAGCCACTGAGACTTCACTCCTAGCTCATAATGGGGCAAAATGATGTTTGACTTGTACGAGGTGCCTGATGGATTCCTACCACATATTACAGAGGGTTTCTGCGTGTTCCTGATGTATAGATTCAAGGCATCCCAATATCCTTCCAAATGCTTTTTATTCTCTTTGAAAGGTCATGAGTAGGAGATTCCGGAGTAGTCTATTAATGGTAAGGAGTGAACTATGAAGAGAGTCACTCGGTTTACGTTGGGAACTCTTAGTATGCAGGGTTACGAAAGGTATCGCTCCATCAGCCCATGAATGCCTCAGCTGAGAGATGTGCCTGAGGAAATTGTGTAGGAATATCTCAAGGTAGTCTCCTTTTACCTGCTTATCTTGCTCTGACTACTACTCTTTAGCCTCTGCCTCATGTACCTTGGGCTTTAGGTTGCCTTGGTATTCTTCCTCCAGCGCCTTGTGCTGGCATTGGTATGCAAGGTTGTTCAATAATGAGCATACAATGGTAGATTTTCATTTTATCTTCATGGGATTATGAATCATTACAGGCAATAGTCCTCCTATTATATTTGTGGTGAGCTGTTATGGTTGGAGAGTGCATGGGAGTGAGAATCCATGGAAGTAATCGATCCAGGATCAATCCCTCAGGGCTGTGTCAAAAACTAAAAATTTCCAGTAGTGCCATCTCCTTCAGGATGAATAAGTCACCTGTGCTTCTTGGAAGCAAGAGGACTCTCCATTGGAAATTTTTCTGCTGCTTCGCAATGACTGAGTGCAGTCAATGACCAAGTGTGCTTCTGGGAAGTCAGAGTGTGGATGTTCCTGTGCTTGAGTCATAGACTCAGAGTAATATAATGAAGGAGGCCCTTCTGCCCAACTTGTCCATGCTCACCATGGTAGCCCTTTTATCTGTTTGGCTCATATTGCTCCAAGTCCTCCTGTCCATGTGTTTATCCAAATGAATTTGAATACTTTTATGAATATCTTCAGCAGTAGAGAGCTACCAGTACTAAGATGATCATTGTATGAGTATCTCAGCAGCTAAATGCTGGAGAGAATACCCATTGTTAGTTGAGGAACACATGGATTTGGAATGTATTTCAACAGCTTGTAGTCACTTATGAGAATGCTCATTGTGGTCCCAATGTAAATAGAATCTCTCATTAACTAAGAAATGCCAAAAAAAAAAAGCGCCATGATGTACCTTTAGTTCTGCACCAGTGTCATTTGAAACTTTAAGCCATGACTTGTATTGAGTTGGACTGAAATGGGCATTATGCAAATTGTGACACTTGGGAAGCTGTGGCCTTCTGCTGATGCCAAGAATGGCATGTTTTCACCTGGTAATGATTGCTAGTGCTTTATGCACCAGGTAAAATTGAAATTGAATTGTATAGATCTGTTTTTTCACAGTAACAAACAATTCCATTTCTTGACGTGATTGCCCTGATTTTCATGGGTTTTGCCCTATTAAGATCATTGAGACAAAAAAGTTATAATATCCCTTTTGGTGGCAGTTTTTCTGCTTGCAAATATCCTGGGAATCTTGTATCCCTCTAAGTACCTAAATGCTTTGGATAAAGGGAGCCATTGTGAATATTTTTCCATCAAACTCAAATCGTAATAGATCATTTTCATACCTTTTCAGCCAGTTTCCACATCACGTCTTCTGAAGGTGATGTAGAATTGGCTGGTTAATCCAGCAGGGTGGTACTTGTACACCTGAAGATAAAGCTTGCAAAAATGAAGGAGTCTATTCAGCCCATCATGATTGTTTACGAGCTCCTATTGGAGCAATCCTGTCAGTCCCATCTCTGTACTCTTTGCCATTGTTCTGAAAATGATTTTCTCTCCACTATAAGGTTCCTTTTGAAGGCTCCAACTAATTCTGGTTCCTTCACCCTTCGAGGTAGTGAGATCCAAATCACAGTTACTCATGATGTAAAACCACTTTAACTCGTATTACCCTTTATTAAACCTGCTGACAGGAACAGTTACCCATCTGACAGTTTAACAATCCTGCACATCCTGAACAAGGCTTCTCTAAACTTTCTTTCTCCAAGGGGAACAATTCCACCTTCTGTAGTCTGTGCAGTTGAATTCCCTTCTATCTATGATCATTATAATAATTAAGTACTTGTAAATTAGGAAAAACAATTTTGTATGGAATTGCATTCAGAAAAAAGGCTTATTGAGACACACTAATTAGACATACCATCTTGATAGTACCATCATCAAGGACCCTAAAGACCCACACTCAATGGTTTAGAAATAACAATAACAAAAGTCACGTCATATAAGACAGTGAAGATAAAGCCGATTCTGATTTGTCCATGTTGACTGTGTTGTGCAGTGAGTTAGTTCCATCTGCCCTCTTTTCACCCATAGCCCTCTGAACCTCTCCTATCTAGGTGGTTTTGATAAATTGCAAATGTGCTTGCTTTAGGCACTATTTCTGGCAGTTCATTCCAAATTCCCACCACCCTTAGTGTGAAGAAGTCGAACCTGATGTCCCTTTTAAATCGCTCACCTCTGATCTTATGCCTTCCTAGGAAAAAGACTATGTACTTTCACCCTGAATATGCCTCTATGATGTTATTTACTTTGACTGACTCTCCAATTCTGGCATTTCCTCTCGAAGGAAAAAGTCACTTTGGTCAGCAGTAGTAGGTACATGCCTGAGTTTCCATCTGCAGATGTAGCTACGTCTCCCTCATTTGATTCCATTATTGGAGGGCATTACACATGTTTAACCCTGGATTGTTTTTTTTTCCTCCATTAAATAACTGTTTCTCATATTGCATATTTTCTCGTGATAAGAAGATAACTCAGCCCGAGGAAGACCATTACTCCTGGGAGCGATCAGCACTGCAGAGATTATACCTTTGGGGAAAACAAGTCAAACTGTTTCTTCCCTTAGATGAATCAAGTCTTGGTCCTCCAACAAAGAACAAAGGAATTCTCCTCAGTCCTGGTCAATATTTACTCTTCCATCAGGCTCACTGAAAGCAAATGACCCAATCATCATTTCACTGAAGTTAGTGAGATCCACCTGTGCATTTGGTTGCATCACAACAGTGACCAGAAGTTCTTAAGGCATGAAAGACACCAAAATAGAATGTCTTTGTATTAAACATTTTTTCTAAAACCCAATGGCTCCCATGACTTAAACTTTTTGCTGCCAAGATGGTGGGACGAGGAGCCTTGGCAAAACTTAACTGAATTGTTGACTTTAATGCACCTTCTGCAGTGGTGGAGAATTGTTGGTGCACTGTCCATTCCATCCCAATAACCTGAGCACCTCCATCTGTGGCCTCCTTTCTCTGTTCTCCCTTCTCCATTTCACATGTCACTTCCACCAAAATGATGGAAAGAGCTGACCTGCTGAATTTAATGCCTTGAATTTCCTGCACTCATGATGCGTCCATGAATAATTAGTATGTCCCTTGGCTACTGTACGTAGCCCCAAGTGTATAGGTAAGAGATAGGATCTGGGAAAGGGTGAAGGGAATACATGGAATTAATACAAGTTTAATGCAAAAGTTCCTGATGGTCGGTGCTGACTTGATGCGAGGTCATATGACTCTTTGCCTCTTTCTACTGTGGGCACAGTATGTCTCTATATCATAGACCTCTAAACGTTTCTTTGATTCTACTTAAAACATCCTGCTGCATAGGTAACAGTCTTGCAGAATACTGAGAGGAGTGACTGGATAGAGGCTTTGATCACTCAACAATTCTTAAACCCATCCATAAAAATGTGTGTCTGCTTAAGAACATTAGCGAATGGCTGGTTTAAACTAAATCAAACCCTGTTCTACTTCATTAAGACACAATCTATAAATTTAAACAACCTATTTCATTTCACTTCCTTACAATGCCCTGCACAGACAATCAGCAGGTGATCGTAGGAAGCAAATACATGTCAGAATGTCAAGAGATTAAATACTTTGTAAAATCAGACTCCTAAATCCATACTTTGTATTTTGGACAGTAAATCATTCAAAATATAGACAGGGTTTGACAATTACCTTAATATGCAAAGAAGCCACTTGCATCAGTTGGCTCCAAGAATTAATGATACAACCTCCACTCAATTCCAAAAGTGGTGATGAATCCACTCTTCTCACAATCAGATTGATTATCACTGACTTACAACATGACAGTTGTAGTTTTGTGGCAGGAGTACAGTCAAAAGACAAAAAATACTATAAATTACAAAGTAAATAAAATATTACAAAAATAAAGAATCGTAATAATGAGATGATTTCATGGACTGTTCAGAAATCTGATGGAGGGGAAGAAGCTGTTTCTGAGTTATTGAGTGTGGCTTTTCAAGTTCACGTACTTCTTCCCTGAAGGTAGTAATGATAAAATAGTATGCTACTAAATGTGAAGCTCCTTAATGTTGGATGCTGCCTTTTGAAGCATTGCCTCATGCAAATGTCCTGGATGGTGGGGTGGGTTGAGCTCATGATGGTATTGGCTTAATCTCCAACCCTCTGCAGCGTCTTGTGATCCTGTAAATTGGAGCCTCCATACAAGACTGTGATGCAACCAGTCAGCTTCTGGCCTCAGTCATGAATGCATCGGGCTGTGTTGGACCTAGGATAGATCAGGAATTTAAAGCTGCTCACCCTTTCCTGCTGTGTGTTTGCCCAAATTTCCTTTCCTGAAGTTCACAATAATTCCTTGCTCTTGCTGACACTGAGTACAAAATTGTCATTTTGACACTGCTCAACCAATCAATGTATTTCACTCCGGTACACTTCCTTGTGGCTGTCTGAGATTTTACCAGCAACAGTGGTGCTGGCTATAACTTATAGATGGCACTTGAGCTGTGCCCAGCCACACAGTCATGAGTGTCGGTAGAGTAGAGTGGGTAAGCATGCATCCTTGAGGTGTTGATTGTCAGATGTTGTTAAAGATCCATATTGAACAAAGTCTCCTGAAAAGGAAGGTTGGGATCCAGTTGCAGAAGGAAGTACAGAGGCCCAAGTTTAGAAACTTGGTAATTACTATTGAGGGAATGATGAAATGGAACACTGATCTATAATTGAAAGGCAGCAGCCTAACATATGCTTTACTGTTATCTACTGTACATTCTCCAAAGCAGAGTGGAGAGCCAGTGAAACTACATCTGCTGTTGACTTGTACCAGTGACAGGCGAAATACAGCATGTTCAAGTCCTTGCTCAGGCAGGAGGTAATTCTAGCCATAACCAACCTCTTTAACTCAATGAGGCAGCTCACCCTGGTCTTAGGCACTGGTATGATTGCTGCACTTTTGAACCAGGGACAGACCTGTGGAATTGGGCTGAACCATCCGTTTCCATACTGTAAGAGACTCTGAGGTGACAATAACTTTACAATCAACCTTATGATGTGCTTGCACTTTATTGTCTAATAGAACTTAGAATATTACAGCATGGTACAGGCCCTTCGGCCCACAATGTTGTGCTGACCCTTAAACCCTGCCTCCCATATAACCCCCACCTTAAATTCCTCCATATACCTGTCTAGTAGTCTCTTAAACTTCACTAGTGTATCTGCCTCCACCACTGACTCAGGCAGTGCATTCCACACACCAACCACTCTCTGAGTAAAAAAAACCTTCCTCTAATATCCCGCTTGAACTTCCCACCCCTTACCAGTGGTGCCCTGGGGAAGAGGAGCTGGCTGTCCACTCTACCTGCACTACACCCTTCTGAAAGCCTTTAAACAACTTTTTGCGTCATTATTATTTTACCTTGTTCTAGCTCAGTACACTGTGTTATTTGATGTGTATAAATAGTATGCCAGACAAGCTTTTCACTGTACCTTGGCATATATGACAATAATAAACCAACACCAATATTTTGGGTGCTGTTTTTGTGGATTTTTCATGCTGTCCCTGTGAGAGCAGGTGATCTCATTTCCTCCCATATCCCAAAGATGAATGGATTTGTAGGTTAATTGGTCACTGTAAATCAGCTCTAGTTTGTAGGTAAGTGGTAGAATCTGGGTGATGTTCATGAAACTTAAATAAGAATAGTTTGTAGGGAAGAATAGAGGAGGGAATGGGATTGGTCTGTGTGCTGAAAGAGATTCAGTGAGCTTAATGGCTTCCTTCTCAAAGGAAAACATCTGATATGTTCTAAGAAATATATCAAAGAAAAATAGAGCCCAGAACTAAACTAAGAACGATGTCCTCTTTGATGGAATCAAATGAGGAGAGGTGTGCTGGAGTGTGGAAACCTTTGGTGGAAATTTGTGCATGCAAATACTGCTGGCAATCAAATATGAATTACTCTTTAAAGAGGAAATCTCAGAAGGGAGGTAACTGTTGGAGTGAAGAAGCAGTGAGATCAGAAGCAAAGAGATCGGAAGTTGGAGAGACAGAGATTTGGCCAAGAAATGCTGATTCAAGGCATTAATCAGAATATCTTTGTGACATTCAGTTAAGGAATGGGGCAGTTTCCAAATAATCAATATGGTTCATGAATATTGTCATAGGTCTTCATAATAGAATAAAGAATATTTAAAGAATATTAATTTTCTTGGCAATAATAAAAGTAATACTATGTTATTTTACGGTAATTCTAGTGTTACCTGTCTAATGTCTGAAGGATAAAGCAGTTCCTCTGTTAGTGCACTTGACCTTGGCCACTCTTAATTAACAGTGCAAAATGTAGTGGTCAGCATTGGAATAATGCCAAATTATAAAATAAAAATCAGCTTCTGGGAAATACAGGCTCTTCATGTTTCCAATCACTCTTTGCAAGTTTTTCAATTTTTAATCTCTGCTGATTGTGTTTCAATGAATATGTGTTGCTGGTGAACTGGTGGTGGACATATATTATCGATAGTGTATCAAGAGGCATTTTCTAATGGCCCATTCATGATGGGGAGGTTCAACAGACCTAGAGATATGAGCGCACATGGCAAGAGATTTCTCTCATTAAAGAATCAATGATCACCAATAATATCTATCCACCATATGACTACCAGCAGCAAATTCTGATGGCTAAGACACTGATGGTATACGGTATGTCCCTCACTACACCATCAAGATCAGTTATGAAATATGGGCCAGTAACAAATATTCATCACAGTTCATCTGGAATATCATTTTAATGACTCAATCTGCTAAACTTCATGGAAAACAAAGCAGAGTTAGTTCAAACTCCTCACAATTTAACCTCTGAGCACTGATAATTATCTGTGTAGGTTAATTGGTCATGTAAAATTGTCCCATGATTAGGCTTGGATTAAGTCGGGGGGTTGCTCGGTGGTGTGGCTTGAAGGATTGGAAAGGCCTGTTCCACGCTGTATCTCAATAAATAAATAATGATCTGATGAATTGTTAATTCTTCAGTTTCTAAATCTCTTTCCAAAGTTCTTCCCAAAATTCAAAACATTACTCCAGATAGGATGTGACCAGGTCTCTGTCAGAGCCTGATTCTATATTCCTTTAGCATTTTACAGTATTTTTAAAGCTTTCTCTATTGACAAAAATACAGACATTCTAGAAAATTGAAGTAATAATAGAAAGCACAGGAATTCTTAGCAGGTAGTGTTGATGTATTGTTAAAAATACCCTAAGTGGTTGCATGATAGTCTGCAGTCCAAAGCCCAGAAACATAAGAAGCTGCAGAAAGTAATGGACTTGGCTCAATAACACAGCATGGGAACATTCCACTTCCACATCTGTAGTATTTACAGAAGGTAAGAAGCCAATGCCATCCTCTTGCAGCTGCCGTCGGACAGCAGGTACAGGAGCCGAAAGTCCGACACCACCAAGTCCAAGAAGAGCTACTTTCCACCATTCAACCATTTGATACTTGAACCAACTGGAATGACACCAGTCACTACAGTTCAGCAACGCCATGATAACTTTGATCACTTTGCACTAAAACAGACTTAGTTCTGATTGCTCTATCACTTGTATTTTTTTTAAGAAAAGCACCATTTTTGTTTGTTTTATCTTGTTCTTGTGAATGTTGCTTATTTGATGCTGCATGCCTGTGATGCTGATGCACTATCAATTACTCCAAAAGACTGGAAGTAGAGTAAGGACTGGAAGTAGAGTAAGTACTGAAAGGCTTTTATTAACAGTAAAATTGGACCTCGTCCATGTGGAGTATCTGCCCTGGACTGAGAGGAGGAACAGCGGCACAATCGCCTTTATTCAGGGGTCTGTGGAAGGAGCCACAGGAGCAGTCAGTAGAGGGGCGTGTCCAGACAGGTAACCCAGTTACAACATATATGTTTACCACAGATGCTACAGCAAGTAAGTTTTTCATTACATTGCATACATGTACTTGTGCATATGACAAATTCAACTTTGACTTTGAGGTCAGGTAGTATTAATGGTTTTGGGTTAAGAACTTGGGAAGATGATCTTTGATGAATTCTGTAGAAAAGTCATCATATTCAGATTCAGATGAATTTATTTATCACATGTATATTGAAACATAAATGGAAATGCTTCATTTGCATTAACAGCTAACACAACCTGAGGATGTGCTGGGGGCAGCCCACAAGTAGCCACACAAATCTGGCGACACCACAGCATGCCCACAATGCTCGGCAGAACACAACAAGCAACAACACAACAGCAAAACAAACTGTTCCACCTTCCCACCCACCCACACACACATATGCAGTCCTCCAACCCCAGGGCAGACCATTTCCAGCCTCTAGTCTACTTGCAGACATTGGGCCTTCACCTCCCCCAGTAGATGCGCAAACTCAGGGCTCCGGTGACCTCACTGACCTTCAGGTGTCCATCTTTGGCATCAACCACAGGACTCGCTGATGACAATGAAGGAGGACCCCGAACTCCAGGCCTCAAGCTCCAGACATGTTAATGATGGTACCCCAGGTGTTAGTATTGTAACTCCAGAAACAAATTGAAAGAAAAACATAGGAGCCAGGAGATGCATGTCTACTTATTTTTTCTTTCCTTTGGTGAGACGCTCAAATATGGCACAGTTTTGTAATGGTGCATGTCATTCTCGTTCTTCTTACATATAACCCATAATGAATTGTGTAAGTGACAAAGAATGCTTAATCAAGCAATATATTTACAATATTACTCAAATTTTACTGAAATACTAGATAGACTACACTGAACACTGAACTCTCACTGATTTTTGTACCTATGTGGTTATTGGCCCTTGTACCTCCTGCCTACATGGAACGCCTCACTGGTCTGGCCAAAGTAAATCAGGAGATGCTGGCAGGGATGACAGCAGAGTAGCAATGGCTTGAGGGAGGTGCAGCGCAGATGTATCCAAAAACAAAAAAATTCTCATACGGCAAAATAGTACAACTGTGGCTGACAAGGCAAGTCAAAGCTAATGTAAAAGCAAAAGAGAGGGCATTCAACAAAGCAAAATAAATGGGAAGTCAGAGGATTTGGAAACTTTCAAAAACCTACAGAGAGCAACTAAAAGAGGGAAAAGATGAAATATGAAAGCAAGCTAGTAAGCAATATCAAGGTGTAAACAAAAAGCTTTTTCAAGTATATAAAAAAGAAAAGAGATGAGAGTGGATATAGGACTACCAGAAAGTTAGGCTGGAGAAATAATAATAGGGGACAAGGTGATGGCAGTTGAAATAAATGAGTATTTTGCATCAGTCTGCACTGTGGAGAACACTAGCAGTGTGCCTGGTATGTGTGAAGGAAGAGAAGTGGGTGCAGTTACTATTACAAGGGAGAAGGTGCTCAAAAAGCTGAAAGACCTAAAGGTGCATAAGTCACCCCAACCAGATGAAGTGCACCCTAGGGTTCTGAAAAGTTAGCAGTAGAGATTGTGGAGGTATTAGTAATGATCCTTCAAGAATCATTGGGCTCTGGCATGGTTCCGGAGGACTGGAAAATTGTAAATGTCACTTCACTCTTTAAGAAAGGAGGGAGGGAGCAGAAAGAAAATTATAGACCAGTTAGCCTGACCTCAGTGGTTGGGAAGATGTCGTAGTCAATTGTTAAGGATGAGGTGATGGAGTACTTGGTGACACAAGACAAGATAGGACAATAACACAGATCTTATTAGGGAGCTTATTATGAGAAACCTTAGGAGGCAGTGATCATAATATGATTGAATTCATACTGCAATTTGAGAGGGAAAAGCATAACTCATATGTGTCTGTATCGCAATGGAATAAAGGGAATCACAGAGGTATGAGAGAGGAGCTTGCCCAGGTAGTTTGGGGGATGGGGTGGTGGGAATACTGGCGGGGATGATGGCAGAACTGAGATGGCAGAAGTTTCTGGGAATAGTTCACAAGGTACAGGATAGATATATCCCACAGAGGAAGAAGTTCTCAAATAGCAGGGATAGGCAACTGTGGCTGACAAAGGAAGTTAAGGACTGCATAAAAGTCAAGGGAAGGACATATAAGGTAGCAAAAGTGAATGGGAAATTGGATGACTGGGAAGTTTTAAAAATCCAACAAAAGGCAACCGAAAAAGGTATAAGAGGGGAAAAGATGAAATATGAGGGAAAACTAACCAATAATATAAAGCAGGACACCAAAAGTTTTTTTTGGTTTTATAAAGAGTATAAGGAAGGTGAAGTTTGATATTGGACCACTGAAAAATGGTGCTGGTCAGGTAGTAATGGGGGAAAAAGAAATGGCAGATGAACTTAATGAGTACTTTGCATCTGTCTTCACTGTGGAAGACACTAGCAGTGTGCTAGAGGTCCGTGAGAGTCAGGGAGCAGGAGTGAGTATCATTGCTATTACAAAGGAAAAAGTGCTAGGCAAACTCAAACGTCTTAAGATGGATAAGTTACCTGGACCAGATGGACTACATCCCAGAATCTTAAGAGAGATTGCTGAAGAGATAATGGAAGCATTGGTCATGATCTTTCAAGAATCATTTGATTCTGGAATGGTCCCGGAGGACAGGAAGATTGCAAATGTCACTCCACTCTTTAAAAAGGGAGGAAGACAAAAGAAAGGAAATTATAGGCCAGTTAGCCTAACCTCAGTGGTTGGGAAAGTGTTGGAGTCCATTATTAAGGATGATGTTTTGAGGTACTTGGAGACTAATGATAAAATATGTCAAAGTTAGCATGGTTCCTGTGAAGGGAAATCTTGTCTGACAAATCTGTTAGAGTTCTTTGAGAAAGTAGCAAGCAAGGTGGACAAAAGAAAGGCAGTGGATGTCATTTACTGTACTTTGATTTTCAGAAGGTGTTTGACAAGATAAAATCCTATGGCGATACAGGAAAGATACGGGCATGGATAGTGGAATGGCTGACAGGCAGGAGGCAGCAAGTGGGAATAAAAGGGGCCTTTATTGATTGGCTGCCAGTGACTGGTGGTGTTCCTCAGGGTCAGTATTGGGACTGCTGCTTTGCGTATTGTTTGTCAGTGATTTAAATAATGGAATTGATGGCTTTGTGGCAAAGTTTGCGGATGATACAAAGATAGGTGGAGGGGTAGATAGTGCTGAGGAAGCGATGTGATTGCAGCAGGACAGACAAATTGAAAGAAAGGGCAAAAAAGTGGCAGGTAGAATACAATGTTCAGAAATGTATGATAATGCATTTTCGTAAAAGGAACAATAGTGCAGACTGTTATCTAAATGGGGAGAAGTTTCAAACATCAGAGATGCAGAGGACACTTAGGAGTTCTCGTGCAAGACTCCCAGAAGGTTAATTTACAGGTTGACTCTGTAGTAAAGAAGACTAATGCAATGTTGGCATTTATTTCAAGATGCAGGGAATATAAAAGCAAGGAGATAATGCTGAGCCTTTATAATTCACTAGTCAGGCCGCACATAGAGTATTAACAGTTTTGGGCCCCATATCTCAGAAAGGATATGTTGTCATGGGAGAGAGTCCAAAGGAGGATTACGAAGATGATTCAGGGAATGAAGGGGTTAACATATGAGAAGAATTTGGCAGCTCTGGGCCTATACTCACTGGAATTTAGAAGAATGTGGGGGATCTCATTGAAACCTACTGAATGTTGAAAGGACTAGATAAGGTGGATATGGAGAGGATGTTTCCTGTGGTGGAGGTATCCAGAACTAGAGGCACAGTCTCAAAGTTGAGGGCAACCATTTAGAACAGAGGTAAAGAGGAATTTTTATCCAGAGAATAGTAGATCTGTGGAATGCTCTGCCACAGACTGCGGTGGAAGCCAAGTCCGTGCATATATTTAAGGAGTAAGTTGATATTTTCCTGATTGGTCAGGGCATGAAAGGATATGGTGAGAAGGCAGGTGTATGGGATTGAGTGGAGTCTAGGATCAGCCATGATGGAATGGCGGAGCAGACTCGATGGGCTGAAGGGCCTAAATCTGCTCCTGTGTCTTATGGTCTTATGGACAAATTCAGCATGGTTTCCTTAAGGAGAAATTTTGCCTGATGAACCATTGGAATTCTTTGAGGAGATTACAGGTAGTATAGATAAAGGGTATGTTGTATATTTGGATTTTCAGAAGGCCTTTGACAAGGTGTCACACACGAGATTGCTTACCGAATTAAGAGCCCATGGTATTACAGGAAAGTTACTGGCATGGTTAGAGCATTGGCTGATAAGTAGGAGGTAGCAAGTGGGAATAAAAGGATATTTTTCTGGTTTGCTGCCAGTGACTGGTGGTGTGCTGTTGGGACCACTTCTTTTTATGCTGTGTATCAATGATTTAGATGATGGAATAGATGGCTTTGTTGCCAAGTTTGCAGATGCAGATTGGTGGAGGGGCAGGTAGTGTTGAGGACACAGGTAGGCTGCAGAAGAACTTAGACAGTTTAGAAGAATCACTAAGAAAGTGGCAAATGAAATACAATGTTGGAAAATGCATGACCATGCACTTTGGTGGAAGAAATAAATGTACAGACTAATGGGGAGAAAATCCAAAAACCTGAGGTGCAAAGGGACTTCTGAGACTTTGTTCAGAACAACTTAAAGATTAACGTGAGTCAGTGGTGAGGAAGGCAAATACATTTCATTTCAAGAGGTCTAGAATACAAGTGCAAGGATGTGATGCTGAGGCTTTATAAGGCACTGCTGAGGCCTTACCTTAAGTATTGTAAACAGTTTTGGGCTCATCTTAGAAAAGATGTGCTAGCATTGGAGAGGGTTCACAGCAGGTTCACAAGAATGATTCTGGGAAAGCAAGGGTTATTATATGTGGAATGTTTGATGGCTCTGGGCCTGTACTCACTGGAATTTAGAAGGATGAGGGGGGATCTCATTGAAACCTTTCAACTGTTGAAAGGCCAAGACAGAGTAGATGTGGAAATGATGTTTCCCATGGTTGGTGCGTCTAAGACAAGAGGGGAACAGCATCAGGATAGAGGGGCTCCATGTAAAACAGAGATGCAGAGAAATTTCTTTAGTCAGAGGGTGGTGCATTTGGAATTTGTTACCACAGGCAGCTGTGGAGGCCACGTCGTTGGGTGTATTTAAGCCGGAGATTGATAGGTCCTTGATTGGCCATGGCAACAAAGATTATGGGGAGAAGGCCAGGGAGTGGGATTAAGAGGGGGGAAAAAGGATCAGTCATAATTGAATAATGGAGCAGACTCGATGGGCCTAATCACCTAATTCTGCTTCTAAGTCTCATGATTTGCAGATGTGAGATGAAACTAAAGTATCCACAAGAAACCCATTGGTCTTAGGGGGAACATGAAAACTCCACACAGACAGCATCAAAGGCTAGGATTGAACATGTGTCACAGGAGCAGTGAGAAGCCACTCTAGAGGTTTGGGTACTGTGCAGTCCTTCTGTTTCCTATGTTTCTATATGAATCTCTGCAACTTTTTTTTATTTCATTCATATTCATATTGTCCTTTCTAACCAAATTTAGATTGTGTGTGTGTGTGACCACCCATTACGAGTGTCACTCACACATGGCCCTGCTTTGAAGCCTGCAATGAAGCTTCACGCACATTGAAATGATGCTCTTTGCCACTGGCTGAAGACCTTGTCTTGTAAATTCTGTGGTTGTAGCTATGTGATGACAACTATGTCATAGCTATTACACATTAACTGGTAAATTCTATTCTGCAAAGTGGAATGTTGGACATAGAATATCAGACCTTCATAGACAATCTGAATAGCAACGTACAAAAATACTGTCCTTGTTTAATAATTTATTTTATTCATTTAATCATTCTAATGGTGGTTTCATCTTGCTTGAGTGAAAGAATTAATATCAAAAAATGATTGTCATAAGTCATTGATTCATAGAGCTATCAGTACAAAAACAGGCCCTTCAGCCCATCATGTCCAGGCCCACCAAGTACCCATCCATATTAGACACATTTACCAGCACGTGGTCTGTAGAGTTCTATGCCTTGGTAATTCAACTGCTGTGAGGGTACCAGCTTCCACCACTCACTCAAGCACCACATTCCAGAATATAACTACCCTCTGGGTGATAATGTTTTCCTCACATCCTCCCTACACTTGTACCCTGTCCTAAACTATGCTCTCTAATTTGGACACCATTGCTATGGAAATTATATTAACAAATGTGCAATAGCATTGGATCAAAACCATAAACCCTGATGTCGATCTTTTTTGTAAGGCTGGAGGAGGAAGCATGGAACCAACGACACAAGAATGATGAAATTGAAAATGTCAGCTCTGAATCGCATAACAACAGATAAATTTGAGCTCACCTAAGACTAAAGGCCAAAATTAAAATAGGAAGGGTTTCCTGTATATCAGTTTGACAGTGGCAGATTCAAAGGATGAAGAAAATGACTTCAAACATGATGAGCTTTGCAAATTGGAGCTTTTCTTACCTCCCCCAACTCAGTTCAGCTTCCTTTGATTTAATTGGATCAGAGCTAATGTGCACTGTTTGGGATGAATGCACTGGATTTGCTGTGGATGTTTAAAATGTTTATCGGGGTTTTAATGACCACCTGGGCACAGCCATATGTGTTTTGTTGCAGCTTTTAATGACCGCATAAACAGTGCAGCTTTCAGCCGAGAGGACCATCATGATTTAGCATTTTTGTTTTGCCTCATGAAGACACGTCCCGGGTCCCTGTGCTTTAGTCCTGCAGCAGCTGGTCTAAAGATCAACCATAATGGGTCATTATTTGTAACATTGGCAAGTTAAACCTTGGAGTTACATGGTGTAGAACTGGGCACTCCAGCCATCTCTGGTTGAATTATGTTTTGTGATATCAACAAGTCCAAGAACATGAGAAGATACCATGGAAAACCTGGCAAAACAATACTGCAGTAACATTGTCAATCCAGTTTGTGATTTAATCTTATTTTGAATCGGGTAAAGACTGAGTGTGTGGGTCAGGGCCATTGTAAATTCTGGTGTATATCATCACGTAGCTGATATTCCTGCATCTGCGGCGTGCATGTCACTTCAAAGACTAAAACTTGTCTGGGTGCACGATAGGATTGCCAACTTTCTCACTCTCAGATAAGGGACAAAAGTACCAGTCAAATACGGGACACTTGTGTTTACCCCGAGAAGGACGACCATGACCATGAAGTCTTGTGCGGGCACCTGTGTGCGCGCATGCGAGACGTGCGGATTTTTTTTCTACAAATCGGTTTTGGCTTAATCTTCCTGACTGTACATACATTATTTCTACTTTATATAGGCTGTGTATTTATCATATCATTCCTGCTTTTACTATATGTTAGTGTTATTTTAGGCTTTATGTGTTATTTGGTATGATTTGGTAGGTTGTTTTTTTGGGTCTGGGGACGCTCAAAAATTTTTCCCATATAAATTAATGGTAATTGCTTCTTTGCTTTACGCCATTTTGGCACGAAAGGTTTCATAGGAACGCTCTACCTTAGTGGGGGAAATACGGGACAAGGGCGGTCCCATATGGGACAAACCAATTTAGCCCAATGTACGGGATGTCCTGGCAAATGGGGATAGTTGGCAACCCTAGTGCCCTATCTCTCCAGCAGTCTGAGATAGACCACTGAATGGGCATCAGTGGAGGAGAAATTAACTAGTTGATCAAGGAGTGTTGGGGGGTGGTGGCCTGATGCACAGTCCTGGGAAGGAATATAATCCATCTTCATTGCTTATGCCCAAAAGGAACATAAAACGTTTTTGCAGGGCACAATATAAGCAGACCTCTGTAGGCCCATTAGCGTCTCCTGGGTAGACCTCTCAATGTCTATAACTACATGCCTCCACTTGTCTCTCAAAACTACTTTTGGAATCCAAAGTAGGTCTCGTGACCATGATCCACAGATTAAGAGTGACCTTTAGTTTAAAGTTGGGAGTGATGGAGTCCTCCAAATGAGTTAGAACATAGAACATAAAACAGTACAGCACAGCAACAGGCTAATGTTGTAACAAATTAATTAAACTAATGATACTAACCTCTTCTATCTCAACATGGCCCATATACAGCTATTCCTTGCATATTCACGTGCCTGTCGGGGCCATGTTCCTGCAGTGCCTGCTCTCATAGGACTCACTCAAAGCAACAAGCAAACCACTGGAGGGACTCAGCAGGCTGAGCAGCATCCGTGGAGGGAAAGGAATTGCCAATGATTCATGGGTGCTGCTCAACCTACTGAGTTCCTCCAGCAGACTGTCTGTTGCTCCAGATTCCAGCATCTGCATACTCTGGAGTCTCCATGGAGACTGTTAAAAGCAGTGTGAAAATGCCAACCCTTCCCACCCACATTAAAAAGTGTTTATTGCTGTGACCTGTGAAATTCTAATAAAATTATTCATGATGGCACCTGGAAAACAGTGGGATGCAGATGGATAAATGAGTTCTTACTGGGTATTTAGAAATTTGGAGGGAAATGAGGTCAACAGAACTGGAGTGCAAGGCAGCCTTGATTTGGTAAGACACCAAATTATTGATGGTGCAGAATAGAATACTTCCATTCTTACTTACTGTTGTATTATGTTGATAATATTTTGAAGTTGGAGTTTCCCTTTAAGAGTACTAAATATACACCGGTGAGCCATCTGGACAAATTCTCCTATTGTGTTTTTTTTTCAAAGCACATTGCTGAATTAACATAGTGAGCATGCATTTCATATAAAACACATCTGCTTAGAGTATTCCACAAGGGAAAATCAAGCTTGAATTCTTGGTTTAGATTGATGTTTTAGTTTTATTTCTTCCCCACTGAAGGATAATTAAGCAAGATGTGACCTTGCCAGCAAACTGCAGTCTCGTTCTCACAGCATCATTTCAAAGCATTCTTACCGTCTTTGTTCCCCATAGTGGAATAACAATTTCTTTGGGTCCCTAGAGGGAACACTGATGAAGAAGTAAAGTTTCCTTCTAATAACTGCTTGAATGGGCTTAGAAGTCTAGAAGGAATTCTAAACAGGATTGTATCACTACATTACAGTCCAGTGCAGAAAATGACTCAGCATCTATAACATATGCCGTGTCATTAATCGACCCGGAGCCTTGCAGTCAATTCCATCTAGTTCCAGCCCTTCACCGATAAGTCATTCTGTCTTTCGATCTAACCCAGGTTATCTCATTAGGTGGCCTCTTCCTGTCACAGATGCTGAACACCACACAGATCAAATTAATTGCTTTAAAGTCTGCATTCTCTTGGATATTGTTTTTAGGATGATTTTGTAAAATTTGTGTAGCAGGGGAAATAAATTTCCCACTGTGATGTTAAAATTGAATTCTCTGTCACAGCTGTGAAAAGGGCTAACCCAGGAATATTGCTGGACCTTGTGTCAATGTGGAGATTGAAACTGGAATAGCACTGGACGCATCTGAACTTAATACATAAGATTTCAAATTTCACCACAGCAGTTTGAGAACATAGGTTGCTTATAAATTATGGAACTTAAAGTATTTAAGAATTTGATATGAAAACCACATTGTTTGTGACTCAAGTGGGAAAGGTTACCCACAACTTCTATTTGTTTTGGCCTAATTGTGCCTGCCATCTCTCACCAATATGCCCTCTGGAGCGACGCTGGAAAACACACACTGCGTCATAAATGTTGGATTGTCGGTGTACTACTTTTTCTGTAGTTTTAGCTTTATGCTTGCTTATACGTTTGTATAATTATCTATTTGTACACTTTTAGTAACTTGTAACTATGTGCTCTATACTATGTGGTTTCTTTGCAAAACTGAAGCATAACTCAGATGACAGCTTTTCACAGGTGTCATCAGAAGATACCCTTATCCAAACAGTTTTACCAGCTTCAGTATAGGACAGCTTGAGGACAAGTTCTTTTGTTACTTCTCTTCTTGTTGCTATAAGCTGCCACGGCTTGACATCTAATAAATCCGCTGTAACCGTAAGATTTGTGCCTCATTCTGGACTTTGGAAGAACTTTCTAGACAACATCATCTCCCAATCTAATATAACCTTCACAGGTGACGTGGAGTTTGGTCACATTCCACGATGGATGATTAAGGTGATTTTGCAGTTGCTAGCTGTCCATCTTAGATTGTGACGCAGACTTCCTCTGGGAGCCAAGCTCCCAGCAAAACAAAACGTAGGGGTTCTTCTAGTATGACTGGCCAGCTGCACTGGTGGAAAGTCTTTGGCACACATTTGGGTTCCAATCCCAGAATTATCAGCTGTAAGAGTCATCATTGCTATTGAACATCTGTGTTGTTGAAGTGGAAGGATACAACGGCTCCCACTTTGTCACAATGGTTCTCTCAAGTGATGCTATGTCTTAGTTTGGAGAAGATTAGAAGTTGAACCTTTGAACCTATGCTTGAGTTTGCGAAAAGAAGGGGTTCATTTGCTCGTTATTATCATTTGAGTTAATTGATGGATTCTCCACGATCTAATTGTAAAATTTTTTTGGTACTTTTTTGCTGGTGGTTTGATGATTATCTTTAGAAGCTTTATGTATGACGCATGGATCTGGGGTTGAACACCTAATGGGACTTTTTTCCTACTTGCTTAGTAGGGGTTTTTTTATCACAGAATTTTTTCAACCTTTATATAATTTTTTTTCTTGAGACATTGTAAGTGTTGTTTACTTCAATGTACGTGTTTATTTTGGAAAAAAATAATAAAAAGATTTGAAAAGAACATCTGTTACTACTTTGACAAACAGTTGGAATATGTTTAAGTAAAAAATTACATTAATTTTTTAATAAATGAAATAACTAAAAATATCATGCACTTAAAAACCGTTTCCGTCACAGAAAATTGCTCCTATCAATTTTAACAAGATCACTGTGCTTGGGCCAGGTCTAACCATCTGCAGATTCAGTGGGCAGATTTCCCAGCCTGAGATCCAAGGATAACCCAGCTCTAGGTTCATCTGCCAACAATTCTGGGCATATCCAGAGGGGAGTTCTGGCCCATCGTAATTAAATACTTTATGGTAGTTTTGGGGAATCTACAACAAGAGAAAATTCCAAATCTTGTTTGAATCCTGTGGTGAGCCCACCCCATTGCGAAGGAATAGCTGATTACTATGTTCAGGATGGGTTTCATGCTCTGGCAATGAGAACAGCCGGAAGCGCTCATGAATATCTACCTTTCGTGGATAAGCCCAGACAGATTGACCCATTGGACTAGAAATTGCCATTCATTTACTTCTGTTGCACAAAAGCACCTTTGTGTTTGCCATTTGTATCAAATCACGTCCTCTCAGAAAGTTGCAGCTGGTCAATAAAAAAGTTTGAAACAGACTTTGGGAGTTTTACAACCAGAGATATAAAACAAAGGGGACCTGTGCCGTTTGGAGCAAAAACTGATTGGAACTCCCAAGACTGCTGCTCAGTGATCAAAGGACATCATTCTTAAAGGTACGATTTTCCTTGTAATCCAGAGAGCAGCACTTGGTATTAGTATTGGTTTATTATTGTCAACGGTAGCAAGACACAGAGAAAAGCTATTGATTGTGTGCTATCTAGTCAGATCATTTCACACATAAATACATCATGGAAAAGGAAACAGAATGCAGAATTTATGATTACATTACAGAGAAGCTGCAAAGATAGACAAGTAACCTGCAAGGTCCTTGACAAAGTAAACTGGGAGATTAGGAGTTCAGAGCAACACACAAAGTTGCTGGAGCAACTTTGTTCAGGAGTTTGATCACAGCAGGGTAGAAGCTGTCCTTGAGCCTGGTGGTATGTATTTCAAGCTTATGTACCTTCTGCCCAATGCAAGTGGTGGGGAGGGGAGGGGGGAAGAGAGAAGTAGTGAGTTGGGAGGGCTCCTCTGTTATGTTGGTTGCTTTCACGAGGCAGCAGAGTGTGCAGACAGAGTTGAAAAGTATGAGACTGATTTGTGAGATAGATTACGCTCTGGAATTTCTTATAGTTTTGGGCAGAGCAGTTACCATACCAAACTGTGATGCATTGCAATGGGATGTTTTCTATTGTGCATCCGTAAAATATAGGTGAAAGTCATCAGGGACATGGTGAATTTCCTAAGCCTTCTGAGGAAGTAGAAATATTGGTGTACTTTCTCGGCCATGTGGGTGGTTCAAGACAAATTGTCTACCATGCTGGATCTAGAGGCTACAGGCAGAGAGAGCTCTGAGATTCACTGAAGGGCTATGTAAGATCTGGCCAATGAGATACACACCATGTGTTTTAGAGGCCCAGGAAAACCTTCAGGCACATTTTTTTGAAGAGCCTGGTTGCAGATGACCTCAGTATTATTCTTGACATTCTCTGTATAATAGAGGAAAGATGGAATAGATGTTATGTTCTTGCAGTATATTTCAGCGTGACCTGTATCTGTTTGCACTTCAAGAATGGAGATACTCAGAAAAAATGTATCTCATGTGAAAGTTCATAAATTCCTTAAATGATGTGCCATTCAACGGGAAAATTTATGAGATACTATCATAAGCTGTTTAAGTAAATGGAGCGGTCTCTTTGCTAATGTGTTGTAATCAGTGCATGAGCACCTATAAAGCACAAAGTGAGGGAATCTGATGCAACATCAAAGTAACTCTGCCTGTTTATTGATGTACTGTGTTGGTGGTAATGACTAACTGTGGGGAGAGTCACTTAGCCCCTGGGAGAGAGGATTTTAGGGGGAGATAATTTAGGACAGAGATGAGGAGAAACTGTTTTTCCCAGAGAGTGGTGAATCTGTGGAATTCTCTGCCCAGGGATGCAGTTAAGGCTTCTTCACTAAATATATTTAAGATACAGTTAGATAGATTTTTACATAGTTGGGAAATTAAGGGTTATGGGGAAAAGGCAGGTAGATGGAGCTGAGTTTATGGACAGATCAGCCATGATCTTATTGAATGGCGGGGCAGGCTCGATGGGCCAGATGGCCCATTCCTGCTCCTATTTCTTATGTTCTTATGAGAGGTAACAAAACCAACTAGCCAAATCAACATATCATTTAATCCATTCTTCCATTTTTTAGTCAAATTGGGTAAAAAGTTGGCTATTTTCAGATTAAGTAGTCTTTCCCAATCGCATTCACTGTCAAGTTTATGAAGTCCTCTTTTGTAAAACTGTACATTTCTTATACAAGCTGCATTTTCACGCCTTTGTTTGGAATCTCAGGATTAAGCCTACACATGAAATACTACTTTCTTCTTACGGCAAGTGGATGACTTGTAAGGTTTAGCAATATTTTCATCCTTCACAGGTGAAAGAGGCTGCTCATGCCTCCAGAGAGCTTCAACTAATATTTGTATGTTGATACTGTTGAATTACAGTTCTAACAGCATAATGCCCAGAGGCCACTACTTCTGTACCATATATTCCATCTCTGTATTACTGGTTCAATAACAAAATGTGTCCACTTCTATTTAATATTGCACTTTGAACCCCAACATGAATGAACAGCTTCCTCCTTGAAAACAATTGCAGCAAAATAAATACTTCTGTCCATGCAGTGAAATGTCATACATTCTCACTGGGATGGCAGGGAGATCACACTATAGTAAGAGCAACATCAGAAGTCTACTAAACTGCTTTTAAGACTTAGAAAGATAATTTTCTGAAGTATTTTTATGCACATTGTGCTATTGGATTTTTATTTGTGATTTAGCCCGGATTGTATAGATTTATACAGCCAGATGGAACATTGCCAGCTCTTTTATAGATTTCATTGGTCCCCATTCCCCTGCACTTTCTCCCTGGGCTATGTAACTCCAGGTGGATGAGGAGGACAGTCCTTCCAAGAAAAAAAAAGCTAGATGGATTACCCTGTCTACAGTATTTCTAAGATAAAATGCAATATTTTATCTGCTGCAATTTAACAACAGTATCTTTGTGCATTTGGTATTGCACTCCCCAGTACCTGATGGCTAAATTTCTCATCCGTAAGAAAGCGATTGCAGGGAACATTCCCATTCCTGTCGGGCTGCAGTAGAAGGAAGAGACTCCAGCACCTTTGCACCTCTGGAATAGTCACTGTGAGAATGAGCATAGGGGATGTTATTTTACTTTTTCAATGCTTACAACAGCTCGCTTTGCAGCTGCAGTAACTCCCTTCTCGTGCACTATAAAAACTGCAGCCTCGGTGCAATTAACAGTACCATAAAACACTTGCACTGCTTGTGTGTGTTGATTCGTTCTAGCCATACAGCAGGGGCTAATAGAGACTCGCTGGGCTTGGTGTCATCACTCCTGCCTCTGGACCAGTGAGTGCACATTTTAAGATCATATCCAGACCCTGCCAGGCTGAATTTTGAGATGACATTCAGAGTATGATGGATGTGGGTCACCCCCTCATCACATAAGTCATGCATGCCCATGAAACCACCTATTAGCTCAGTGTTAATTGTGATTTCAGTTACACCCAATGACAGTAGTCTGTTGATCACAAACTTGAACTTTCTTTACAAAACTTTTCTGCGTGCATCCCTGAATGGAATGCATCTACCTCAGGACAACAGGCAGTGGAGCAATGAACAGTTGTTTTTCAGTGTGTGTCAGTACCAGAACCACTGTTCCTTTTTTCACATTAATAAACTGGCAACATATGGTCTGATGATGACTCAAAATGAAGAAATGCACACATCAGATTGAATTATACGATAGAACGGTGAATAAGTTTGGAGGGAGCATTCAGCTGGAAAGCTTGCAGAAAAGATTCAAAGGACAGTCCCAGGACTGGAGGGACTTGAGTTAGAAGGAGAGACTGGATAGGCTGGGGCATTTTTTCTTGGAGCACAGGTAACTGAGGGATGACCTATTCGAGGTTTCTCAAGACATGAGCAGCATAAATAAAGTGAATGGTCACAGTCTTTTTCCCATTTTAGGGGAGTCTAAAACTAAAGGGCATAGGTTTAAGTTGGATGGAGAAAGGTTTAAAGGTGATCTGGGGGGACAAATTTTTCATGCAGATGGTGGTAGGCACATGGAACGAGCTGCCAGAAGAATTGGCAGAGGCAGGTATAATTATGTTTAAAAGACATTTAGAAAGGTAAATGGATTGGAAAAATTCAGAGGGAAATGGGCCAAATGCTGGCAAATGGTGCTAGCTTAAGTAATTAACTTGGTCTGCATGGACGAGTTGGGATGAAGGGCCTGTTTTCATGTTGTCTAACACCATAACTCCGTTACCAGAAGGTCCAGTCTATGAGTGATAGGCAAAAGAACCAGTGGGGAATCCAGCAGCATTTGACTAAATATAGGATGGTGAATCTATTCTAATCAATTAGATGGATACATTCAATGCTGCGCAGTGGTACAGCTGATCAAGCTGTTGCTGCACAGTGCCTGCAATCAGAATCTAATCTTTGCTGCTATCCACGTGGAGTTTGCATGCTCTGACTGTGACTATGTCAGCTTCCCACTGGGTGCTCTGGCCACATCCCACATGCAAAGGTGGGTGTGTTGGTTGATAATCAGTTACTGCACCATCCCTGGTGTGTAGGCCATGGGTAGAATTTGGAGTAGTTGTTGGGAAACTAGGCAGGATATTTATGCAGGAATGGGACTGCTCTGTGAGATGGCGTAGACTTGATGGGCCAAATGGCTGCCTTCAATATCATTGGAGAATGTGGAATGTCTTTCTGAGGGAAGTATAAATGCAACTCAAAGATATTGAGTATTTCTTTTAACAGCCTGTTCACAATCTACCTCATTGTGCCTTTTGCATCTTACTATTTACCTGTACTGCGCTCTTTCTGTAATTGTAACTGTGACACCATTTTGTTACAACACACACAAAAATTGCTGGTGAATGCGTCAGGACGAAGGGTCTCGGCCCGAAACGTGGACTGCACCTCTTCCTATAGATGCTGCCTGGCCTGCTGCGTTCACCAGCATTTTTTGTGTGTGTTGCTTGAATTTCCAGCATCTGCAGATTTCCTCGTGTTTGCGTTCTACATTTTGTTACTGCTTTTCACTTGTACTATCTTAATGTGCATATGATATGAAACTATCTGACATGAAACACTCTTGCAAGTGTTAATTAGAGGCATGGTTATAAGTCCCATGAGCAGATTAGATGCTGGACCAGCTCATCTCAAGCTTCTTCATCACTCTGTGCTGCTACAGGGCACACAGTGCATTCACACCACAGTTACGTTTGTTCAAAATAATTTATTTTCATCCTGTACTTATTCTCTCAAGATGTGCTTCTATCAGGCTGAAAATGAATTAAAAATAACCAGTGTTTGTTGTGTGATTGATAACCAAAGCTCATTATTCTATAAAGGTACAACCATAAACTAACATTTTGAAATTACTCTCTTGACATTTTGTGGTTTCTATAGCAGAATGTACCAAAACATTCTCCGTTATCATAGTTTTAAAATCACTAACATCATTCCTGCTCTGAAAACCAGAACATCTTCCTTTGTCTCTATCTGGTTTCCTCACAAATTGATATCTTTGTTACTCTTTTTCTTACTTTTTCCAACATATTTTCATTGCTCCTTTAATGGCTGAGATCCATTCTCTGGAATTCTCTACCTAATCCTTTATTTCCGTGAGATGCTTCATATCTCCCCCTGCGGATCAGCTAGGAATTTTGTTTGATTAGAACCAAGAAGCCAACTTGAAATGTTTTACTTCATTAAAGATGCTAAATGAATCAAAGTTATAATTTATTGGAATTCCAATAGTGATGAATTGTGGTGAATTTTGTTGGCAGATCACCTACAGAATTATAAAATCATTTAATTTTATTAATATAAAAATTGTAATACGGTATTAATAGTTTTTTAACTTTTTATAGACATAATAAATTTCAATTTATGAGGAAAGAAACAATTGGTTTACTTTTCATAAATACTGTAGGTGTAAGGTCACTGAAATATTGGCCGTTTACAATGATTTTCATCTATATAACATTTATAATGCAGTAAATTAGCCTTATACACACTTTATGCAGGAGTGTGACAAGGCAACCAGTTCTTGAATTGAGCAATGTAGAATTCTTGTGAGTGAGTTGACCAGAGGAGGCTGCAGATATTGAGAAGGGTAATGTGATGGAGGTCTGATCCTCAGCAGAGGAAATGCAAGCTCTAATTCCAGTGTGGAAATTGATTTGCAGCTGAAATCATTTCCTGTTAAGTACCTGTCAGAATACAGTTTAATTAACGATACTTCTTAACCAACACAGCAGTTTGCTAAAGCAAGTTAAAAATCATTCACAAACTTGATGGAATGTTTCCTTAAATATTAACCTCATTTTCACTTCTCTTTTGGGGTTCTTCCTTCATGATACCTTAAAGGATAAATGCATGAATCTTAGTCATTGCGTTATAGAGATACACAGCACGGAAATGGGACCTTTGGTCCAACTAGTCCATGCTGACTAAGATGCCCATTCAAGCATGTCCCATAAACTTCTAAAGCTTTCCTCTCCATATATTTATCCTACTGTCTTTCAAAAGTCATTATTGAACCTGACTCAATCACTTCCTCGAGCAGCTCATTCCACACACATACCACTGTTCATGTAAAAAGGTTGTCCTTCGAGTTTCTATATATTTCACCTCTCACCTTAAATCTATGCCCTCTAGTTCTTGATTTCTCAACCTTGAGAAATAGACTGAGTGTATTCATCCTACTTATGTCCCTTAAGATGTATACACTCTATAAAATCACCTTTGACACCTCTGCTCCAAGGAATAAAGTCTCAGCTTCCTGACTTTTATCAGGCAGCTTCTGTGGTGTTGTATAGTCCAAGCAGAGAATTTGGTTCAGCTGTGCTGCTCTGAAAATAACAACCAAGATTTTGTCTAGGCTCATGTGCAAATACTGAAGCAAAAATGCATTAATTTCTGTCACTGAGCTGTCTCTTTTATGGTCTGTCACTGATTTGAGCATTAAAATTATGGATATGTTTTGAATATAATCCCTTTAACTGTTCTACATTTTGACATGGGGCACTCAGATTGCTGACTTCCTGATGGAATCCTTCCGGAATATGCAAATGTAAACCATATTATTCAAATACAGCTATCTAAATTTTAGTCCATAGTGCCAAATGGTTAACAATTACATTGTCAAATAGTGTTCCAGAGAGATATTGGTTTGATGCAGCTTTCATGTTCCATGTCAGTCTAACTTAGAAAGGTCTATAGTGGTTCATCTTTATAAAGTGCATCTTGTTAATTCTACACATTTCCTTCATAGCTTTTCTCATCCGTGATTAATTTTCTAATAATTTGCAATATAGTATCTTTAAAGCTATAAAATGACTCAAGGCGAATCACAGTAATGTCAGTGAACAAAATTCACTGAGTTTTATATATAGGTATATTAATACTGATCATCAAAAACCTGGTAAAGATGCCGGTTTTACACTGAATCTTAAAGAAAGAACGAGAATTGTACAGTCATAGACTCATAGAACATGAAAACAGGCTCTTCAGCCCCAACTCATTCATTCTGACCAATAAGCAGGTCCCATTTGCCTGTATTTGGCCAATACCCCTCTAAACCTTCCTTACCCAAGTACCTGCTCAAATCTCTGTTAAATACACTTCCTGCTCTTTCCCTGGCAGCTCCTTCCATAAATGCACCACTCTCTGGGTGAAGAAGTTAGAATCATAGTCATATAAAAGTAAAGCACAGGAGCAGGCCCTTTGGTTCATCTGGACCATGCCAACACATTTAAACTGCCTTCTCCCATTGACCTACACCTGGGCCATAGCCCTCCAAACCTTTACCATTCACACTCTCTCGATCCTCTAAGTGAAGAAGTCTCTCATCATGTTCCCCTTAAACTTTTCACATTTCACCCTTAACCCATGACCTCTTGTAGCCCCACACAACCTCAGAGGAAAATTCCTGCTTGCATTTATCCCATCTATAGCTCTCATAATTTTGTATACCTCTACCAAGTCTCCCCTCAATCTTCTAAATTCCAAGGAATAAAGTCTGAACCTATCCAATCTTTCCTTATAACTTAGGTCCTCCAGATCTGCCAACATCTTTGTAAATTTTCTCTGAACTCTTTCAGCTTTATTTACATCTTTCATGTAAGTAGGTGACCAAAACTGCACACGATACTCCAAATTAGGCCTCACCAATGTCTTATACAATTTCAACATAACGTCCCATCCCCTGTACACAATTCTGATTTATGAAGGCCAATGTGCCAAAAGCTTTCTTTATGATCCTACCTACCAGTGATGCCACACTAAATGAACTATGGACCATATATTCCCAAATCTCTTTGTTCTACCACACACCTCAGTGTCCGGCTGCTCACTGTGTAAGAACCACCCTGGTTGGTCCTACCGAAGTGCAACAACTCATACTTGTCTGCTTTAAATTCCATCTACCATTTTTCAGCCCATTTTTTCAGCTGATGCAGATCCCTCTGCAAACTCTGCTAGTCTTCCTCACTGCTCAACACACCCCCAGTCTTGGTGTCATCTACAAATTTGCTGATCCAGTTCACCACAGCACCATTGATATAGACAATAAACAACAAGGAACCCAGCACCGATCCCTGTAGCACACCACTAGTCACAGGCCTCAGGCAGAGAGGAAACCCTTTACTACCTCCCTCTGGCTTCTCCCACAAAACCAATGTCTAATTCTATTTATGATCTCATCTTGAATGCCAAGCCACTGAACCTTCTTGACCAGCTGCTCATGCTGGACATCGTCAAATGCCTTGTGAAAGTCCAGGTAGACAACATCCACTGCCTTGCCTTCATCAACTTTCCTGATGATTTCCTTGAAATACTCTGTAAGATTGATTGGACATGACCTACCATGCGCAAAACCATGCTGACTATCCCTATTCAATCCTTGTCAATACAAATATTGTACTCATAAATCCGGTCTCTTAGAATACCTTCCAACAATTTTCACACCATTGATGTCAGGCTCACTGGCCTATAATTTCCTGGTTTATTTTTAGAGCCTTTTTTTTTAAACAGTGGAAGAGCAGAATCAAATATCGCTGTGATGATTGTACGCTTAGTATCAATTGTTTGGCGACAATAAAGTATAAGTATATTAGCTGTCCTCCAATTCTCCGGAACCTCCACAGGACCAATTTTGTCCATTACATTCTTTTGTTCTTAACACATCTGCAGAATCCCTTAGGATTCTCCTTTACCTTGTCTGCTAGGGCAGCCTCATGCCTTCTTTTAGCCCTCC
The DNA here is from genome assembly GCF_963921235.1 of Mobula hypostoma. NCBI lineage: Eukaryota > Metazoa > Chordata > Chondrichthyes > Myliobatiformes > Myliobatidae > Mobula > Mobula hypostoma. Next base: position 156,324,400 of record NC_086100.1, on the reverse strand, counting down.
TGATATCTTTTTTAAGTGTTCTCTTGCATTTCTTGTAAGTGTTTTATAAGTGTCTCATTTGTTCCTATCTGCCAATATCTGCTATGCACTTTTTTTTATTAACCAGGGTCTCAATATCTCTTGAAAACCAAGGTTCCCTAAACCTGTTATCTTTATCTTTTATTCTGATAGGCAAATACACGCTTTGTACTCTCAAAATTTCAGTTTTGAAGTCCTCTCACTTACCAAGTACACCTTTGCAGAAAACTGGCTGCCCCAATCCTCACTTGTGAGATCCTTTCTCAAATACAGAATTTCAACCTGCGGACCAGACCTAACTTTTTTCATATTTACTTTGAAACTAATGGCATTATGATCACTAGATGTAAAGACTCCCCTACACGAACTTCTGTAACCTGCCCTGTCTCATTCTCTAATAGCAGATCAAGTACCACACAGTTTCTCATTGGGACTTCTATGTACTGATTAAGGAAACTTTACTGAACACGTGACAAACTCCAACCCATCTAATACTTTTACAGTATAGGAGTTCCAGTCAATATGTGCAAAGTTAACATCACTTATTATAACAATCTTATGTTTCTTGTAACAGTCTGCGATGTCCCAATAAATTTGTTCCTCTTGATCTGTTGGTTGGTCTATAATATAGCCCCATTAACGTGGTCATAGGTTTCTTATTCCACAGGTCTGCCCATAAAGCATCACTAGACGAGTTCTCCAGTCTGTCCCGATTGAGCACTGCCATGACGTTTTCCCCTCCTGCTCTGTACAGTCTAAAACAACGGAATCCCAGAATAATGAGCTGCCAGTGCTGCCCCTCCTCCACCATGTTTCACTAATGGCCACAACATCATCTGTCCTTGTGTTGATCCATGCTTTGAGCTCATCTGCCTTTCCTACAATACTCCTTGCATTGAAATATACACAACTCAGAATGTTGTTCGCATCATGCTCAACCTTTCGATTTCTGACTTTGTCTGATGTCTTAACAATATCCGTCTCTGCAACCTCTCCACTATCTGTCCTGGCACTCTGGATCCCAACCCCGTGCAACTTTAGTTTAAACCCCACCATGCAGTACTATCAAACATTCCCACTAAGTTATTAGTTCCTCTCCAGTTCAGATACAAACCATCTCTTCTGTACAGGTCCCACCTTCCCTGGAAGAGAAATCAAATGTCCAAAAATCTGACACCCTCCCTCCTACACCAACTCCTTAGCCACATGTTAAACTGTATGATCTTTCTATTTCTGGCCTCACTAGTAGGTGGCACAGGTAGCAATCCTAAGCTCACAACCCTGGAGGTCCTGTTCTTTAACTTAGCGCCTAACTCACTGAACTTACTTTGCAGAACCTCATCACTCTTCCTAGCTGTATCATTCGTGGATCATGACCTCTGGCTGCTCACTTAAGAATGCTGGCAACTCAATCCAGATGTCCCGGACCCTGGCATGTGGGAGGCAACATACTATCTGGGAATGTCATTCTTGTCCACAGAACTTCCTTCCTGTTCTCCTAACAAATCTCCTAACACCATAGGTCGCCTTTTCTCCCTCCTTCCATTGTGAGTCACAGAGCCAGACGGTGCCATAGATCGGACTGCTGTGACTTTCCTGTGCTACGTCATTCCAAAGTGTGTACCTGTTATTGGGGGTGGGGGAGATGGCCATAGGCATTCTCTGCACTGGCTCTTTAACCCCTTTTCCCTTCCTGACTGTCACTCAGTCTCTTGTGTCCTGCACCTTGTGTCCTACCTCTCTGTCCAGTCTGTCACCCCCTCAATCTGGGAATGATTCAGAGTTCATCCAGCTCCAGCTCCTCAATGTGGAGAGTTAGAAGCTTCAGCTGGACGCACTTTTTGCAGGTGAAGTTGTCAGGGACACCGGAGTTCTCCCTGTCTTCTCACATCCCAAAAGAGGAGCATTCATCTATGCTGCCTGGCATTCCTACTGTTCTAGCAGTGCAGGGAACAATAAATAAACTGGAAAAAAACATCTACCCGTGGCTTTTTTGCCTTCTCTCACACAAGGCTCTCCTCTCTGAAGCCTTGAAAGAGCTAAAGGCTCAAATAACCACTTTAACACTGTCCACTACAACAATGGCTGCTTCACTTGCCCTTGCTTCTGATCGCTGGTTGGTCTCTGCTCAAAGTTGACCCTCAGTTTCCTTTTACATCTTTCCCTCCTTATCTCAAGTCTATGCTCTCTAGTCTTTGATTGCCTTTTCCAGGGGGAATGACACTTTATTTACGCCCTTTATGACTTGGTAAATCTCTGTTGGTCACTGTTCAGTGTCCTATTTTCCAAGGAATAAAGTTGTGGCCCAGTCTCTCCCTTTAACTCTGGCCCTCTAGTCATGAGAAGATAGAGTCATAGCAAAGCATAGCACAGGAACAGGTCCTTCAGCCCATCGAGTTCAAGCTGAGCCATTTGAACTGCCTAGTCCCATCAACTTGCACTGATGGGACCATAGCCCTCCATACTGATACCATTCATGTACCTATCCAAACTTCCTTTATACATTGAAATCGATCTCAGGTGCACCACTTGTGCTGGCAGCTCATTCCACACTCTCACGACCCTCTGAGTGAAGAAGTCTCCCCTCATGTTCCCCTTAAACTTGTCACCTTTCACCCTTAAACCATGACCTCTAGTGGTAGTACCTCCCAACCTCAGTGGAAACGGCCTGCTTGCATTTTCCATATCTATACTCCACATAATTATCAAATTTCCTCCCAATCTTCTATGTTCCAAGGAAATTTGCATAATGGGACAAGGAATATGGGAGACTGAGGGGTAACCTGATAGAGGTACATAAAATTATGAGGGGCATAGGCAGGGTGAAAGGATATAGCCTTTTATACAAAGAAGCCATAGGTTTAAGATCAGAGGCAAGAAACCTAAAAGGAATATCGGGTAGGATGGTACGTATTTCAAATGAGCTGCCAGAAATAGTGTATACATAGGCACAATAGCAGCATTTAAATGCTATCTATACAAATATATAGATAAGAAAGGATTAGTGGGCTATGGGCCAAATGTGGGCAGATGGGACTAGCTTGCTGGGTAACAACACAATCGGCATGGACAAGTTGAGCCAAAGGACTATTTTCTGTAATGTATAACTCTGATTATATAAGTTTTCTGCACTCTTTCTGGCTTAATGGCATCTTTCCCATAATAGGGTAACCAAAATTGCACACAATACTCCAAGTGTGAGGCCATGAGAAGTGGAGAGGTTTGAGGGAGTGGAATCCAAAGCTGAACAATCCAAAGCTGAATGTACAGTTGCTCATAGTCCAATAATTAACTACAAGGGAGGCCAACATGGAGAAGGGCAAATTTCTATACTGTTTTGGCATTGGAGATTTGAAAAATGGAGCAAGAGGCCATGAAAAGATTTGAAGAGAAGGGCCGAGTTTTTAAAAAAAAAATTAGTTATCATTGAAGCAACACACATAAAAGTTGCTGGTGGACGCAGCAGCAGCAGGCCAGGCAGCATCTCTAGGAAGAGGTACAGTTGACGTTTCAGGCCGAGACCCTTCGTCACTGCACCTCTTCCTAGAGATGCTGCCTGGCCTGCTACGTTCACCAGCAACTTTGATGTGTGTTGCTGAGAATTTCCAGCATCTGCAGAATTCCTGTTGTTTGCGTTAGTTATCATTGAAATGGGAAGTGACGGATAATGGTAGGTTATGGAAGTTAGAACTCAGGAATCTGAGTTTGAGATTATTTAATCATTTCAGATGGGCTGGGATTGACCTTAGAGCAGAAAATAAATATAAATGTTCGAAGTCATGGTGTAGAGTAACTGATTGCAGATGGGAGCCAGATGTAAAATGATAAGCAAAAGAATGAAGAGAAACTGATAGGCATTTTTGTTCCAATGGAAATTGTATATGTATTTCAAAAAAAGGAAAAGCAGTACATTGAGGCTAACTTGTTAGCTCTTTTAAAAACTCAAACAGGTCTGATGCCCACACGAGAGATCACAGATGGTTGAAATCTGGAGGAACACATGAAGGAACTGGAGGAACTCAGTGGATCAAGGAGCATGTATGGAGGGAGATGGACAGCCAATATTTTGGGCTGAGACACTTCATCAGGACTGGAAAGAAAGAGGAAGCATAGCCAGGAGAAAAGCTGGGAGAAAGGGCTGGTGGATCAAGGTGAGGAGTGTGATAGACAGGTGAGGGAGGGGGAGATGGGAATGATGGAAGAAGGTGGCAGGTGATAGGTGGAAATGTCAAAGGGCCGAATAAGATGGAATATTCTATGGTCCACTGTCCTCTCCTCTTAGACACTTGTCAGCTCTTTCTCCAACCCTTCCCCTCCCCCCCGCCACCTTTTTATACCCCTCTTTCTTTCCAGTCCTGATGAAGGGTCTCGAGCTGAAATGTTGACTGGCTATATCCATCATAGTTGCACCATGGTCCACTGAGTTTCTCCAGTATTCGTTTTGTTGCTGGAGGCTTGATGTCTTCCTCCTGTCCAGCTGCGTAATTTCTCTGATCTACTTGCTGGTTGTGCTTATGTCAGTCTCAACAGTACCTAACCAACTGATGCACTTGTAATACAGTATTGCCTTACATAACATGCTGGTAGGCACAATATCCTCACAGTTTCAATTGACCCTGTAAAGAAAAGCTTCTATTCTGGATTCTGCTCTGGTATTGATAACACTCACCCGGTACAGCTGCCAGAAACAGTTCCTAGGACGAGTGATTGTTTATTCAATCTCTCTTGTTGGTTTATGGCACATATTCTCAGTGTGCCTCCTGACTCTGGCAGCCAGATTAAGGTGAAGGGCACAGTTTAGGGACTGTTCAGTTCTTTGTAATGGGATATGTGATCTTGGATTTCTGTCGGCTCCATGCATCTGACTATTTCTCCATTGAAATACAATATTAATGTCAAAGAAGTAGTTCTACCCTTCACAATTTAATTTCTTTGAGTGCTCTTACTAGAATATAACATTTACTCTATTAAAATATAAAACTAAAAAGCAAGATCTTTCATTTGAAAGCCACATTCCCTAGTTTTGGGATATTCCAAATAGCTAATGGAATACTTTGGAAGAGTCATCTGTGTTATGAAGTTAGAAATAGGCAATCAATTTGCATGTAGACAGGTCCTGTTTATAGAATTGAGGGAATGGCAGTATTATCTGTTTTAGTGAAATTGGGTTTGGAATAGATACAGATGAACTCTCCAGATTTTTGTTTGAAGCTTATTACATATAATATTTTACCACTGTTTAAAAACCATTTTAAAACCTGTAACAGTGTAGCTCTTCAGAGTTGGCATAGTTTTTATGTGCCAAAGAATTTATGAGTGACACTTGAATGCACAACATATTGATTCATGTAAAGGGGCTGCCAATTAAACAATGGATGAGCAAGAAACATGTACTTTGTCCTCTTAATACTGTAACACATTTCAACTTCCAGATTCCTATGAATGAACTATTGCTTCTTGCATGTACCTTGGCCCAACCAGGATGCAGGGAATGTTCTGATAAGGAAATATTTCTCATTCCGCTAGTGCTGCTTGACTCACATTGACTCAGAACATGTTTACAACATTTTCTGTTTCTTCTATCAGATTTCTATATATATGTGTGTGTATGTGTATGTATATGTATGTATATGTGTGTGTGTGTGTATATATATATATATATATATAATCTTTCATAATGTACAGAAAAACTTATAATTTACAACCAGGTTCCATCAGTATCTGTCATTCTACAATTCCAAAATGTGTTTTAAATATAGCCATATAAATGTCAGGCACAGTACAGAATTATCCCATGTGATGAAGTAGAATGTTGTGTGTTGATTAACTGCAATAAGAAGAAAGACTTGAAGGTAATGAAAATGTAATAGTATCTAACATTTGTGGGCATTTACATCCAGATTAACTATACAGCGGCTTGCTTCCACACTGAATGGTTCTTTTGCTCCTTTTATAACATATGTTGTTACTTAATTTAATGAGACCTAGTTACAATATAACCCAGCATGTAAAACAAATTTCCACTGGTAAGTTAGATAACAAAAGTTAATCAGCCATCTAGCTAGGTGCTAAATAATTTGCACCTTCTTTGCAAAGTGATTTGATTTTAAAATGGCATCGTGCACAGTAACACATGTAAATGATTTTAGTCACATCACTGTTCCCAGGAAACTATGAGATGCCACTTACACTGACATGCCTCTGCATGTGCTGTGATCCAGTTTGCCTGAGAGGGTTCAGTAGACTCCAGGAGAACCTGTCCTCCAGACCTGTGGAAGCTACTCGCATAGATGCCCATGTTCTGAGAAAGGGATTCACTTCTGATCAATTATGTTGAAATGATGTATTCCACACTAAAATAAAATGAGAAAGGGAAAGTGTTAATATGCTGAGTAGGAGTATAATGCTTTCAGTGTAACTCACCTCAAAGCTACAATCCATTCTTTAGTTATGCCACTACATTGGACGTAACATGAACTAATAATAATCATCCTCAGAGTATTTTCCCAGGGTTTGCCAGTTGTGGTCTTCTGTGGCCAAGTAACAAGTCAAGCCTAGTGTCTGAGATTCAGATACACATTAATTTTATCACATGTACATTGAAACATCTGTGAAATGAGTCATCTGCATTTAGACCATAAGACAAAGGAGCAGAAGTAGGCCATTCGGCCCATCGAGTCTGCTCCGCCATTTTATCATGAGCTGATCCATTCTCCCATTTAGGCCCACTCCCCTGCCTTCTCACCATAACTTTTGATGACTATCGATCTCTGCCTTAAATACACCCAATGACTTGGCCTCCACTGCTGCCCGTGGCAACAAATTCCATAGATTTACCACCCTCTGGTGGGAAAAAAAATTTCTTCGCATCTCTGTTCTGAATAGGCGCCCTTCAATCCTTAAGTCATGCCCTCTCGTACTAGACTCCCCCATCATGGGAAACATCTTTGCCACATCCACTCTGTCCATGCCTTTCAACATTCGAAATGTTTCTATGAGCTCTCCCCTCATTCTTCTAAACTCCAAGGAATACAGTCCAAGAGTGGACAAACGGTCCTCATATGTTAACCCTCTCATTCCCGGAATCATTCTAGTGAATCTTCTCTGTACCCTCTCAAATGTCAGCACATCCTTTCGTAAATAAGGGGACCAAAACTGCCCACAGTACTCCAAGTGAGGTCTCACCAGCGCCTTATAGAGCCTCAACATCACATCCCTGCTCCTATACTCTATTCCTCGAGAAATGAATGCCAACAATGCATTCACTTTCTTCACCACCGACTCAACCTGGAGGTTAACCTTGAGGGTATCCTGCACGAAGACTCCCAAGTCCCATTGCATCTTAGAACTTTGAATTCTCTCCCCCATTTAAATAATAGTCTGCCCGTTTATTTCTTCTGCCAAAGTGCACAACCATACACTTTCCAACATTGTATTTCATTTGCCACTTCTTCACCCATTCTTCCAATCTATCCAAGTCTCTGCCGGCCCCTCCACCAATCTTCGTATCATCAGCAAACTTAGCCACAAAGCCATCTATTCCATAATCGTTGATGTACAACATAAAAAGAAGCAGCCCCAACACAGACCCCTGTGTAACACCACTGGTAACTAGCAGCCAACCAGAATAGGATCCTTTTCTTCTAACTTTGTTTCCTGCCAATCAGCCAACGCTCTATCCACGTATGTAACTTTCCCATAATTCCATGGGCTCTTGTTAAGTAGCCTCATGTGTGGCACCTTGTCAAAGGCCTTCTGAAAATCCAAATATACAACATCAACTGCACCTCCCTTGTCTAGCCTACTTGTAATTTCCTCAAAAAATTGTAATAGGTTTGTCAGGCAGGATTTTCCTTTAAGGAAACCATGCTGAGTTCTGCCTATCTTGTCATATGGCTCCAGGTACTTCGTAACCTCATCCTTGACAATCGACTCCAACAACTTCCCAACCACCGACGTCAAGCTAACAGGTCTATAATTTCCTTTTTGCTTCCTTGCCCCCTTCTTAAATAGTGGAGTGACATTTGCAATCTTCCAGTCCTCCGGAACCATGCCAGAATCCATCAACTTTTGAAAGATCATCGCTAATGCCTCCGCAATCTCCACAGCTACTTCCTTCAGAACATGAGGGTACATTCCATCTGGTCCAGGAGATTTATCTACCTTTAGACTATTCAGCTTCCTGAGTACTTTCTCTGTCGTAATTGTGACTGCGCACACTTCCCTTCCCTGCCAACCTTGAGTGTCCGGTATACTGCTGATGTCTTCCTCAGTGAAGACTGATGTAAAATATTCGTTCAGTTCCTCTGCCATCTCCTTATCTCCCATTACAAATTCTCCAGCATCATTTTCTATTGGTCCTATATCTACTCTCACCTGTCTTTTACTCTTTATATACTTGAAAAAGCTTTTAGTATCCTCTGATATTATTTGCTAGCTTCCTTTCATAGTTCATCTTTTTCCTCTTAATGACCTTCTTGGTTTCCTTTTGTAAGCTTTTAAAAACTTCCCAATCCTCTGTCTTCCCACTAATTTTTGCTTCCTTGTATGCCCTCTCCTTTGCTTTAACTTTGGCTTTGACTTCTCTTGTCAACCACGGTTGCATCCTTTTTCCATTCGGGAATTTCTTCTTTTTTGGAATATACCTGTCTTACACATTCCTCACTTCTGGCATAAACTCCAGCCACTGCTGCTCTGCCGTCTTTCCCGCCAATGTCCCTTTCCAGTCAACTTTGGCCAGTTCCTCTCTCATGCTACTGTAATTTCCTTTACTCCACTGAAATACCGACACATCAGATTTCGGCTTCTCTTTTTCAAATTTCACAGTGAACTCAATCATGTTATGATCACTGCCTCCTAAGGGTTCCTTCACCTCAATCTCTCTAATGACCTCCGGTTCATTACACAATACCCAATCCAGTACAGCCGATCCCCTAGTGGGCTCAACAACAAGCTGTTCTAAAAAGCCATCTCGTAGACATTCTACAAATTCTCTCTCTTAAGATCCAGTGCCGACCTGATTTTCCCAATCCACTTGCATGTTAAAATCTTCCACAATTATCATAACACTGCCCTTCTGACAAGCCCCTTCTATTTCCTGTTGTAATTTGTAGTCCATATCACTGCAGCTGTTTGGAGGCCTATAAATAACTGCCATCAGGGTCCTTTTACTCCCGCTATTTCTTAGCTCAACCCATAAAGATTCTGCACCTTCTGATCCTATATCACCTCTTTCTAATGATTTGATATCATTTCTTGCCAATAAAGCCACGCCTCCCCCTCTGCCTACCTTCCTATCCTTCCGATACACCGTGTATCCTTGGACGTTCAGCTCCCAGAGACATGCATCCTTTAACCACGTCTCAGTGATGGCTACAATATCATACCTGTCAATCTGTAGCTGTACGACAAGATCATCCACTTTATTCCTTTTGCTGCGTGCATTTAAATATAACACCTTAAGACCAGTATTTGGTACTTCTCGCTTTGATTGCACTGCAACTCACCCCAATGGCTACAAATTTGCCCCATCACCTGCATATATATATATATATATATATATATACACACATACATATACACCCTCTCTATGGGATAAACAGACCCTACCTCACCTATTGTGTATTCTCTCTATAACCACAGTCAGCACACCATCATAAGACAAAGGAGTAAAATTAAACCACATGGCCCATCATCACTCAGTGACCGCGAATGATATCGCAAAAGTACAATATTGGGATCCTCTGAAGCAAATAAAAAAAAAGGGAAAAATGTACAAAATGTGACTGATTCAGCATACTCCTTTTAATTTGTTGCTCAGTAGGGCTCAGTGAACTTAGATATCTCCACAATGCCCTGACAAAATATTCGCCTTTACCCTGGTTGATATTCACTTTTTCCCATTCTTTTGTTATCACACACAGAAAGCTGGCATTAATTTTCACATATCTATGGCAATTTTAATTTTACTTTTTACTCACCAGTATATTACAAGAGTTCAGCTCCATCCATGCACTAAACGGTGGAAAATTCCATCACATAATGTCACTGTTTGCAACTGGGATGAATTTCTGGGGGTCACCAATGACCAGATTAGTCCAAGCAGATAAACATTTAGCTTATAAGAGCAGGTCCGAGGCTGGATATCCCCCAGAGAGTAACTCAGCTCCTGTACACTAAAGATTTCCCACTGCCTACATAGCACAAGTTTGGAGCATGATAGAGTACTCTCCACTTGCTTGGATGAGTGCAGTTTTAAACTCCCAAGTGGGCATATGGCATGCTTGCCTTCAAGAGTCAAGGCATTGAGCATAAGAGCGAGGAAGTCATATTGCAGCTGTTTAAACTTTGTTTTGGGCATACATGGTCTAACCAAAATTCTGGTCATCCCTGATGGCCCATAACAGGAAGGATGTGGAGGCTTTGGAAAGAGTGCAGAAGAGGTTTGCCCTTAATTAGTGTATGAGCTCTAAGGCACAATTAGACAAATTTAGATTATTTTCTCTGGATTGTTAGAGGCTGAGAGAAGTCCTGAGAGGTTTATAAAATTATGAGAGGCACAGATGGGGCAGACAGAATCTTTATCAGGGTAGAAAAGTGAAAAATTAAAACACATAGCTTTAAGATGAGAGAGTGAAAGTTTAAAGGAGATGTGCAAGACAAGTGGTAGGTGCCTGGAATACACTGCTGTGGGGCTGGGGATGGGATAGTGGAAGCAGAAATGATAGAGGCATTCAAGGGGCTTTTAGATAGGCAGACAAATAGGCAAGAAATGAAGGGAATGGATCATACACGTACAGATGGGATATGGCACAGAAATCATGTGCCAAAGGACCTGTTCCTGTGTTACATTAAGTTCAACACCCAATTCGAACCTTGTCAGCTACCATAAGTATTAATCTGCTCCACCACACAAATCCACTGAGGAGCAGAAAGAGGGAAATGCCATTACTTGAAAGTTCCTCACCAAGTCACACTCCATCCTAACTTGGAAAAAAGTTGCCTTCTTTGGAAACACTATCTCTAAATCCTTGAATTTGTTACCTAACTGTTGGAAAGCTTCACCAAAAGGACTGCAGCCCCCCACCCCACGCACAAAACGTAGCTCACCACCATTAATTAGGGACAACAAATTCCAATCCCGCTGGTGAGGACAGAATCTCCTGAAATCAACACGGAAGTGTGAAGCTAGCCATGTTACCCGATTAAGTATACATTATTTCTGTTCAAAACAATCGGTAGTGCTTATCTCCCCGGTTAGCACCGTTCAAAAATTATCATTCTTGGTCATTCATTTTGTACCTTTTCCCGAGTGTATGTGCAGCCTCATAAAACAGTATTCAGCATGCATTTCATATCTATTACTAATTCAGGAAAAGTGATTTTTGCAGAGTCTCCGAGCGCTTTGCAAATAAACCGTTCCTGCTAACAAAATAAAAATGACCTGCACTCAAAAGTTGCTTGTTTGCTCGGATCCGAGCCTGTGTCCGCAGCCCAGGAAACAACACTCTCAGCCACCCACAGTGCGATCCCCGGCCAGCTTCTGCAGTCCTTCTGCCTGGCGTCCGGTCACCATGGCAATTGTCAAGGCAACGTGTTGCAGAGCCGTAGGACGCGGAAGCAGTCCGCTGTCCTCTGTGGGAGATAAAACAGAGAACGACGGGAACGTTAATCAGTTTAGGTAGCGACTGTGGTGACAGAAACCGAGATAACGCCGTGTATGGGTGATGAAAAAGAAACAACGGGGGGAGTTGAATAGGTGAAGAGGTTTGGCGAGAGAATTACGGGGAACCTAGAGAGATTTCGAACCCAGACAGCTGAAGGGAGAGGACAGAAGTCAGGTTTATTGTCATACAAAAGTACAGTGAGATACAGATACAACGAAAAACTTCTTTGCAGCAGATCATAGGCAAAACGATTCAGACAGAGCACAGGTCTCAGCAAGGACCTGGACCCACTGCAATTTGCCAACTCCATTATAGGTCTACGGCAGATGCGATTTCACTGGCTCTTCACGCGGCCTTGGATTACCTGGAATATTCAGACACCTCCGTCTGGAGCTGTTGTGACGGGGTCCTGGATTACCCCTATGAACTGTGCCTTTGAAAAGAGGGAGAGAGATTTATTTAACACCGACATCTTGTTTTTAAGAGAGCGAGAGAGACGAAGACTGCTTACAGTTTGTTTATACTTTCTACAAGGTCATTGCCTGCTTGTACGTTCTTACAGACAGAGAAGGGAGGAGCTGTTTGAATGACAGTTGGTACTCACTACGGGGAAATAAATAGAAGGTCAGATGATAGACCTGAGACACATTTTGGACACTGAATGAGCTCTGTTGTGCCCACAGAAAAAGTGGGTTTTGGAGGATCGATCAGTGGCTCTCGCAGTGTAAAGAAGATGTGACTGGTGGGGAGTTATTTCTGTGTCCAATCCTCGCCTGGCTTGATAGATCCACCACAGAAGAACGGTCCCCTTTTGTTGTGGTTGTAGTCGGTGACTTCTAAAGGATTTCGGAGGACATTGGGAAGATCGACGGTGTCAGCTCACCTGAAGACTCAAATCTATCTATCTATATAACTAAACGAACTAAACTTTACTCATCATCGTAAGACTGTATCTATTTACCCCTAGACTTGAAGAAGCTTGATTTTCATATATTTCCACACTTACTGATATACTTACTTATATACAATCATTGTTTGATTTATCTGCATTTATATTACTGTCTTGCATAGTTACTAATAAATATTATTAGTTAATAGCAATACTGGACTCCAAGGTGTTTCCCATTTCTGCTGGTTCTTTAACCCATGGGTACGAGACACTGTTTATTGACTATAGCTCAGCGTTTAACACCATCATTCCTACAGTTCTGATCGAAAAGCTCCAGAACCTGGGCTTAGGTATCTCCCTCTGCAATTGGATTCTCGACTTCCTAACCGGAAGACCACAATCTGTGCGGATCTCCATCTCACTGACATTCTACAGTGGACACCACAGGGATGTGTGCTTTGACCACTGCTCTACTGTCTACACCAATGACTGTATGGCTCGGCACAGCTCAAATGCCATCTATAAATTTGCTGACCATACAACTATAGTTGGCAGAATTTCAGATGATGATGAGTGGACAAGCAGGAGTGAGATATATCGGCTAGTTGAGTGTGTCGCAGCAACAACCTTGCACTCAACTAGATGATATATCTCACTCCTGTTCTCTCAGTAAGACCAAAGAACTGATTGTGGACTTCAAGGGAACACACACCAGTATTCATTGATGAATTGGATGAATTTTTTGGTCTATAGAAGTAAGGCAAAGTGGCATCAACTTCATGGATCCTGTACAGATTACAGAAGAGGAGGTGTTTTGCTACCCTGAGGCCTAACAAGGTTTTCCCTTGAACCCTGTGGGAGGCAAGTGCAGAAATTGCTGGAGCCCCAAAAGATACAATGCCTCTAAAAAGTTGTCAGCCCTCCCCCCTTGGAAATTTTCATGTTTTATTGTTTTACAACATTGAATCACAGATCAAAAGACACTAATCAACAGAAAAAGACTCTATTGTGTCAAAGTGAAAACAGCTCTCTACAAAGTAATCTAAATTGATTACAAATGTAAAACACAAAATAATTGCATAAATATTCATCCTCCCCTTTAATATAACACACCAAACATCACTGGAGCAGCCAATTGATCTTAGAAGTCAAATAATTAGTTAAATGGAGATCTGTTTTTGGAGACCTGTGTGCAGTCAAGGTGTTTCAATTGACCATAGTAAAAATACACCTGTCTCTGGAAGGTCCAACTGCTGCTGAGTCAGTATCCTGGCAAGAACTACACCATGAAGACTAAAGAACACTCCAAGAAGCTCTGTGAATAGGTTATTGCAAAGCACATGTCTGGAGATGGATACAAGAAAATATACAAGTCGCTGAATATTCCTTGAAGTATGGTTAAGTCAATCACCAAGAAATGAAAACAATACGGCATAGCTGTAAATCTGCCTAGTGCAGGCCGTCCTCAAAAACTGAGTGACTGTGTAAGAAGAGGACTAGTGAGGGAGGCCACCAAGAGACCTATGACAATTCTGGAGGAGGTACAAGCTGAGGTGGTTGAGATGGGAGAGACTGGGCATACAACAACTGTTGCCTGGGTGCTTCGCCAGTCACAGCTTTATGGGAGAGAGGCAAAGGGAAAGCCAGTGTTGAAAGAATCTCACATGAAAGCTCAGCTAGAATTTGCCAGAAGGCATGTGGGAGACTCTGAAGTCAGCTGAAAGAATGTTCCATGGTCTGATTCAACAAAAATTTTCTTTTTGGCCATCAGCCTAAACGCTATGTTTGGCGTAAGCCAAACATCACACATCATCAAAAACATACCACCTCCACCATGAAGCATGGTGGTGGCTGCATCATACTGTGGGAAGCTTCACTGCAGCAGGCCCTGGAAGGCTTTTGAAGGTAGATGGTAAAATGAATGCAGCAAAATACAGGGAAATCCTGGAGGAAAACCTATCAAAAAGATAGGTTAGTGGGCAGAGGGGGTGGTGTGGCTCTGTGTATAAGAAATAATATTAAATCATTGGAAAGGGATGACATAGGTTTGGAAGGTGTAGAGTCTCTATGAGTTGAGTTAAGAAATGGCAAGGGTAAAAGGACCCTAATGGCAGTTGTATACAGGCCTCCAAACAGCAGCTGGGATGTGGATTACAAATTACAGCAGGAGAGAGAAAATGTGTGTCAGAAAGGTAATGTCATGATAATCGTTGGGGATTTTAACATGAAAGTGGTTTGGGAAAACTAGGTCAGTACTGGACTTCAAGAGAGAGAATTTGTAGAATGTCTAAGGGATAGCTTTTTAGAACAGCTTGTTGTTGAGCTCACTAGGGGATTGGGTGTTATGCAATGATCCAGAGGTGATAAGAGAGCTTAAGGTTTAGGAACCCTTAGGGAACAGTGATCACAATATGATTGAGTTTACACTGAAATTGAGAGGGAAAAAAGAAAATCCAATGTGTCGGTATTTCAGTGGAATAAAGGAAGTTATAATGGCATGAGAGGGGAACTGGCCAAAATTGACTGAAAAGGGACGTTTGTAGGAAAGACAGCAGAGCAGCCATGGCTGGAGTTTCTGCAAAAAATGAAGGAAGTGCAAGACAGATATATTACAAATAAGAAGAAATTTTCAAAGGGTAGAAGGACACTACCGTGGCTGATAAATAAAGTCAGAGCCAAAGTAAAAGCAAAAGAGAGATCATACAAGGAAGCCAAAGCTATGAATAGCTATGAGGATTGAAGGGCTGTGAAAAACTTGCAGAAGGAAACGAAGAAGGTCATCGGAAGGAAAAGATGAATTATGAGAGGAAGCTGGTGACTAATATCAAAAAAGATACAAAAAGCTTTTTTAAGTAGATAAAGGGTTAAAGAGAGTCGAGGGTAGATATAGGACCAATACAAGATGACACTGGAGATATTGTAATGAGAGATGCAGAGATGGCAGAGGAGCTGAATGTGTATTTTTCATCAGTCTTCACAGTGGAAAACATCTGCAGTATACTGGACATTCAAGAGTGTCAGGGAAGTGAAGTTTGTGCAGTGAAAATTATGACTGAGAAGGTGCTCAGGAAGCTTAATGGTCTGAGGGTGGATAAATCTCCTGGACCTGATGGAATGCACCCTTGGGTTCTGAAGGAAGTAGCTGGAGAGATTGCAAAGGCATTAACAATGATCTTTCAAGAATCAATTGATTCTAGCGTTGTACCGGATGACTGGAAAATTGCAAATGTTGCTCCACTATTTAAGAAGGGTGGGAGGCAGCAGAAAGGAAACTATAGACATGTTAGCCTGACATCAGTGGTTGGGAAGTTGTTGGAATCGATAGTTAGGGATGAGATTATAGAGTAGCTGGAGACACATGACAAGATAGGCCAAAGCTAGCATGGTTTCCTGAAAAGAAAAGCTTGCCTGACAAACCTACTGCAATTATTTGAGGAAATTACAAACAGGGTAGACAAAGGAGATGCAGTAGATGTGGTGTACTTGGATTTTCAGAAGGCCTTTGACAAGGTGCCGCACATGAGGCTGCTTAGCAAGATAAGAGCCCATGGATTTACAGGGAAGTTACTAGCGTGGGTGTAGCATTGGCTGATTAGCAGAAAACAGAGAGTGGGAACAAAGGGATCCTATTCTGGCTGGCTGCCGGTAACCAGTGGAGACCCACAGGGGTTGGTGTTGGGACCGCTGCTTCTTACAATGTATGTCGATGATTTGGACTATGGTATTAATGGATTTGTGTCTAAATTTGCTGGTGATACAAAGATAGGTGGAGGAGCGGGTAGTGTTGAGGAAACAGAGAGCCTGCAGAGAGACTTAGATGGTTTAGGGGAATGGGCAAAGAAGTGGCAAATGAAATAAAATGTTGGAAAGTGTATGGTCATGCAACTTTGGTGGAAGAAATAAATGGGCAGACTATTATTTAAATGGGGAGAGAATTCAAAATGCAAAGATGCAAGGGGACTTGGGAGTCCTTGTGCAAGATACCCTAAAGGTTAACCTCCAGGTTGAGTTGGTTGTGAAGAAGACGAATGCAATGTTGGCATTCATTTCTAGAGATATAGAATCTAAGAGCAGGGATGTAATGTTGAGGCACTCGTGAGACCACACTTGGAGTATTGTGTGCAGTTTTGGGCTTATTTTAGAAAGGATATACTGATATTGGAGAGGGTTCAGAGAACATTCATGAGAATGATTCCAGGAATGAAAGGGTTACCATATGAGGACCTGGGTTATAAGGAAAGATTGAATAGATTAGGACTGTATTAGGACAAAGAAAACTGAGACGAGACTTGATAGAGGTATACAAAATTATGAGGGGTATAGATAGGGTAAATGCAAGCCGGCTTTTTCCACTGAGGTTCTATGAGACTGCAACCAGAGGTCATGGGTTTAGGGTGAAAGATGAAAAGTTTAAGGGGAACATGAAGGGAAACTTCTTCACTCAGATGGTTGTGAGAGTGTGGAACTAGCTGCCAGCACAAGTGGTGCGTGCGAGCTCAATTTCAATGTTTAAGAGAAATTCAGGTAGGCACGTGGATAGAAGGGATATGGAGAGCTATGGTCCGGGTGCAGGTAGATGCAATTAGGCAATTTAAATGGTTTTGACATGGACTAGATGGGCTGAAGGGCCTGTTTCTGTACTGTACTTCTCTATGATTCTATCTGAATGGGAAGAGTGAGCAATTTCAAGTTCCTGGACATCAATATCTCTGTGGATCTAACCTAGACCCATCATACTGATACAGCTACAAAGAAGGCACAACAGGGACTATACTTCATTAGGAGTTTGAGAAGATTTTGTTTGT
Source organism: Mobula hypostoma (assembly GCF_963921235.1). Lineage (NCBI taxonomy): Eukaryota > Metazoa > Chordata > Chondrichthyes > Myliobatiformes > Myliobatidae > Mobula > Mobula hypostoma. Next base: position 156,307,022 of record NC_086100.1, on the reverse strand, counting down.
CACCAAGGACACTTGCAAATTTCTACATATGTACCGTGGAAAGTATCCTAGCTGTTTGCATCTCTCTCTGGTACAGGGCAAGTGTGAGGGCTACTGAACAGGATTGAAATAAGTTGCAGAGAGTTTTAAACTTAGTCAGCTATATCATGGGCATGAGCTTCTATAATATCCAGGACATCTTCACGGAGCAATGTCTCAGAAAGGTGCCGTCCATCATTAAGGACTCCCATCATCCATCTTATGCCTTGCTCTCTGTATTTCAGTGTAGTTTTTTTCACTGTATCTCAGTACAGGTGACAATTTTAAACCAATTGACCGATTTAGTGTGAAAAACAAGTGAGATTTAAGTTGCTGCGACAGCAGGGGAGGGGGAGATATGGACAGAATACAGAGAGCCATTGAACGTGAACAGTGCAAAACGGACAGATGTAAATTCTGTCAGACAGAAGAGCAGAGATTCTCCTAGCTTTCTATTTCTAGAAGAAAAGTGGTGATATATTCAGCAGCGATTACTGCTATCTGTGGGATAAATATTGACCAGGACATAGAAGATCTCCTTTCTTCTTCAATTAATGTCACTGGATCTTTTACACCACATTTGAGGTGCGAGACTTATTTGAAATTTAATCATGTATCCGTCCCTCTGTAATGCTTTGAAGTGTCAGCCTGGACTATAGGCTCAGGCCCTTGAAGTGGAGATGAAACCCACAACTTTGTGTCAGAAGTGAATGTATTAACACTTTCCACAGTTAAGGAAGCACATTCATATATAGAGCACTTAGGAAAACAGATAGATGTTACACTGATATTGACTCTACCACTGACTATATTATTTCAGAAGAGCATCAACAATGCATTTTAAAGTGCTCAGATGATATGTACCAAGATAAAATGAATAGGTTGTGGCAGATTCATCTGTTGGTCTCAAGTGGCAGATGTCGTTTAGTGTGGAAGTTGCTGTGTTAGGGATGTGGTGCCAGGAATCTCTATGCACATCTGTCCCATACATGGTGCCAAGTGAAATGAAAGAAATTCAAGGAACCTCATTGACCATCCATCAAAAATTTCAAAAGCAGCACAAGGTACCTGCAGAGAAAGTGAACAGGAGATATTGGTGCTCAGTAATATGCAATACCAAATGTGGATTACACTACTGACCGTGCTCTGTGATGGTGTAAGTGGGAGGCTCCTCTCTTTGCATGGAGGCAATTGAGTCTATGACATATAATTTCTTCTAAACAGTTTCAGCCTGCTTTGAATCATATACTGTCACTGATAAGGGCTGCATGGATACATTAGAAACTCACTATATAATAACTGTAATATACCTAGCAATTTAAAGGATAACATTATTCTGAAAGGTGCAAGATTTTCTAAAATCTCACCTAGTTTATCTCCTTAAGTTAGCCTGACATTAATCCAATTCTAGACTAGCAACACCAGAATTGAAGTGTAGCTGCTCTCTGAAATGGCCAAGCTCCCATCCAACAGCATTACAGGAGCACTTAAGCTGAACATGTCTTCTCAAAGGCAGCACGGGATGAGAAACATTGGCAGCTTTGCTAGACGTGCCTCTATTCCATGAATAAATAGAAAGTATTCCCTTTGGGAAATTTTGTATTTGCTGTCAAAGTCATATCTATGGATACTGTGCGAGATCCACTAACTGGGAACTGAGTTACTTGCACCCCGTCACTGATCTTCCACAGATACTTCAGATCGGGGCAGCCCATGGCTGCCAGGCAATAGTGCTGGTTAATGTAAAATATCATTCAACAGTTCAAATACTTAAATGGAATCTAAGTAACTGGTGAAATGGGAACAAGAAACCTATGGGAAAAATTACTGAAATGTCAAAAATTCCTTGAATGCTTAAGAGAGGTGGTGTGGGGAGGAATGAGTACAGTAGTCATTCTAATAGCCACTAAACTTAACTCTCTTAGGTCAGAAATAATACTAAACCTGGAAGGTGCTGTCCAAAATACACTAAGCAAGTATGAACAAGAGACTACAGATGCTGGAAATATGGAGAAACACACAAAGAAACTAAAGGAACATAGATCAGGGAGCACCTATGGAGGGAAATGGACTGTTGATATTTTGTGTTAATCTGAACTATTGTTTCTGCCTATTGTTTGGCAAGGTAGGTCCATTGTTTCTGTCTGCTACTATTCCACTGAACTCACCTCCTTGTATCTTGACTCCACCTTGTCTTTCCGACCAGTCCTTTCCCACCTAAATCCGTGACACTTCGCATGCTGTCCGCCACTTCAACAACTTCTAGTTCCTTGAACTTGACTTCCTTACTTTCACCACAGACATTTGGTGCTTGTAAACCTATTTGTACCTATCAGGAATGTTTCCTCCTGGATAACAGAGCCAACCAGTACCTGCCACCACCAACCTACTCTGTGCGACAGAATTTGAACTTGTGCTTGGTCCACATGAAAGGTCTTAAGCTGAAATGTCCACTGTCTATTCATTCCGTAGAAGCTGCCCGACTCATTGAGTTCCTCCATCTCCTATATGTTTTTATGAATACAGTACTGTATTGTTGTGCATGCTAAAAGAATGTAGAGATAGTTAACAGATACAATGTTTTTCCAGAATGGTATCATGAAAAACACATGACAAACCGACTTAAAAACTGACAAAAACCGTATAATTATAACATATAGTTACAACAGTGCAAAGCAATACCATAATTTGATAAGAATAGACCATGGCACGGTAAAAGTCTCAAAGTCTCTCAAAAGTCCTATCATCTCACGCAGACGGTAAACCTCCAGCACCTCAAACTTGCTGATGCAGCACACTGGAAGCATCTGACCACGGTCCGACTCCGAGTCCGTCTGAAAACTCCGAGCCTCCGGCCACCTCTCCGACACTGAGCACCGAGCACCATCTCTGCCGAGCGCTTCGACTTCGACCCCGGTCCCGGCAACAGGCAATAGGCAAAGCTGAGGATCTGGGGCCTTCCTCTCTGGAGATTCTTGATTGCACAGTAGCAGCTGCAGCGAAGCGGGCATTTCATTATTTTAGATAATGATATACGGTTAAAAACTTAACATGTGCTTGCAAGTTTTTTTCAGGATTGCACTGATTGTTCAAAACAGATATTGGCTAAACAAAGGTTAGGTCACCTTCAGCACAAAGACCTAAGAGGCTTACTAGCACTCTCTCAAGAATAATTAGGGATGTATATTAAACACAATTGACCAATATTTGTGAATGATAAAATACAATAAAGCGTGAAGATTAAGTCCCAAATCAGAAAGCACAGTTGTAACTTGAAGAATGTGGAGCAAAGGATAATCAGGATAATGGTAGTATATATTGGGAAAGTATAGTTAAGAGGGAAGTATGAAGATTCTGGGAACATTTGTTCTGGATTATAGAAGTTAAGAGGAGATCTAAATGATTATTGATTTGAGATCCAAGGATTCAAACATTGAAGAAGTTTGTGGTTACAACTATACAGTATGTATAGTTCTATCAACTGGAAGTGAATTTACAGGCACCAGGGTAACACTGTGAAGAGGGCCATAGACTCTTTTCTATTTTTGGAAGACAGTGACCAAGAGCTATGAATGAAACAGCCTTGTTAAAATTATGAGGATTTGATGTATTGAATGCCATCCTTATTTTTCAAATCATATTTGATTTTGTGATATAGTTATGAAACATCCAGCAAAGGCAGCAATAACCAGTTCATTTGCAAAAGAACATTAAAGAGAAAATACACAGTTGATTTATTACTACACAATGAGATGCATTCATGTTTAAAATGTGTTACAGAAGGACGAAATTACAGGAAAGCAAGACAGAATGAAATGGGTAACCTTCAATTAGCATTTACAGCTTCAGCAGGGCTCTCCTTTGTCACTACATGAAGGCGATTAAACTGAAATAAATTGAGTGCTGTTTGCTTTTCTGTCACTCATGCAAAGTCTGGGGCACATTAAAGTTTTGTTTGTTAGCAGATGAAGTCTGACTAAGAGAATATTGATGGTAGAACCTGTTTTATTAGGAGAAGTTAACTTTTCTAGGTTTTAGGCATTTTATTTGATTCCGGATGATAAATGGGACTGTTTCTGCTGCAGATGAATCCATGCAGGTGAATGCTCCAACAAAAACTATCAGTCCATATTAATGCTCTGTGACCATTTAGGTCACTTAGGTAGTGTCACGAAAAGCATTTTCCTTGTTTGATTATTTAGGAAAATAAACCTGCTTTTAAAATGTGGTTTGATAATGATTTTGAAAAAAGTTATTCAGGTCTGAAAATGCTTTTCTTGAATATAATCATTTTGGGAAAACACATCAATTATTTAGTCAGGGATCCATTCACAATCCTGTAGGAATATGGAAGTACTGAATGGCAGGGTAAACTATTATTACACAAATAATTGGCTTGGGAAACTCAGTGGATCAAGAAGCAACTGTGGGGCTATAGGAACTGTTCAGGTTGAAGGCCTATTGTGGTTACAAAACATTTGGTTAAGCCACACTTGGAGTATCGTGTGCAATTCTGGTCACCACACTATTGGAAAGATATGATCAAACTAGAGAGGGTGTAGCAAAACTGTACAAGGATATTGCCTGGATTGCAGGATTTGATATACTGCATCTGTCTTTCTTAGAGCTGTCACAGCCACGGAGTCGACAGTGTAGAAGGTACGGCAATTGCACTTGTAAATATGCATGGGTCAGCTAATTATTATTTCATTGTGATAGCATTTAACTCTATTCATTCAGTCATAGTATTTGTCGAGGCTTGGACACAGCCACACTTCGCTGCCTGCTTGCATTCCGCCTTGCCTGAGAAATTGGACTGTCAAGTCAACTGACTCTGAAGGCGAGCGGTATTCGTTTTATTCTTAGTTGTTCTTTTCAGCCGCAGTGTAGGCTTTGATTTCCATTTGAGAGTTTTAGTTAATGGCCCTGTTTGGCCTAGCGTTTATTGTTTTCTTTTCCCTTTGACACTACTCGCATTAAAGTCTGTGAAGTATCGACCTGCTTCAATGTCCCTCACTCTGCACTTGGGCCATATCCGAACAATGGTGACAGCAGCAAAGGAAAATGAGAGGTGACATGCTGAAGGTATATAAACTTAGTATGGGCACTGATAGGGTAAATAGTCAAAGTCTATTTCTTATGGTAGGTATGTCTGAAACTTCAGTTTTAGGTGAGGGACAAGGTGTTTAAAGGGGATCTAAGAGGTAAATTTTTTACGCTAATAATATTTGGTATCAGAAATGAGCGGCCAGGGAAGTGTGGATCCAGGAATAGTAACATCACTTAAGAGGCATCTGGGCAGAAACTTAAGTGAGCAAAGTGTAGAGAGGAACCGAAGAGGTGCTGGAATATGGAGTAAAATAAATACTGCCGGAGGTACTCAGTGAGTCAGGCAGTGTCTATGGAGGGAAATGGATAGTCAATGTTTCATGTTGAGATTTTTCATCTGAACTTGTTTTAAGGCATAGAAATAATGCGGGTAAGGAAAAATAGCATAGTGGCTAGCATAGATGTGGTGGGCCAAAGGGACTGTTTCTATGCTTAACAACTTTATGCCACTATCACTCTACTTCGAGGACCTGATAAAACAAAGTTGAAATGTACAAACCTGAAAGAAGGTTTGTCCTCCCAAGTGGTACTTACATTCTGCAAAAAATCTCGATATTCTACTTCAACCAATCCTATGGGTGTAATCTTCCATTCCATTCTCCACATACCTTCCGGCTTCACACACACATTGCCTGCCTCTGTTTTCCCTGGTTACTCTTTTGTTCTTAATGTACTTGTGGAATGTCTTCAGAATTACTTCTGGATTTTCTATGTGTTCTTTGAAAAGATGCAAAATATTTTTTAATATCTCTGCCATTTACTTTTTCCATAATGTATTTTCATTGCAAGAGTCTATAAGAATTTACTACTAATTTTTCTGTTTCATTTTTCTATAGAGCCTTTTACAGTCTGTCTTTATGTTTGTTAGATTATGCTCACTTTCTACTTGTCCTTGACAATCTCAAAGATTTTTAGTATAAACTGCGTTCTCCTCCTACTAAAATGATCTTAACTTGTGACTTCCTTTCAGCCAGTAAATCTCACCTCTGCTAGACAAACCATTAGAACTGAGCTGATTAGAAACGTGATTATTTTGTTTACATTTTGTTAACCCTTTCATAAATTCAGACAATGGGTCAATGAAATGCCTCTAATCTGCACTTTCATTTTCTGGACAATATTTCTTTTTTTGTGTTCAGTGACAGCTTGTGGGACATTACAAGAGATTAATTCACTGAAGAAAGAACCGAAATAGGTTTATAAAGAAAATAATAAGAAGCAATGACTGTCAGGGAGCCGTAGAATAAAAATGAACATTCTTGTAGCAACACTCAGCAAGCCAAGTATAGAACTTCTGGGAGAAATAAATTAGGTGATCAGGGATCAAAGAGAGACAGAACTAAGTTCCTCGGAGCTTCCAAAAGCAGGAGGTGATACTTCCTCTCTTAAATCTCAAGTAGAGTCTTGGGGCTACGGTATTGTGCATAGACTGAGGTGGTTCTATTCTTCCCTGGTCATGGCACACAAAGCAACAATGTAGCCAGGAATTCTCAATACCTGAATAAATCAGATGCCGAGATTGCAGCAAGTAATCCCAGCAAAAGAATCAGCGCTATGCTGTTCAACCACTTGAGTCTGTTCTGGCATTAATTGAGACTATGGCTAGTTTCTCCAGGGTTCCTATATATATATATAGCCAGAAACCATGCATCCTTATAAAATTTCCTCAATGGGAGTGGAGAACATGTCCAGTCTGACCTGTCAGCTATGCCTTCTTGCTTATGGAGTGACATATGTGTGGGATTGCACAGTAGCACAGTGGTTAGTGTATAGTACTAGCGATCAGCTATCAGGGTTCAATTCTGACACTGTCTGAGAGGAGATTTATGATCACTCCTGTGAATGCGTACATCTCCCCTGGGTGGTCCATCTTTCTCGCACATTCCAGACGTACGGGTTAGGATTAGTAAGTCTTGGGCATGCTATGTTGGCACTGGAAACACGGCGACACTAGCAGGCTGCCCCTGCTGAGGATGGGGCTGTTGGTATACAAGTAGACGAGGTTAGATGAGCTGGTGAGGAAGGACAGACAGAGCAAAATTGCTGGATGCATTGAAGTGTAACATGGGGGCAAAATTCCAAAGAATTTAAAAAAAAGACTTCTCTCCAAGATTCCTTTACTCCTTCAGCCCCTTGCTCTGATTTAAATAAGCCACCTTGGTTCTCAAGGGATATTGGAACTCTGATAAAGAAGAAGAGAGAGGTGTGCAGACAAGGTTTACAAGGATGTTGCTGGGACTTGAGAAACTGAGTTACAGAGAAAGGTTGAATAGGTTAGGACTTTATTCCCTGGAGCGTAGAAGAATGAGGGGAGATAGAGGTATATAAAATTATGATAGGTATAGATAGAGTGAATGCAAGCAGGCTCTTTCCACTGAGGCAAGGGGAGAAAAAAACAGAGGACATAGGTTAGGGGTGAAGTGGTAAATGCGGACTCACTTTTAACATTTAAGAAAAAGTTGGACAGGTACATGGATGAGAGGTGTATGGAGGGATATGGTCCGGGTGCAGGTCAGTGGGACTAGGCAGAAAAATGGTTCGGCACAGCCAAGAAGGGCCAAAAGGCCTGTTTCTGTGCTGTAATGTTCTATGGTTAATACAGGACTGAAGGTGTTATATTTGAATGCATGCTGTATATGATAGATAATCGTGTAACACAGAGATTGGCAGGTACAATGAGTATCACTGAGTCCTAACTGAGTCCTAATTATAGTTGGGAGCTTAACATTCAAGGATATACATCGTATCGAAAGGTCAGGCAGGTAGGCAGAGGGATGGGGTGGCTCTGTTGGTAAACGATGAAATCAAATCTTTAGAAAGAGGTGACATAGGATGAGAAGATGCAGAATCATTGTGGGTAGAGTTAAGAAACTGCAAGGGTAAAAAGACACTAATGTGAGTTATACACTGGTTTCCAAGCGCTAGCCAGGATGTGGGGCAATTCTGTTAGTCATAGGTGATTTCAATATACAAGTAGATTGGGAAAATTAGGTTGGTGCTGGATCCCAAGAGAAGGAATTTGTAGAAAAGGTAACAGGCGCTTTGAAGATCTTTTCATAGATAATCGTTTTGCAACTTTTCAACAAATGTCTGTAAAGGTTAACCTACCTAATACTCATTTCTTTAGCTATCTTCAAATTAGACATTTCATTAACACTTTAATATCAAACTTTCCTGAGATGCCTGAGAAAAATGTTCTGGATCTGTTTCTTTGTATCAATCCATTGGGTAAAGGTTTAATATCTGCTGTTCGGGATAAGTTAGTGATTTTGAGGCGTGCCCCCTTCGATAAAATTAGAACTGCCTGGGAACATGATCTAGATGCGGTTTGGGATTCAATTCTTAAGTCAGTTAACTCAAACTCTTTATGTGCCCGCCACTGCCTGTTGCAGTTTAAGGTTGTACACGGGGCTCACATGTCTAAAACGAAGTTATCGCGGTTTTACCCTGACATTAGTCCTGTTTGTGATGAGTGTAAAGGGGCTGAGGCTTCTCTTATCCATATGCACTGGACCTATCCTAATCCTGAGAAATTCTGGGGAGAAGTTTTTTTCAACCCTATCTCATATTGTAAAGGATCGAGAGTCATTGAATGGTTTATTGTCTATAATTTCATTTTTGCATAAAGTATATTTTTGAAAAAACAAAAAGAAAAAAAATCTCATATTCTTAATTGCCATTTAGAACCTAACCCTCTGGTTGCTCTTTTTGGCACCTTGGGTGAAGTAGATATGCACGTGAGTCCGACTAAACGTCGAACATTATCTTTTTCCTCTCTCTTGGCTAGACGGTTAGTTCTTCTTTGGTGGAAAGATCCTGCCCCACCCACTCACGCTCAATGGCTTAGTGATGTTATGTCTTGTTTAGACCTTGAAAAGATTCACTTCTTAATTCAGACATAAAGTTTCATAAGGTGTGGGGACCTTTTCTTGAATAGTTTCATAACTCCTCTTTAGGGTAAGTGTATCCTTTTTTTTGTATGCTACAATCCCTTACTTTCAGCTTTTTTTCCTCTAAGTTTTACGGTTTTTTGTTGCAAATTACATTATAGTTTTGGTAGTTGGCATTATACTTTCTTTTTTCTTATACAGTATATATTTACAGCTCTGAGGGGTTGAATGCTCAGATTATTTTTTTCTCTCTCTCTTTATACACAGAAATGGTTGGCCTGGGTTTTTTTCAGTGGGAGGTTGGGGTAGATACTTATCTTACATGATCTTACTTTGGGTGCTTTTTTTTATTGTTATGAATTATATATTGGACTTGTTTGTCTTGCACTGTATAAATCTCCATTTTGTTGATGTTGTTTTTCTGTAGTTCTATTGTAGAAATGCATAAAAAATAATAAAAAAAAAGAATAACTAGATTGTAGAATGCTTCTGGAGAACTGGAAAATTATAAGTGTCATCCATTATTTAAAAAGGGAATGAGGCAGAAGAAAGCAAATTATAGGCCAGTTAGCCCAACTTCACTGGTTGGGAAGATTCTGGAGTCTTTTATTAAGGATGCGGTTTCAGGGTACTTGGAAGCACATGACAAAATAGGCCAGAGCCAGCATGGTTTCCTTAAGGGGGAAATCTTGCCTGAAAACCCTGTTGGAATTCTTTGAAGAAATAACAGGCAGGATAGACAAAGGAAAGTCAGTAGATGTTGTTTATTTGGATTTTGACAAGGTGCCACACATGAGGCTGCTTAACAAGATAAGAACCCATGGTATTACAGGAAACATACGAGCACTGATGGAAGATTGGCTGACTGGAAGGAGGCAAAGAGTGGGAATAAAGGGTGCCTACTCTGGTTGTCTGCCGGTGACTAGTGGTGTTCCACAGGGCTGTTGTTAGGATCACTTCTTTTCATTATGTGTCAATAATTTGAATGACAGAATTGATAGCTTTGTGGCCAAGTGTGCAAACAATACCAAGATAGGTGGAGAAGAAGTTAGTGTTGAGCAAGCAGGGAATCTGCAGAAAGACTTGAGAGCTTGGGAGAATGGGAAAAGGAGTGGCAGATGGAATACAGTGTAGGGAAGTATATGGCCATGCACTTTGTTAAAAGGAATAAAGGCGTAGATTATTTTCTAAATGGGGAGAAAATTCAAAAATTCCAGGTATAAAGGGACATTGGAGTCCTTGTGCAGGATTCCCTACAAGTTAACTTGCAGATTTGAAATGATGATGAGGAAGGCAAATACAATGCTGACATTTATTTTGAGAAGACTAGAATTTAAGAGCAAAAATAATACTGAGGCTTTATAAGGCATTGGGAAGACCGCACTAGGAGAATTTGAGCAGTTTTGGGCCACTTATCTAAAAAAGATGTGCTTGCATTGGAGAGGGTCCAGAGGAGTTTCCTAAGAGTGATTCTGGGAATGAAAGGATTAACATATGAGAAACATTTGATAGCTCTGGCCCTGTGCTCCCTCGAGTTTAGAAGAATGAGGAGGGATCTCATTGAAACATATCAAATATTGATAGAGTGGATATGGAGAGGATGTTTCCTAAAGTGGGTGTGTCTAGGACCAGAGGGCACAGCCTCAGAGTAGAAGGACATCCATTTAGAAAAGAGGTGAAGTTCTTGAGCTAGAGGATAGCGAATTTGTGGAATTCATTGCCACAGATGGCTGTGGAGGCCAGTCATTGAGTATATTTGAAGTGGACATTGATAGGGTTTTGATTAGTCAAGGCATCAAAGGTTCCAGGGAGAAGGCAGGAGAATGGGATTGAGAAAGGTAATAAATTGGCCATGATAGAATTGTGGAGCAGACTCGATGGGCAAATGGCCTAATTCTGCTCCTATGTTTTACGGACTTATATTGGGACTGTGTTGGTTGTTGTCGCAAATAACACATTTCACTGTATGAACCGATGCTTCAAGGTACATGTGAAAAATAAAGTTAATTTTTCTTCCTTGCATTTCAAAACTTTTACATTCTTTTGTCTATTTTCTCACTTTCTAACTGCTCTCATTCTCTCATTGACCAGATAATCTTAATTACATTTTATTTCCATTGGGTCTCTGGATTTACCCTGAGACAACCATCATTCCCCACCTTTCCTGAAGATTAACAAGCTTCTTTTCTCTGTTTCAACCTGAAATATTAACTGTTTCCCTTCCCACATTTGTGGCCTGACCAGCTGAGAACTTACCAATTTTTCCTTTTGATTCTAGGTTTCCAGACTCTGCGGAATTTTTGAGTTTCAGAAACTTTATCTGAAAGTCTCAAGTTTAAAATAATTAATTAAACTAGCATCTCTGTCTCTCATGGGACCGCTATCACACCTTGCCTGAAGCATTTCCTGACTTCTCTTGCGAATGGAGAATCTGGAGCAGCACATAAAGTTGCTGAAGGAACGTAATGCGTCAAAAAACATTGGGTTCAGTGCTTTCACCAGGACGAGAAGGAAAGAGGGGAGATAGCCAAAGAGCTGGTACATACACAAAATGTCAACTGTCCATTTCACTCCATGGATGCTGCACTGATTTCTTCCAGCACTTTGTCTGTTTCTCCCATGACTACTCTAGCTCTGATTTTATTTCATTTGTTCTAAGCTGTACTACTAATAAGGAAAGGATCTATGTTCCCTGTTAATTGCTTCCAAAATCCTAAAACTCTCAATCTAATCACCCTTTAATCAGTTATATTCCAACTAATACAGGCTTAGTTTTTGTAATCCTTCTTTACAATCTAACCATTAGTAATCCTGGTGATACTGTGGTGAATATGTGTAAGGTCAAAATACTTTTTTTAAGTTGTGGTGTTCATAACTGAGGTTTTGTATAGCTGTAGTTGATTTTGGCATGCTAACCCTTAACATAACAATAGACATTATTTTTGTCTTTGTATATCACACTTTAGCGATCTGTGTACAGAGATCTCTGAATTTTTTTTTAATATTCACTGCTCCAACATTCTCACCATTCAGAAAAACACTCAATTCTATCCTTAAAGAAGATGAGCATTTACCTGAATTAAAATAATCTTTTTAGGCTTGAAATCTCACTTAATCTAACAACAGCTCTGTAATTTTATGATCAGACTTGTTATACTCTGTCTCTACTCTTTTATATAAAAACATGGATAAAAGGCTTACTGTTACCTTATCTATGTTGTTGATGTAGAGAATAGTTGAATCCTGCTACAGAAACCTATGGGATAGCATCAGCAACACACTGCAGATTTACACTCAGTGAGGACTTTATTAGGCATCTTTCTAGTACTGGGTTGGACCTAATAAGGTGGCAACTGAGTGTATGCTTATGGTCTTCAGCTGCTCTAACCTATCCACTTCAAGGTTCGACATACTATGCATTCAGAGATACTTTTCTGCACACCACTATTGTAATGCATGGTTATTGAGTTTCTGTCAGCTTCAACCAGTCTGGACATTCTCCTCTGATCTCTCTCATTAGCAAGGTACTTTTGCCCACAGAACTGCCACTCACTGGATCTTCTTTGTTTCTTGCACCATTCTCTGTAAACTCTAGAGACTGTTGTGCGTGAAAATGCCGGGAGATCAGCAATTTCTGAGTTACTCAAACCACCTCATCTGGTACCAACATTCATTCCACAGTCAAAGTTACTTTGATCCCATTTATCCACCATTCTGATGTTTGGTCTGAACAACTGAATCTTTTGACCATGTCTGCATGCTATTATGCATTGAGTTGCTGCCATATGATTGGCTGATTAGATATTTAGATTATGAGAACACTCAGTCCTCTTTTATTGTCATTTAGAAATGCATACATGCCTTAAGAAATGATACAATGTTTCTCCAGAGTGATATCACAGAAAACAGGACAAACCAAAGACTAACTCTGACAAAACCACATAATTATAACATAGTTACAGCTGTGCAAAGCAATACCGTAACTTGATGAAGAACAAGCCATGGGCACGGTAAAAATAGTCTCAAAGTCCCGAGTCGATCAACTCCCGAGTCCCCAGTAGCAGGCCGCAAAAGGGAGAAACTCCTTGCCATAAACCTCCAGGCACCGTTAACTTGCCGATGCCTTGGAAGCAGCCGACCACAGCCGACACTGAGTCCATCAGTCCAAAAACTTCAAGCTTCCGACCAGCCTCTACGATACAGCCTCCCAAGCGCCATCCTCTGCCGAGTGCCTTTGACCTCGCCCCGGCCGCTGAAACACGCAAAGCCGAGGATTTCGGGGCCTTCAGCTCCGGAGATTCCGGTTACCACACAGTAGCAGCAGCAGCGAAGCGGGCATTTCAGAAGTTTTCCAGATGTTCCTCCGTGCTCTCACGTCTATCTCCATCAAATCAGTATTGTGCACAGTCCGCTACTTGACAGATTACAGACATCACCACCGAAGTGGCCGCACGCACTGCCGTTGCGCCGCCATCTTCTCCTCCCATTAATATTTGTATTAATGTGCTGGTGTACAGATGCACCTAATAAAATGGCCACTGTGTATGCATATGCTCTATGTTGTTGGTCTTTATCTCGATTAACCAGATCAATAATTTTCATAATTCCATGAGTTTTAATTTTACACCATATGGATCTTGATCAAATGCTTTCTGGAAGTCCATATAAATAAAATTCTTCTATGTTCACTATTAAGTTACTTGGTCCCATAGTGCAATAACGGTTTGTTGGAAATTGCTTACCATTTACAATCCACATGGTTTCCCTCTGTTCAGTTCTAGTTTCTCTTAAGGACTCTGACAATTTTTTTTTCAGTTTTAGATCTTCTTCATGTCAGAGGTTAGAGAATAAGTTATGCAAGAGATTCTGGGATGCTGGGATCCTATAAATGGAATTAATAATTGAAATATAGGTACGTGTAATGTAAAACGAAGGGATGGGTGCTGTATTTGTTGTCTGGATGCCAAATATTTTTCCTTGTCTTCATGCATAAAATAACTGAAAATTCCCTAGGGCAGCTGGAAGGAATTGCAGAGAACACTTAAGGCTACAGTGCAATTATGAATGCATGTTGTGTGCTGCTCTACGGAGGGTTTTTTTGACCTGCAACTCCCAGCCCCGAGGAGTAACCAATAAGAAAAGTTGTATTTGTTGTATAATTTTCTTCAATTGGTGTGCTCCACCACTCTTCTGAATACACAGCCTGCACCAAAGGAAGTAGACTTCACAAATTGCTTTTCCTAAGAATTGATCCGTACATGGTGCCATTGGGAAATCAGGATGCCAGGTCTTTTTAGCAAACATCAGGAAGAAATTGAAGTTTGTTTCCATTTGCACAAGCATGGAAGTATGAAAAAACCTGCTTGCAGCAACATCACAGGTATGTAGTGTCAGACAACACACAGAAAATATTTTATAAGTTATACAGTGAGGGGAAAAACTGTGCAAAACAAAGTGGTGCAAGATCCCATTCGAAACAATTCCAAGGTAGTGCAAGAAGTAGTCCATGGTGTTCTTTTGCTGAGGTAAGATTAAGGTCATGCAGGTTTATTGAAGCATCTGATGGTCATTAAAAAAAAAAGTAGCTGTTCTTGATCCTGGTGGTGTGGGACTTCAGGCTTCTGTATCCTCTGCCTTATGCTAGCAGCAAGAAGAGTGCATGGCCCAGATAGTGGGGTTTGCTGATAACTGATGCAGTTTCTTGAGGCAGAACTTCATGTAGATGCTTACAAAGATGGGGAAGGCTGTGCCTGTGATAGATCGGGTATGTTGAGTACTCTTTCTAAGCTCTTGCATTCTGTGCATTGGAAAAGTTACTGAGGTAGCAATTTGTTCTCAAGCACTTGGACATTTGTTGTGTTTCCATGTCCAGTCTAATTCCAAAATTTAATTCCTTCTGAGAGCAAGTTTTTATCACATTGTTCCTTTACTCCTGCCTGATATTTTAGTTGGCACATTCTGCTGATCCAAGGCCAGGAAAAGGCCATTCAAATCTGTTCTGGCATTCAGTCACTTTGTGGCTTCAAATCCGTTTGCCTGCTTATGATTCATAATTTGATCCCACCACAAAAATGCACTGATACCCACTCTTGAGAAATCCCATTTACTATGCAACTGCAAATTTTTGAGAGAGTTCCAGGTTTCTGCTACTTTTTTTTGTAAATTTGCACTTTCTTTTTTTGACCTTTGCCTCTATTTTTCCTTCGATCTGGACCTATCTACTTAAGTTATTAAAATATTTATTAAAAGTGATAAAGGGAAGTGATTCCCTTTATCACTTTTAATAACCTAATTAGTTCTCTCCTCAGCTTTTTAAACAATTTGCAAACTTTTCTGCTTAACCCTCTACACCCCATATAGCATAGATTTGGACCGACTACAAGCCCACTTTAAGTTCATGAAGCATTTTTTGAAATTAATTTTATCCCTCCTCTTATTCAGATCTCTCTGGTCATGCATGAGGAGCATTATCTTAGTGTTTCATCTAGTCATTCCTTTGATCTAATTTCAGAGTGTGCAGTGTGTGCTGAATCTAGATCAAATCTGAATTAGGCTTGATCCAAATTTGAATAAAATACTTCTGGTATATAAAGGAACGGAAAACGACTGAAAATTCTTAAACACAAGGGATTCTGCAGATGCTGGAAATCTTGAGCACTTCACACTGGAGGAACTCAACAAGTCAGGCAGCATCAATGGAGGAAAATAAACAGTGAGAGCCTTCATCAGAACTAGAAAGGAAGTGGTCAGAAGCCAGAATAAGAATTTGGAGGGGAAGGGAAAGAATACAAACTGGCAGGTGATAGATGGCTTCAAGTGCGGGGAGAGTTGTGTTGGTAGGGGAGCGAGTGGTGAAATCTGCTTGATTATAATAAGAGGCAAATTGGCCCATTGACATGTTCCAACATTCTTAGTCCCACACCACATTGATGTTTGTTACCTCTTTAGCAAGTTTGATAAGGCAGATTTCTAATCCATGAGCCAACAGTTTTGGCCCCTTATTTACGAAAGGATGGTCTGAAATTGGAGAGGTTTCAAAGGATGTTCATGAGAATGATTCTGGGAATAAAAGGCTTATTGTATGATGAGTGATTGACGGTTCGGCCTTTTTCTTGCTGGAATTTAGAAGATTAAGAGGGGATCTCAAGCATAGTGAATGTTGAAAGGACTAGATGGAGTGGATATGGAGAGGATGCTTCCAGTGGTGGGGCATTCTAGAACCAGAGGGTACAGCATCAGTATAGAGGGATGTCCATTTAGAGCAGAGATGAGGAGGAATTTTGTTTAGCCCGAAGGTGGTGAACCTGTGGAAATTGTTGCCATGGGTGGCTATGGAGGCCAGGTCATTGCGTGTATTTAAGGCTGGGGTTGATAGGTTTTTGATTAATCAGGGTGTGAAAGGTTACGAGGAAAAGGGCAGAAGATTGGAGTTAAGAGGGAAATGGATCAGCCATGATGAAATAGCAGAGCTGATTTGGTGGGCCGAATAACCTAATTCTGCACTATATATTATGCTCTTTTAGAATATTTTCACTATTAATTATTCATTGTCCTGAAGATTGATGGTACTGAGAATGCAAAGGAACTCTTGCTTATTTTTGTTCCTCTGTTCTCTTTTCGATGTGGCACACAATAATGGAAAGCTTAAAAGGGAGCTTGCAGTTTATGTTTTATACCCTATTGAAACTGCAATGTATATCCACACCAACGCTTTGAGTGTGAATGGACAGGACAGCTGAAGAAATTAAATAAGAAGGCAGGGTCTCGGATTCACTTGAATCAGAGTCTAGACCGCAGGAGTCTTGAGTTTAACGAGGGAAGCAGTTGCAGCATGACTGAAGGAGCTTTCATCCCCTTGCCATAGTGCTATCCCACAGTTATAAGACCCCTGAATGGACCTCTCAATCTAGCCTGTTATGGCCCTTGCATGTTCTTTGTCAACCTACACTATATTTTTTCTGTAAAACCATATTCTGCTTTCTGTACTCTCCTCTCTAGTATTGCCTCAGTGTACTATGTATGGTATGATCTGTCTGATGGCATGTAAGAAGATCTTTCTCAGTATCTCAGTACACGTAACAACAATAAAACAACATGGTTTCTTCCATCTCAGAGGTCCATGAAATATATCATTCTTTGTCTTAGAGAATATGTATCCCATCACTGAAGCACTTGATAGCCTGTTGTAGAGGGCTAGTTGTCTGATCCTTAGGTAACTGCAGAATTTTTTCAGAAATACAGCACGTAACAGGTCCTTGTGGAACCAAGAGACCCCTGCTGCCCAGTTACACCCATGTGACCAATTAGCCTCTTAATCTGTACAGCTTTGGAATGTGTGAGGAAACCCCAGTATCCGGAAGAAGCCCATGTGGTCATAGGGAGAATGCAGAAACTCTTCACAGACAACGGCAGCAACTGAACCCTTCACTGGGGCTGTAATAGCATTATGCTATCTGCTATGTCCCCGATGCACCATTGATGGGTCATTGGATCAGTGTCAATTTTTAGCTGCCAGTGATACAGCAAACCTTCATCTGCATCTGTCTGTCACTCAGGACAGGAGAATGTAATACTCTCAAATGTCTGAGCACCTGCAATGCTATTTAATGGGCAAGCTGCTCTGGTGTGTGCCATCTCTTCTCTCTTAGGTCCTAGGTGCCTTAAGATTAAGCTCCCCTTAGACTTCAAGCGAGAAAAGGACCTTGCATTTAAACAGAAACCCATGGGGAATTATCTTTTAACTTTTTGTTAGAGATACAGAAGGGTAGCAGGCCCTTCCAGCCCAAATGCTGCCCAATTACACCATGTGACCAATTAACAAGCTAACTCATACACTTTTGGAATATTGGAGAACGTACACAATCCTTACAGACAGCAGTGGGAATTGAACACAGGTTGCTGGTACTGGTATAGCATTACTCTAACCATTACGCTGCCATGCCAACCCTGTTTATTGATTGAATGCTGGCTCAATAAACTCACAGCACTTACCATTGAGCTTTACATTTTCAATGAAAGAAATAAGACTCAAGAAATGCACAATGGCTGGGAGAAACAGGAAAGTGTCAGTTTGTTTATAGATCAAATTGCCTTTGGACCAGACATGAGGCTGACTTTCAATTACAATGAAGCAGGTAGAAAGACCCCACCATTTGCATAGGGCACAAAATGCTGATTAGGGTTCAGTGCTGTATTGCGCTATGTCTCTAAGTGGTGAGCTGCAGGGATTGGACAAATCATTAAGATGCCTAAGCAAAGATGTTGACTTGCCTTGACAACTACATTTATTATATTATATTAACAGCCATTGATCTTTGAAGCTTCGTGTTAACTTTATAAAGAATAGATTGAACTGGAAACTCTTTTTCCCAATAAAACTTGAATGACATTTTAATCAAAATCTCAGGGGGAAGATTAAGATTGATCTGCTACAATAATTCAAAAATAAAAATAATAAGCTGTGCATTTGAATGAATGAATTGACTTTATTTCTTACATTCTTCACATACATAAAGAGTAAAAATCTTTACATTATGTCTTTATGAAAATAACTTTAAATTCTGCCTATTTCCTCCCTCTGAGATTTTGTTCCTGTTCAACAAATGAATCCCTGATTAACAATTGGTTCGATGAATTTGACCTGTAGAATGTTTCCAACATTTGCATTTTATTTCCGGTTTCTAGTATCTGCAGTGTTCACCATTGCAGTCAGAACTAAACCTCTCATTGTTGGGTTCCCTGTGAATGTGCAGCAGTGTTTATTGGCCAGATGGGATGCACGGTAGAAATCTGCATCAAGGAGCACAGGAGATGTATCCATCCATCTGGGTTACCTGGAGAAATCAGCGGTAGCAGGACATTGCATTTGCAATGATCACAGGACTGACTTCGTCAGCACAGAACTACAGTGCCTCACCAATGGCTTTTGGGACCAGCTGGTGAAGGAAGCCATTGAAATAAAGCTAGAGGAAAAGAATTTCAACAAAGATGAAGGTTTTGCTCTAAGTCAGAAGTGGAATTTTATTATAAACCAGGTGGGACAGTGGAAACCTGATTGGATGAGGACTAACCAATCAGAAGGGATAGACAATGGGAATATAAATACTACCAGACTAGACATGCCCAGGCATCATCGCTGATGAAAATGACAGAATTTGTCATCAAAACCTTGGTTAAAATCGATACCTGTACCTGGCTTGATGCCCAAGAAGCGTTTATTCATCATGTACACCGGGAAAGCATTAAATCCTTTTCCTCTCATTGTTGTCCAGTAAGTGATCACAAGGCCTCCAGTTTGCACCTTCACTCTGAAGAAAAGCCTTGAATGTAACTTAGTTTCTCTTTCTTTTGTGTCAAAATTTCATTTTGAAAGAAGATCAAGGGTTACATAAGTACCTCTGAACTCTAGACTTCCTTACAAGTTTGCACAGTTTCAGCATGCCATCTGAAACTTAGACAAACTTCTATAGATGTGTGGTGGAGAGTACATTGACTGGCTGAATCATAGCCTGGTATGGAAACACCAATGCCCTTGAATGGAAAATTCTACAAAAAGTAGTGGATATGGCCCAGTCCATCATGGGTAAAGCCCTCCCCAGCACTGAGCTCATCTACCTGAGGTGTCACAGGAAAGCAACATCCATCATCAGGGATCCCCATGACCCAGGTCATGCCCCCTTCTCACTGCTGCCATCAGCAAGAAAGTATGGAATGCTCAGGATTCACACCACCAGTCAAGTTCTTGAATCAGTGGGGATAACTTCATTCAACTTTACTTGCCCCATCACTGAACTTTTCTCCCAAACTATAGACTCACTTTCAAGGACTCTTCATCTCATGTTCTTGATATTTATTTAACTTATCCATCTATCTATCTATCTATCTACCTATCTTTTTTATTTATTATTTCTTTCCTTTTGTATTTGTACAGTTTGTTGTGTTTTGGACATTGGCTGTTCCTGTAGGTGTGTCTTTCCTTGATCTTCCTTGATTTTGGATATTGGATTTATTGAGTAGGCCTGCAAGAAAATGAATCTCATTGTTGTATATAGTGATGTATATGTAGTTTAATAATAAATTTGCTTTGATCTTTGAACTTTGAAATGTTAATCTCCTTCCTAACATATGCTCAGAATTGTATTTATACTTAGTGGCCATTTTATTGTGTGCATCCTTTACTTCAGTCCCATGAATTTCTATGATGTACAGTGTGCGATATCTCCTATACCTAATAAAGTAGCTACTGAGTCAGTGTTTGTGATCTTCTGCTGCTGTAGCCCATTCACTTGAAGGTTCAATGTATTGTACATTCAGAGATGCCCTCCTATCCACCACTGTTGTAATGCGTGGTTATCTGAGTTATGGTGGCCTTCCTGTCAGCATGGACCAGTTTGGCCATTCTTCTCTGAACTCTCATTAATAATAATGCATTTTTCCCCACATAAAGGCTACTCCCTAGATCTTTTGTGTTTCTCGCACTATTCTCTGTAAATTTTAGAGACTGTTGTGCATGAAACTCCTAGGAGATCAGCTGTTTTTGAGAAAATCAAACCACGCTGTCTGTCATTAACAATCATTCAGTGAATAAAGTCACTTAGATCACATTTATCCTCATTCTGCTGTTTGGTCTGAACAACACCTGAACCATCTGACCACATCTGCTTGCTTTTATGCATTGAGTTGTTGCCACAAGATTAGCTGATTAGATACTTGCATTAATGAGCATGTGTACAAGTGTACCTAATAAAGAGGCCACTGAGTGTACATCTATATATTAGCGAAAAATTAAGTTATTTTTCAGTGTCTTCCAATTATGGAGTTAGATATAGGAATGACCAATAAAATTATGGAAGAGATGCGTGATACATTTCCGCTTAAACTAGCATGTATTTAATGCTTTATCTCACCCTCAGCATTTCAGTAAATCACAAGGGACTAATTACCTTTTGAAGTGCGTCAATGTTCTGTAGAGAAGTGCAATTGCAGCTTACTTGAGGAACCCATCATCCTTAAAACAGTGCTAATGTCTTCTCTTACATTCAACATTATCTGGATTGGCAAATGGTTAACATGAAATGTCTGACTTGAAAGGTGGAAGCCAAACCTATTAAACTCTTCCTTCATATCACACTGGACACCTCTCTTGGTGGAAGTCTCTTGTTGGAATGTAAACCCATAGCGTTCTATTCTAGAGATATGATGTTGTCAGACATGATCCAAAGTGCCAATTGAAATGAGGGATTGATTGCTGTTGTTATGGAGGAGGAACAGCCTCATAATATTGTGCCACAAAATAGCATCATAACACATTGAGCTATTGATGATGAGGTACCATTTATTTCACATTGTTTGAACTTTCCAACCTATATTGATTTGTCTAGCAAAAAGAAAAGCGATTTATTTTCCTTGAAAGATTTTGCACACAAAAATATTTGGGAATGAGTCAAGGGCTGGATTCAATCCATGAACCTCAATGAGTCAGAGAACAAAAATCAGTGAAGCTCTGCTTTCAGGGTTGGTGAAATCACCTGAACCATCAATCCACTTTCACTTCTGTGGTTAACTCCTTTCTGTATGTTAGCGAGGCCCCAAAGGTCTGGAGATTAAGTCACTCTATCCCTTTCTCCATAAAGAACCTTGCAATGACATGACTTCTCTGTGAATCAAAAAAGTGAACTTAGAAACTCACCACAAGGGAGGCTCTTTACAATCTTTGGCTCCTTTCTATGGATCTCAGCACTTTTATTAAAACCGTTAATACTGGACTTTATTCAAAAGACACAAAGGATGCTATAGCCTGTCAGAAGAGCTCGCAGTTGTAGCTTTGTAGTCACTACCCTATGGAAACTCTAGCAACTGTAGCAATATATAAGACTTCCCAAGTACAACTAAGCAAAACTACTTAATCAATAAAGCTGGAACTAACAGTGTGAGTTGAATTAATGGCACATTTCGTTTGGAAACAGGGTTCCTCTTAAGTTGCTGTTCTGTTTTGTAGCAGCAGTGGGAGCAAGAGCAGAGATGATATCAGAAAACCAGTAGTGGTTGGGTTAACAATAAAGGGACATGCAGGGTGGGCGTACATTTTCTTAGTTAAACGTGTTATCACAGAAGAAAGACCTCTTTAGGGAGCGTGATTTCTTTCTATTTACTGACAATATTTCATATTTATCTAGGTCTTTTCTGAGTTTGATCAGACTAAACAAACAAATTTTAATGCAGTCACAAACTGCTTACCAGGGTGCAATAATTAATATATTGTTTTTGATAGTCTTTTTCTTTCTAGTTTGAGACAATTATTTTTTGGGGGGAGGTATTCGTGTCTCTGAAAAGAAGTTTCTTCCTCCTCAGTAAAAGGACAATTTCATACAATGCAATTTGATCAACCTTTTTTTCAGAAAATCCAGCTAGGTAGTATGACAAATGGAATAGCCTGCAAAGGACAGCTGCCAGCTGTGCGCATGCAGATAGAATTTTAACCTGAGTTAGACATGGACTCCAGCTGAAAGGACTCTAGTTCTGCCACCTCAAGCTTACATATTGAGTGAGACAGCAAGTGCATTTTATCTTTACCTCTGGAGCAAAGCCAATTCCAAAAAAAATCAGGTGTGGTGGAAAAAGGGCTGCAAGTTTATTGCAAGTCCACAAGTAAAGAATAAAACAAAACATCTTTAAACAAATAGTTATTTTTCCACAGAAACAATAACAATATTTTTGAGAGTTGTTTTATTCCCATAATTTTCTCACAAAAGTAACAATTTTGGGGAAAAAAATTAAAACTAGGGTTAATTCCCTCTTCCCCTCCCCCCCAAACCCCTCCCCAAATTAAGAATCCCTAGACTGAAAAGTGTAGTCTTCATCCAGAGCCACTCTCATCTCTAAATCACCAGAGTGGGTTCAGGTTCCTTTATGAACAGAAACACACAATCCAAGCTGATGCATGGGAGTGCTGCCTTGGGAGTCTTGGGAGTGCTGTCTTGGAGAGTTAGTCTTTTAGATTATTTGCTCACTGAAACACTGCTTGTCCCTCTTTGTTGATGTTTTGAGGGGAAGAGTTCTCTTCAGTCCTTAGACTAAATAAGTCTCAACCAACATCTCTGAAGCAGATTAGGTGATGCAGTTGCATGTAAGTTAGTGGCCAACGGCGGGCACCCAATTGCCCACCATTGAGAACATCTACCATAAATGCTGCCTGGGCAGGGCAAAAAGCATTATCAAGGATGCATCTCACCCTAACCATGGACTTTTTACTCTCCTCCCATCCGGTAGACGCTACAGCAGCCTCACTCCGCACCAGCAGGCACAGGAAGAGCTTCTTCCCTGAGGCTGTGACCCTGCTGAACCTCACATCACAGCACTAAGCAGTATTGCATCCATATTGTACTGTCTCAGTACTTTCATATTTGTGTGTTGCAGCACTTACTTTTTATTCACAGTTATTTTGTAAGTAACACTATTCTTTGCACTTCTGGTCAGATGCTAACTGCATTTCACTGGCTTTGAATCTGTACTCGGCACAATGACAATAAAGTTTAATCTAATTTAATATTTCCAACAGTGTTGACTGTAAACACTTCGGTACATGCCATAATCATGAAAATAACCAGGTCTTTTTGCTAAATACAGTTGAAGTCTCCCGTGATTTTTCCGATTCCGGTTTGGATTTATTTCTCAAATGTACATTGAAACTTACAGCAAAATGCATTATTTGCATTAACAATCAGCCAGAACCCAGTCCCATTCCAAGAATCATTTCAGGCTGTAGGACCCTCAAAACCAATGACTTCCGAAGACATGCAGGTAGGGAGATCTCCCTTAACTCCCAGGAGTGTGAGCATTGGTGGAGAAACAACTCGGGTGCTTACTGCAGAGCCGCCAATCACCCACACATCAAATGCCCTCATGGTGAAAATGGCACCACCAGGAAGAGACAAAGGGCCTTCAATCTGGTAAACTCCCCTGGCCTCTTTTTCCAGCACCATAGCTGATCTCTTTCTCTTCGTCCTCCTCCACACCCTGACGGCTCTATGCACACAGGAAGATCTGATGGATTTTGGTGCAGCAGGAAACTTTCTGGACTGGAGTCTGTGCATGCAGCTTGAACTCCCTACTGAGCCTATTTCTCACCCTTTCTGCAATACAAGCATTGAACAATGTCCATCGGAGTCTGGGATGGTCCAAGTCTGTGCACATGGGCATCAGAGAGCACTGCGAGTCCATTCAGTTCCTCCTATCGACCTTCCCAACACTCCTTCCATTTTTGGTTACCTCTGGCTCTCCAGTCACGGCCCTCACTTTCCTCCTCTGAGATGGAGGGAAATCTTGACTTCATCAAACTCCCAGAGGAAAAGCACGACTTAGCCACCACCTTCAGTAAAAAGAAAGCTTGCATCCTACTGCCTGACAGACCACACACTTTCATGATTGACCTCCTCCTGAGCACCAACCTTTCCCGAGATCATTTTCCTGAGCCCAAAGTCACGAATGACTACATTGTTGAAGCACAACAGCATGGCTTCATTTGACTATCCCAGTCCCCAGTGACAAGATTCTTCTTCATCAAAAAGAAAGATGGGGGATCTTCGCTCCTGCATTGACTTCCAGACCCAGCTGAAATGGAGATTGACCCTCAGCCCATTATTCCATTCTTGCATGTTTTCTTGAGAACCAGATCTCAAGTGGGTCCACTCCTCACCTCTCTCCAGCCATCCAGGTGCAAGATGGACTCTGGATTTCTTGCATGTTTTCTTGAGAACCAGATCTCAAGTGGGTCCGCTCCTCACCTCTCTCCAGCCATCCAGGTGCAAGATAGACTCTGGATTTCTTGCAACGTCTTTTCTGGTGGTCCAACACGATCACAGATGTACATCAGCTCAATGCTGCCTGCTCTCAACGTTCCCAGTCGAATTCCTCCATCCAGCAGCATTTTTTGCTCCTGCGGCCTCCACCAGCCCCTTGACACCTGTGGTCCCACATCGCCATGGACTTCATCACAGGTTTGCCACCTTCTGATGGAGCCACAGTGATCATCTCTGTGGTGGACTGGTTCTCCAAGGTAGTCCACTTCATTGCCTTCCCCAGCCACTGAGATGGCGGACCTGGTTCTTCAGCATGTCATTCACATTCACGGTTTCCTCAGGACAGTATGTCAAACTGGGGACCACAATTCATCTCCCTCTTCTGGTGTGCCTTCTGTTTCCTCCTCCACAACTCAGTGAGTTTCTCCTCTAGCTATCACCCACAGACCAATGGTCCATTAGAAAGGGCCAATCAGCAAGTGGAGAAGCTCCTGCTATGCTTCGCTGCCTCTAACTCTTCCACATTGAAAAACTATCAGCTCTGGGCTACCAGCCATGCCTACTGCTGCCAGGCTAAATGACATTGGCACTCAGCCAGATGACTCCGGTCTGGGGACCGTGACTGGCTATTGACCTGAGATCATCTCCTGCACACCGATTCCCACAAGCTTTCATCCTGGTTCATTTGACCCTTTAAGATTACCCATCACATCAATTCATTCACTTACCATTTCTAGATTCCACTATCCCTCAGGATCACACATACATCCCACATACCGTGACTCAAGCCTGTTGTCCATAGATCACTGGACCCACCTGAGCGTGCGTGTCTGGATAGTCTACATGGTTCGCTGGCTGATGGCTTCACATCATCGTGGACAGGGTGTGAAGTACTTTGTCAATGGAACGGTACAGCTCAGCGGAGAGGTATGGTGGGGCCGTCCAGTTTCATCGTGGATCTATCGCTCGTCGAGGAGTTCAGAATCAGAATCAGGTTTATTATCACCGGCATGTGACGTGAAATTTGTTAACTTAGCAGCAGCAGTTCAATACAATACATAATCTAGCAGAGAGAGAGAAAAAAATAATAATAAATAAAATAAAACATAATAAAACAAGCAAGTAAATCAATTACGCATATTGAATAGATTATTTCAAAATGTGCAAAAACAGAAATACTGTATATTAAAAAAAAATTGAGGTAGTGTCCAAAGCTTCAATGTCCGTTTAGGAATCAAATGAGAAAAGGGCATGCCCTGGGTGCTGGAGGTCTTTAATAATGGACGCTGCCTTTCTGAGACACCACTTCCTAAAGATGCCCTGGATACTTTGTTGGCTAGTGCCCAAGATGGAGCTGACTAGATTTACAACCCTCTGCAGCTTCTTTTGGTCCTGTGCAGTAGCCCCTCCATACCAGACAGTGATGCAGTCTGTCAGAATGCTCTCCATGGTACAACTATAGAAGTTTTTGAGTGTATTTGTTGACATGCCAAATCTCTTCAAACTCCTAATAATGTATAGCCACTGCCTTGCCTTCTTTATGACTGCATCGATATGTTAGGACCAGGTTAAATCCTCAGAGATCTTGACACCCAGGAACTTGAAGCTGCTCACTCTCTCCACTTCTGATCCCTCTATAAAGATTGGTATGTGTTCCTTTGTCTTACCCTTCCTGAAGTCCAAAATCAGCTTTTTGTCTTACTGACATTCAGTGCAAGGTTGTTGCTGCTGGTGTCGCAGCAACAACCTTGCATGGGGGTCTGTGACCAGTGGTGTGCCTCAGGGATCTGTTCTGGGACCCTTACTCTTCGTGATTTTTATAAATGACCTGGATGAGGAAGTGGAGGGATGGGTTAGTAAGTTTGCTGATGACACAAAGGTTGGGGGTGTTGTGGATAGTGTGGAGGGCTGTCAGAGGTTACAGCGGAACATTGATAGGATGCAGACTGGGCTGAGAAGTGGCAGATGGAGTTCAACCCGGATAATTGTGAGGTGGTTCATTTTGGTAGGTCAAATATGATGGCAGAATATAGCATTAATGGTAAGACTCTTGGCAGTGTGGAGGATCAGAGGGACCTTGGGGTACGAGTCCATAGGACGCTCAAAGCAGCTGTGCAGGTTGACTCTATGGTTAAGAAGGCATACGGTGTATTGGCCTTCATCAATATTGGAATTGAATTCAGGAGCCGAGAGGTAATATTGCAGCTATATAGGATCCTGGTCAGACCCCACTTGGAGTACTGTGCTCAGTTCTGGTCGCCTCACCACAGGAAGGATGTGGAAACCATAGAAAGAATGCAGAGGAGACTTACAAGGATGTTGCCTGGATTGGGGAGCATGCCTTATGAAAACAGGTTGAGTGAACTCGGCCTTTTCTCCTTGGAGCAATGGAGGATGAAAGGTGACCTGATAGGGGTGTACAAGATGATGAGAAGCATTGATTGTGTGGATAGTCAGAGGCTTTTTTCCAGGGCTGAAATGGCTAGCATGAGAGGACACAGGTTTAAGTTGCTGGGGAGTAGGTACAGAGGAGATGTCACGGGTAAGTTTTTTATGCAAAGAGTGGTGAGTGTGTGGAATGGGCTGCCGGCAGTGGTGGTGGAGGCGGATACGATAGGGTCTTTTAAGAAACTTTTGGATAGTTACATGGAGCTTAGAAAAATAGAGGGCTATGGGTAACCCCAGTACTTTCTAAGGCAGGGTCATGTTCGTCACAACTTTGTGGGCCAAAGTGCCTGTATTGTGCTGTAGGTTTTCTAAGTTTCTAAGCTATCTTCATGGAGCATTGTCTCAGAAAGGCAGTGTCCATTATTAAGGACCTCCAGCACCCAGGGCATGCCCTTTTCTCACCGTTACCATCAGGTAGGAGGTACAGAAGCCTGAAGGCACACATTCAATGATTCAGGAACAGCTTCTTCCCCTCTGCCATCAGATTTCTAAATGGAGATTGAACCCGTGAACACTACCTCACTTTTTAATATATATATTATTTCTGTTCTTTTGCATGATTTTTAATCTATTCAATATACATATACTGTAATTGACTTTATTATTATTATTATTATTATTTCCCTATGCTTCTATATTATGTATTGTATTGAACTGCTGCTGCTGTTAACAAATTTCAGGCCACATGCCAGTGATAATAAACCTGATTCTGATTCAGTTACCTTGTTGCCTTGTCATGTTAAGTATCTTTCTTTCTTGTTTTGTGGCCCCTTGTGGCTTGCTATTTTGCAATTTATTAGTAACTGATGGAAGTTTACTGCTCATCATCTCCGCTGCTCTGCTTTTGAGTTGTTTCCTCTACACTTTCTGATATCCCAGGATGCCAATCACAAGTCTGACCTTTGGCCATTGACTTCTTGATGTGCTTGGACCTTTAAACATGCAATAGCCTATTTCTATTAAGGTTCAATCCCGAGCACTTCATTTGACACTTGCCTTACCTGCAGCAGGACAATCCTTCCCAGTTTATCTTTCATGTCCATGGAAAATTCTGTTGAGGATAATATTGGATTTGCCCTGGTGTTATTGAGAGGTGGAAAGCTTGAAATATAGAATAACCTATAGCTGCTCCAATCTTTTAAAATATTATGTATGTCAATCTGCAACAAACATTTCATGCCACTTGAGGTATTTCCTTGATTTCAGGTATATTTAAGGCAGCACCCCTTCAGTCAACCCACAATCCCTCAGAAATGGCACTTAGAACATCTCCATTTGGTGTAAATGACTTCATTAACTCAGAGTCATCAAAACATGAAGTCTTTCCACCTTGTTCAAGTGTAGAGGCTGAATTATTTATGTAATTATGCATTTATCTAAACATACTATACCACAAAAGCGGCATGGGACTGTTTTAATCAATACTTAAAAATAAGCAGCAGCTAGCGAATCATACATATTTTATTTGAGTTGGAGATGTACCTTCTAGTGTTGTACTTAGTAACAATCTATCAAAGTAGTTTCTCACAACCAGGTTTACTGAATCCTAATGAGATAGACAGAATTATGACTAGTTACTTTTTGTAATATAAGTAATATTGTGAACAATAAGATTTGCTTTAAGGTTGTCCTACATTTAAGCAGTTAAGACATTTATGTCTAACTGCTCCTTGCGATGCAACAGAAGTTCCAGACACCATCTGTGGTGAGAGTTTGAACAAAATATGGGCTCTCTGTTTGAGCTCCTTGTCTTCCCACATTTATCAGTCTGTTCACCCCACAATGGGCCATTACATCACAAGGACTCTTAATGATCAGGTCGGTGGCATAGCAGGTAGTGTTGCTGACTCACCGATCCAGTGACCCAAGTTCAATCCTTACACTAAGTTTGTGTATTCCCTGTGTGGGTTGCCCCTGGGTGCTCAGTGTTTCTCCCACATACATCTATAAAAATGACCTCTCAGAAGGCAAACAATTAACCAGACTATTACTTTAAGTGCAGTACGTTAATAAATAGCAGTGACATGATCACCAGCACTGAGTCTGGGTCGTATCAGCAAGAGTGTTGGTGAATGTGGGTTTCCAGGGCTGAAAGAAAGCTGTTATGGAACGGTGCAGCTGACCATTAAGTTGGTGCCAATCAATACAAGTAACTTAAATAAATAACACTGGAAATAGAACAGAAATTTCAGTTATGTTTAGCCTGGCATTGTGGGAAACCCTCTCATTGTTGCAGTGGGAATGGATCAACAATTGTGTTGGTTTGTGACAGGCATCAAGATACATTGAATATAAAAAGTAATTGCCTTTATATAAAGGGCTATGCAGAGTTTAACAAACCAAAGTGTATTCCAGAAATCCAGAAATAATAGATTAGATTAGATTAGATTAGATTATGAGGATACGCAGTCCTCTTTTATTCTCATTTAGTAATGCATGCATTAAGAAATGATACAATATTCCTCCGGTGTGATATCACAGAAACACAGGACAGACCAAGACTGAAAAACTGACAAAAACCACATAATTATAACATATAGTTACAACAGTGCAAGCAATACCATAACTTGATGAAGAACAGGCCATGGGCACAGTAAAAAAAGTTCAAAGTCTCTCGGAAGTCCCACATCTCATGCAGACGGGAGAAGGAAGAAAACTCTCCCTGCCATGCCCAACCACAGTCTGACTCTGAGCCGTCAGAAAACTTCGAGCCTCCGACCAGCCCTCCAACACCGAGCACCGAGCACCATCTCTACCGAGCACTTAGACCCCAACCCCGGCCACCAGCAGCAGGCAAAGCTGAGGATTTTAGGGCCTTCCCTCCAGAGATTCTCGATTGCACAGTAGCAGCGGCAGCAAACCGGGCATTTCAGAAGTTTCTCCACATGTTCCTCCGTGCTTCTCACGGCTGTCTCTATCAAATCAGAATTGTGCACAGTACCCTATTTAACAAATACGATATCATTTCACCGGACAGGCTGGGCGCACTGCACACCTAAAGACCTAAACAAACTAAAGCTACAGAGTAAAGTAGAAAAGAAATGATTATTACAGTAAACACCATAGAAAGGAATGTTACTTAACCAGGAGCAGATGAACCAAATGAGGAGCGTATTTTAAATAGCATGTACACCCCTACTTGTGATACAACAAAAAGCAGGATTTTCGATGCTAAAGATTAATAATCATAATAGAAATTAATATTGGAAGGGCCAGTGATTGGAAGGAATACGTATAACCCCAAGTTCAGAAAGTTTCGCTAGCCAGAATCACATTACTGTTGAGTATGTACTCTGGTGAGACCAGAATACATACACCAGTGGCCACTTTATGAGGTACCTCCTGCACCTAATAAAGTGGCCACTGAGAGTACGTTCATGCTCTTCTGTTTCTGTAGCCCAGCGATTTCAAGATTTGACATGTTGTGCTTTCAGAGAAGCTCTAATGTGTGGTTACCTGCGTTACCGTCACCTTGCATCTTCCCTTGAAACAGTCTGACCATTCTCCTCTGACCTCTCTCATCAACAAGGAATTTTTGCTCACAGAACTCTCGCTCAGTGGATGTTTTTTGTTTCTCACACCATTCTCTGTAATCTCTACAGAATGTTGTGCATGCAAGTCTCAGGAGATCAGGAGTTTCTGAGATACTCAAATCACCCAGTCTGGCACCAACAATCATTCCCCGTTCTGATGTTTGGTCTGAACAACAACTGAAGCTCTCGACCACATCAGCATGTTTTTATGCATTGAGTTGCTACCATATTACTGGCTGATTAGATGTTTGCGTTAACGAGCAGGTGCACAGTTGAACCTAATAAAATGGCTACTGAGTATAGTCATCTACTGTATGATGGGCAAGAGGCGAGGTTACCGATTATAATGGTTGAATATGTGAACATACCTACTGTAATAAACCATATATATGTTGTAACTAGGTGACCTGTCTGGACGCGCCCTTCTGATGACTGCCCCTGTGGCTCCTCTCACAGACCCCTGAATGAAGGTGATTTCGCCTTGCCCCTTCCCCTCAGTCCAGGGGCAGACACTCGTATTTTACTGCAAATAAAAGCCTTTCAGTATTTACCCTATTTCAGTCTTTTGGAATTATTGAAGGTGCTTCACCTACTCTGCTAGGAAGTGATTCTTTGAAAGATTGGACACTGGACTGGAAAGAAGTACTTGGCATAAATAATTCACCCCCATATATGAACAAGGTCTTTGAACAATATGAAGTAACAGCTAAGGATTCATGTGCTGCTATTTTAGGCACCAAGCTCATATATGTCTCGATCTAAGTGCTAAATGTTGCCATTGTAAAACTAGGCCTGAAATTATATGCTAAAAGTTCAGTTAGAGTAAGATCCAAACAAGCTAAAGCTGCATCTGTATTGGTGGAAATGTCACAGAGTAATTGAGTGAATATCATCATGAGGATACCCAAGGCAGATAAGACTGTTGGGCTCAGCAGATGTTATAAAGCAACCCTTAGTGTAATGATGGGTGATGTACATCTTGACATTTCATACTTGAAAGTTAACAGTCACAAGGTATAGCACTTGGATACTAAAGCAGTTTGTGTGGTAAGAATATCACTAAACCAGGAGGTGAATGGTTGGATAATACAGTTATGGTGATATCTGATCACAAATGCCAAGGAGGATAAAAGTCTTTAGACATTTAAGGAAGTGTTTAAAGGAATTCATCAACATACCATTGCTTAAGTAAGGTTAATGTGCTCTTTTGCAGATGGAGTTATATTAGTCTTCTGGTAGATGCACTATATATTGCATCAGGACTGCAGAATCCAACTTCCTAAAGCACTGCTCCAAGGGTGAAAGTGGCCTACAACTCCATTCCAGTGGGTCTGTATAAACTACTGTCATAAAGATGTCAACAACTCTTTAGTATGAATCACAGGCATTTAAAGAGGTGAGAAATAAAATCTGTCAGGGTCAGGCATCGTCGACAGAACAAGTTTGCCACAAATAGTATCCTGGAAGAAGTTAAGACACATTTCAGATAACTTTCATTTGAGCAATTAAAAAGTGCAACTAAATGAAATACTTTTTATTTCTCTATTCCACGTAGCTTCAATTCAAATGGGAAAATCAGCTTGCTCAGTAAAGTCACAGACGGTTGATTGACCATCACCATGAAACATTGAAGCAACATTTTGATAAGCCATAAAATAAAGTCAGATTCCACAACAGAATACATTTCTCCTGAAATATTGATACAGTACAGAGAAGATTCAAGGTGCAGATGAGTTGTATTCAGTCCCATTTGGAATAAGAGGTGGGGATAAAAAATATCTAGAAAGAATCATTCTGCAGGATAACATTTGTTGAGACCTCCCTACTGATCAGTGATAAGAAGTAGCACATCCAAGAAATAGTAAAGATAAATGACCTTTGAAATGGCTGTTGAGAGCTTCAAAAAAATTGCAAAAACAACTTAACTGGGACAATAGCAAAGAAAACTGAGACAGAAAATGGTCTTGAAGTGAATCCCACAATTGTGCAAGAGGAATCTATCATGCAATAGTGCTGGTAATAGAAATACATCAGTAACCAGCAACATTTGGTGAATCTGTGCATTCAGCAGGTGGAACACCAATGATCCTGCAAAGACAACAATGAGAATAGGAGCTGGTGACTCACTTAACTCTGCAAATGAGGGTTTCTGTTTTTAAATAGGGGAAATATTATGGCATAATTTTAATTGTAAACAATAGTTATTATTTTTAAACTGTCATTCCTTTAAAGATTGTTTCATGTAATGAAGTGTTTAGTATGCTGCCATCATGTTCCGGAAACAGACTGTAAAGATTCTTAAATAAACCAGAGTTTGAGCTCTTTGTGTCTTACACACACACACACACACACACACACACACACACACACACACACACGCACACACGGTATAATCTAGGCAAGGCAGATATTAGGAGGGTAAGCTATTTAACAAAAGAACCAGATGGACACCCAAAAATGATTGGGATTCATAGACAGGATGAGTCTCTTAAATGACCAGTGCAGGCAGAAGATGCAAAATGCAAAATGCTGAGAACATGAGCCACGAAACTCAAGGACAGCTTCTATTTCACTGTTACCCAACTCATGGACCTATATACCTCTCACAACTGAAGGGTGAGGTGTTGAACTTTTCATCTACCTTGTCAAGCCCTTGCACTTTATTGCACTACACAGTCTCTGTAAATGTAACACTATACGTTGCATTGTTTTCTTTCTACTACCTTGATATAATCTATCTGCATGGTATGCAAAACAGAAGCTTTTTACTTTTTCCTCAGTATTCATTATGTGACAATAAACCAACATCAGAACCAATACCAAATTAGCTCTTGGATGTCTTGGATGCTGGTCAAGGCAAGACCTAAGCATTGGTCTGCTCTGCACTGTATCTTGATCTTACAAATTAAAATGTAAACACTTAAAATAAATGCAAAAGAGAAGACAACTTCTGAAACCCAAAGAAAAATTGGAATAAAGTTAAAGGTGAATGAGACTAAAAGAGAAAAGATGACAAGAACATGGACGAAGAAAGAGGAAGAGAAACAGTGTTGAAGAAGCTGTCATAAGTAAAGACAAATTGAGAGTGCAACACAAAAGGGAAAGGCAGAGATAGTAAACACAAGAGATTCTGCAGATGTTGGAAATCCTGAGCAACACACACAAAATGCTGGAAGAACTCAGCAGGTCAGGCAGCGTCTATGGAAAGGAATAAAGATTTATTGTTTCAGGCTAAGACACTTCATCGGATCCATTCTGCAGTGGAGGCAAGTCTGTGGGTATATTGAAGGTGGAAGTTGATCATTTCCTGATTGGTCAGGGCATCAAAGGATATGAGGAGGAGGGTTGAATGGGATCCAGGATCAGCCATGATGGAATGGTGGAGCAGACTCGATGGGCTGAATGGCCTAAATCTGCTCCTCCGGCTTATGGAAAGAAAGGGGTAGAAGTCAGAAAGAAGGCAGAAATAGTGGTAGGCAGAAAGACATGCAAAGACAGAGAATAACTGTGTTTAAATGAGAATGAGAGAGAGGAGGATGAGAGAGTAAAGGAGGAGAGGGGAGTGAGGGAGATAGAGGAAGTGAAGGAGAGGAGAATGAGGGAGAGAAAGGAGGATAGATAAGATGAAGGAGAGAGTAGATGGTTGAAGGAAAATGAGAGGCTGAGGGAAGAGTGAGGAAGAGGGAAATGAGAGGGAAGAGAAAAATGAGAGAAAGTGAGGGTAATGAGAAGGAGAGAATGAAAAAGAGGGGAGAAAGGGGATGAAAAGAGCAGAGGGAGAGCAAGAACCAGAAGGTGAGGGAGAGAGGCCTGAGAGGGGAATGAAGAGGATGAGGGAAAGAGAGGAGTGATGAGGGAGAGTGAGATATTGAGGGACTGAGTGAGGATGAGGAAGAGAAAGGGGAAATAAGGAGAATGAAAGAAAGAATCAGGGACAGAGTCAGGCGAGAGAAGGATGGATGACAGAGTAGAGGGAAAAGGTATGAGGGAAAGTGAGAAAACAGACATGTAATTGTGGGTGCGCTTGATCAGGGAAAGTGAGAGAGAGAGGAGAGAGAGAGAGATAAAGATAGAGAGAGAGATAAAGATAGAGAGAGAGAGAGAGAGAGAGAGAGAGAGAGAGAGAGAGAGAGAGAGAGAGGAGAGAGAGAGAGAGAGAGAGAGAGAGATGGCTGAAGCATGAAGTACTGAGTGATAATTTAAAACAGAGCTGAGACAAAGCGCGTGAATAAGGCCCAAAGCTCCGATGGTTCAGACAACCCCGCCTCCCCCCGGTATCAGCAGTTCCCCACACCCAGCAGTGTCCCATATACAGTGTGGATCGGGGCCAAGCCCCCTCCCCAATGCTTACACATGCACACACACTGGCCATGCCGTCTGCCCTGCTCCGGGTGGCCCAACCCCTTGCACTTTGTCCTCACTCCCTCTCGCTCAAACACAGCATGGTCAAGGGGGTTGCATTGCCGCTCTGGCTGGCACTGGCCCTGGCACTGGCGTGGGGTCTGCCAGCCCAGCACGCCGCCTCCCCGACCCCGCTGACGGCGCTAGGCTCCTGCTCTCATCCCCCGAACCCCAGCTCCGTGCAGCAACTGGCTTCAAGTTCCGGCGTGGTGATCGAGGGCAAAGTCCAGGAGGTTGCCGGCGGAACGGGACAGCGAGGCGCCGGTGGCAGGACTGAAGCGGGCGAGGTGCCCGGGGTCCAGGTGAGGGTGCACCGGGTGTGGCCACTGAAGGCAGGGGGTCTGAAGAGGGACCGCCTGGTGTGGATCCACGCAGCGGGGTTTCACGGCTGCCTGAAGCCGGGAATGAGGTATATCTTCTTCATGGACCCCACCAACTCCACGGATACATTCCGAACATCCCACCCGCCACTGGAAACAGCCAGGAGCGTCAAGAAGGACGTCAGTAAGATTCTATGTGCGGGATGTGGTGAGTCCTCCGTTGAAATGAATAAAGGGTTAATACTCCCCTTTCAAATGTAACTTCATCTCCTACCCAGCTGAAGATGTCTCTGTTACCTCATACCCACTGCAATACCCTTCTTTGCGTTCAAGACCCCCCTCCATTCCCGTGGAATACAGTGTTCTGTCTGTCTGAGTTTGTTTATAAAAAGTTATTTATTTGCAAATAAGGAGGTGTATGCATTTTTGGAGGTTCACATTGAACCCTCCTCTTGTTGTCTCTCTGGTTGTTGTCTGAAGTTGGTGAGGATTATTTGAAGCTACTATTCAGATAATAAGTGCAACTCTTTAACCTCTCTCTTATCCTCACAGCAGTCTGATTATCTGCATCTTCTCAGCCACCTTCCCCTCGAACGTTGGGGCATTGTACGGTGTCCTATTAATGGTGAAATGTAATTTTTTTAGACAGATTTTTTGGCTGGGTCTTACCGTGTCACGTGTATGCATTGAAACGTATTTGGTTTTAGCAATGTGTTTCACAGTATTTTGCGGAAAAACGGGTTTGACTTTTAAATTTCGGCAAGGCTCAGTTTAAATGAAGGTACGAGGAACAAACTTTGCTCAGAGGTCATGTGAAGTCTGACATTTCGTCAGATTTACGCTAAGCTTTCTAGAGACAGGTGGAATTATTCCGCCAAACTATAGACCCGGCCAGTGAACTAGAGAAGGGTGCAAAATGCCAATCTTCTCCCGCCAACAACCATAAGCCACCCAACCTGGACTGATCAGAATAAACGCCGCAGTCACTGACCACTGCCTCTCCAGTCAGGCAGCGGGTCTCACTTGCAGGAGATGAGTGAAATGTTTATGCACCTGTGTGAAGAATGTGGGTTTCCTCCTAGCACGAACGCACTGACATTTACCCCACTCTAAGTAAAAAAAAGCCAAGGAGAGTGAAGGTTTGAGCTACGGTGTAGCCTGGGTTCGGTGGTAGAGAGAGCCAGCGAGGTATCGGTGGGTGAAGAGACAAATGAAACGTGTTATAATTGGTGGGCATGCAACAGCGTGTACTGGCAGGTACTGAAATGAAACGCCAGGTTATCTCAGGGCGGGCTCGTCTTGCCACTGCTCCAGCGGAGGGTTCAGGGGAGATTTGAAGTGGCTCTGCAGATATTTTGCGGGCAGTAGCATCCCCGAAAGAGAGCCGGTCTGGCGGTCGACGGTGAGTCGCGTTCTCTCGCCCGTTTTTTTTTTGTGTTAAAGCTCCTGCTTACGCTGCGTTTAATTATTGTCGTGAACGATACTGTGTTAAACCCCAAAGCAAAATAAATAATTAAAGTGAGATACCGTATGAAGGACTGGGAAACGGCGGTCGGATGCAGGGAACTTTCCACCAGCCGTGGTGCTGAACGCTGCAACCCGGTTCTGACAAAAGTACTTGTGATGTCTTCTTATGAAGAGGGAATACTTCAAGTGCGATTTAATAACCAGGGAAAAATATACATTTTAATCTTTCGTACAGTTAGACGCCCCCAGTTTATGGTTTGGCACTGCTTTCAGTGCAATGCTAGTAGTTACTGCTGCCTGTTATTTTGTCTTCTCCGCCACTGCTTGCTTCCCAGACCCTCCGCTCCGGTTCATCTTGACAATTGCAGTGCTCAGCATTTTCCTGAGTAGTCAAGAGTATGTGACGACCTTCCTCTGGTTCTCCCAAACTCTGACCTCACGGAGGCATGGGGGGGGGGGTGGGGGGACACTCCTTTAGTGCTAATTGCTGGGTTCGTGCTGGTGTTGAGTGCTGTTAGTGGCATCGTGTGTTATACGAGGAACGCTGAAGCAGATTTCCCAATCGCGTGTCTGCCTTGAATATGAAGACTGAACGCGCTGATTCCCCAATAGTCGATATCACCGCATATATCGATATGCATAAAAGCAACAGAATGGCTCTGCGGGAGGATGTGCTAATCTTAATTTCAGGGTTTTTAAAAAAAATTCTGATCCTCTTACCGACAGAATATTTAACTAGTGCTTGTAAATATGTAAATATGCCTGCATGGTATTCCCTGCCCGAGGTTGTCCCAGTGTACATATATTCATAAGCAGCATTTAATGGCTTTGGGAACCTGTACAGTATTACATCAGATACTCGAGGTTTGAAATTTGGTGTCTCCCGCCGCGCTCTAGCGGTTTCTCTGCTCGCCGTGACGCTGCTGAAGACTTTGATGACTTTCATTTTCTCCTCCAGTAAACTTAGAAGCTGTGGCAGTGTATTGAATTAAGTTGCACGAAGACCCAAGTTAGGACTACATTTCAAAATAGAAATAAGTAGTTTTGACGCTGTTTTCAGATTGAAATCGGATGCACACACAATACACCTTCTCAAGGCTTCATGGAGGGAAGCAAAACTCTGATTTGATGTTTCTGTAAAGCTATTTTGTCCTTTTCGGATACAGCGCATCCTCTGTAAAGCTTACTCTTGGAGTTTGCGACTTACTCTGGAAGCTTAGTTGTTAGAACTGATGAGCGGGGTTCGTAAGCAAGCAAAATGAAAGGGTTAACAGGAGTGTGGGCATAAAAGGTGAAGACCTGACAGATGTTGAAACTAATTGTTGTTTCCTGAATTGATGGAGCGTGCCTATTGAGAATGGCAAAAATGTTCACAGATGTTGGCCTAGGATGAACGCCATATTCGTTAATGCTGGTCTGGGGTAGTGATGAGAGCTGTGTGTGGCTGTTTCATGGGAGAACGTACAGAAAATTACATGCCTTCTCTCTTTGATATTGTTTACAACCTCGAGCTTTGATTAGAGTTTGTCATCCGCTATTATGGCCCTCTGTCCAGCTTTAAAGCCTCTCAGAAAGTGTCCTGGATCGTGCAATTATGCTAATAGAAAATTGCTGTTACCGTGATAGATTATTTGGTTGTTCAGAATATTGGCCAATCTCCAACCAATACTGCAGGACACGGACAAATACCAGCAAGAGAAGCGTTTAATTAAGTTTTTACTTGCTCTGATTATATTTGGGGGAAAACATATTGAGCCTTCTGTGTCCAAAGGGTTTTGTTTGGATCCCTCTTAGTTGTTTTTAAAACAGAGTATATTGTTGTGAGTTGCCCTCAGTGTCTGTGATCACAGTACTGTACGGAGATCTGATGTTATTCAAAGCTTCATAATGTAAATACAGCGGTTTCTTACAGCCATGTGACTGAAATCCATCATTTCAATGACTGAGTCTTACATGCCCTCTGATCCTCCATCCAATTTATATCAATCACCTCTACTTCTGACTTCATTCTATTAACATTCCCTGCAACAAGTTAATCATTTCAGGCATACTGTGGTTTTGGCTGTATTATAATGTTTCACAAATGATTTCATATTCACACTTAAGCACCCTCATCTCAAAATCCCAAATTTATGTCATACAACTCAGCAGATTGTTGTCAGAATTCTGATCAGAGTGTTAAAATTAAGTTTGTGAAGCTACTGGATAGAATTGATGACTGCTGATTAATGATTGCTGATCCACAGTGAATGGCGACATAAAATAGTAACCTTTCAACATGTGCCAGTGTATTTAATTGAAGAAGCTCATTGAGGTAGAGTGTTGGAAGTCGGCATGTAGTGTTCAGCGACAGTGTTAAAATATAGTCATTGGTTCATTGACTGTATACAGACAATGCTGTGGAACACATTGACTGTGATGGGATCGCATAACTACTCAGGCTGCATCCAACAGAGATTTGTTCTTATCTTTAAAATCACTGACTGGGTCTCAACAAACATTTGACTAAATAGTTGTTTTAACATTTAAATAATTGTACTAACTTCTATTAAGGCAGTTAAATGTGTAAACATGTATACAATACCTGGCTGAAATTAACTGCAGTTGGAAACATATCTACTGTTAGAAATTTTGTCACTAGAGATTTTGCAACTTAACACTATTAACCCTTTACCTCTGCCACTCTGTGGAATTTTTCTTGGGAGGGCGAATCCATTGATGATCATTTGGAAATGCTTACACTATGTGGCTTGATTCTCAGCAGTTAAATGCCTTCATTGTATCAGTAGCACAAGTGCAGTGCTGGCTTCCTTTGTGTGAATAGGGATCAATGATTTCTATTGGCAGAGAGTGCGAGAGCTGCAAAAGTACAGAATCAAAGACAAGCACGTATTCTCTGTGATTGCAACAAATTGATGGGAAGCAGCACAACATTTTTCATTTATAAGTCCCAGTTATATAAAAAAGCAGAACAGCCTTTAATCTATGAAATTCAGGTGAGGTGAGGTTTGGCATGAAGAGGAACAGCTGGACAGACGTTAGTAATAGTATAGGCTTCCTCGCAGGTAAGTCTAATGGAAAACACCCAGCAATGACCTGAAACAGGTTTGAAAAATGGGAATATATGTTCAGTTTATGAATTATTTCCATTTGTTTTTATATTATTTGCTTACAGATGATAATAAAATATTTTAAAGTTGAGTGGTATAATGGTGTGGCTAAAACTTGCAACAGGTAGTACCTTAATCCTAGAAACTTAATGCACAAAGTGAGGTCTTTTGACTCCCTTCCACTTCTGCCAAACTACTGCCAGCACTTTAAATGATGTGTCTCATTAGGCCCACTCATCCGCTCTTTCCATTTAGCTTTGCCAATTTCCTTTAAGCAATTCATGTTTGCCTCCCCCCGTCATCAACTGATTTAGTAATGGAGTGTCAGGTTCTGAGAACTATAATCTTATGAGCCAAGTTAAAAATCTTATTGCAGCCAAGCTACAAGCAATATCACAAAAATAATGCTCAGCTTTGTTAAAGTGTTTGAATCAGACTATTTAGCAAATTATAATTAATAGGACACAACATATTTTGTAATAACTATTGTCATTTATATATGTTGTTTGAAAGCCTTGATTTTAAATGCTTGTTCTGCAAAACACTTTCTAGTGATAAGTTCAATATTAGCGAGTGCTAAAACCTTGCTGTGCAGTTTTTGCATAACATTATTGGAGAACTTTCAGATATCTTGTGTAAACATTTACTTTGACATTTATGATATGGTTTGTAGCTGGGTAGCAGAAGAGTTTTTAACTGGGCCTATGATAAAGTAGCTCGTGAAACTTAATACTCGCGTAGAAAATAATCACTAAAAGGGAAAATAAGTACAAATTATTTAAAAGTAAATTGGCAAAACAGTAGGAGAAAGTTGGTCCAATGAGCAAGGTATTTTGCAGTGCTGGCTTACATTTGGATGGCGTGGTCTCCCTTTGTGTTCAATGACTCTAGGACTGAACTGCTAAGTTGCAGATTCATTGGCAGCTAAATGGTAAAAGCTAGCCAAGTTGATGAATGAGCTAAAGTGAAACTCAATATGAAAGCACTACTGTCGTAAAAGATTTATCAATTTTTTCAAATAAATATTTTCATATTCTATTCATGCAACCAGAAAATTACTTCATGCAATGTGACTGATTCTGGATTTGGCATATGCTCTCAAGCAACATTCGTTTAATATAAAAATTGTTTAGGTTAGCCTAAACTTTTTGTTCTCTTTTCTACTATTTGGATTTCAAAGCGTTATTTTTAGAATACTCCATGAGGGAAAAGGTATCTTAAGAGTCAGTGAATATGAGGCAGTAATCATAAACGAGCATGTACACACCACATCATAATTAAGAAGTGTCTAATCTTCTGAAATAGATTCTGGCACTAAATATTGAGAAAATAGTGCAGCACAGATATTCCTGCGATTTGTTGATGAATTTGAAATGTATTGTTTAATGAATTTAAACTAATGACAGATATCATTCAGAATTTATTGTTCTGGGGGTTCAATGTTTTAGGGGATGAGAATCAGATTTACTATCATTGATATATGCTGTGAAGTTTGTTGTTTTGTGGCAGCATAACAGTGCAATAGGAAACTATATCCCAGTAAGATGGAAGGACAAGGACGGCAAGGTAAGGGAACCTTGGATGTTGAGAGAAGTGGTGAATTTAGTCGAAAAGGAAAAGGAAGCATATGTAAGGTTTAGGAAGCTAAAATTAAATAGAGCTGTTGAGGCTTATAAAGAAGCCAGAACAGGTCAAGGAGGCTTTATGAGCATTTAAAAAAACTATGGCCTAATTAGGGATAATCAACATGGTTTTGTGCGGGGCAAGTCATGTCATACTAACTTGATTGAGTTTTTTGTGGAGGTGATTGATGGAAGTGGAGCTGTAGATGCTGCCTATATGGACTTGGTAGGGTATTTGACTAGATCCTTCATGGGAGACATCCAGAAGATTAAGCTGCATGGCATCTGATGTGAATTGGCCATTTGGATTCAGATTTGATTTGCCCATTGAAGACAGAGCCTAGCAATTGATGGGACTTATTATGGCAGGAGGTCTATGACGAGCTGGTTTCACAGGTTGTTGTACTGGGTCCTCTGGTGTTATATTAATGACTTGGATGAAAACATCAGGCAGGTGTGTTAGGAAGTCTGCAGACAATATAAAGATTGGTGGTGTTGTAGATAGTGTAGAAGGTTACCGAAGTATGCAATGTGATATAGTTCAGTTGCAGATATTGGCGGAGAAATGGCACATAGAGTTTAACTTCGCCAAATGT
This sequence comes from Mobula hypostoma, assembly GCF_963921235.1. Classification (NCBI taxonomy): domain Eukaryota; kingdom Metazoa; phylum Chordata; class Chondrichthyes; order Myliobatiformes; family Myliobatidae; genus Mobula; species Mobula hypostoma. The sequence goes on along the minus strand of NC_086100.1, from coordinate 156,264,711 downwards.
GAAGTGTTGCACTTTGGGAGATTAAAGGCAAAGGACAGTACACTGTTAATGGGAAGAACCTTTTACAGTACTGATGTGCACAGCGACGTTGGGGTCCACCTCCATAGTTGATGGGATGGTGGAGAAGGTGTGGGGTATGCTTGCCTTTATTAGTCAAGGAACTGAGTTTAAGAGTTGGGAAGTTAGGTCACAACTTTTGAAAACTATAGTTAGGCCATACACACATATGGAGTATTTTTTTCTAGTTCTGGTCACCCTATTAAAGGAAAGATGTCAAGCTTTAGAGAGTGTGCAGAAGAGGCTTACGAGGGTGGTATCTGGAAGAGAGTGCATGTGCTATAAGGAGAGGTTGGACAAAATTATGTTGTTTTCTTTGGATTGGCAGAGACTAAGGAGACATATGATAGAGTTTTATAAGATTATGAGAGTCATAAAGAGCTGGCATCTTTTCCCCAGGGCTCTCAGGTGTCTAATACCAATGGGCATGCATGAGCAGGGCAAATATTTCGTGCAGAGAATGGCAGGTGCCTGGAATCCACTGCCAGGAGCACTCCAGAGGCTCTTAAGTAGCCATATGAATTTGCAGGGAGTTGAAGGATATAGACAGTGTATAGACGGATGGGATTAGTTTAGTTGGGCCTTTGATTTTTAGTTTAATTTAATTAGTTCAGCACAACATCATGGACTGAAAGGCCTGTTTCTGTCTGTACTGTTCTATGTTCTATGTTTTAGCATGTATTGTAAGAAGTTTTGCCATTTTTACTTCAGATATGTAGAAAATACAGCAATAATTTTAAATGCTTTTTGTTTGAAATTATTTACATTTATGTTGATTAACAATTCTAAAATGTGTGTAGTTTCCTAATTCTTTTATAGAATTGCAGATACATATTAAGTGCTAGAGTGTTTTTTTTCCCTTTACGGTAATGATATTGAGAAAACTTAGTCAAGGTTGATTGAATCATTGCAAAAGGTTAGGAAATTCTAAACCTAAATAAGTTATATTCAATACACCTTGTGCTCATGGTCTTCCATTATCTTTTATCCTTGTTTAAGCACCAGCTTACTGGATCAATGTATCAGAAAAAAGCAATCTTACTTTTTGTTTGATATAACCTGTCCCACATGATTGTACAGGTGAAAATACATGCATGATGTTTAGTTTGCTTTCTTAGATATATGTTTGAAAATAAGATTCATCTCTTAAACATTGTGTTTATTAATGAACTAACTGATGTACACTAATACAACCTTCAAATAGTTTTCTATTTTTCATGATTTTTGTTAGGTCCACTCAGCCGGGGATGGGCAACACCACAAGGGTTTTATTCTGTGCAAAAATCCATTTTTAGCCATATCAGTAAAAATGCAGTGGGATTTTATTCTTAAATGCATATAATTTAATAAAAAAAAGAAAAATAAGCTTTCTTTTCCACTGACCAAATGCACTGACGTGGAAGATTTGTAGGTCATTCCATGAAAGCCTCCCATCAGATATGTAATCAAACTAGTGCGGTTTTATCACGTTTCCTCATTGTTTCTGGGTCTTAATCCTGAATCTCCCTGTCCAAGAGCAAAACAGTATTAGCAAGAGATTCAATTGAGATCCGTGACAACTTGTGTCTCTGCTACTTCACTCAGGGATACTGAAGTCAATTACCATTGTGTATTTCCATAAGCCAAACATAGAGATGAAGAATTGAACTGGAACCTGTTTGTTTGGTGCAGTTCAGTTGCTCATTGAATAGATTGACTGTATCCTTGGGGAACAGGAATTGATTCCATTTAAAATCCATATTGTGATGTCTCAGTGACCAAGGACAAACCACGAGTTACTAAATGAATGAATGTTTACTTCTAAATTGAAATTTATAAAAGTTTGGAGTGCTAGTTTTGGAAGTGTTTTTTTTTGGAATAGATTAGTAGTCAAGTGAAAGATACAAAGTAAAACTGCAACATTTTGGAAATTGAGATTTATGTCATGAGAGAGAGGAGCAGGTTCTGCAGGCAGGATGATTGATGTGCTAGGGCTGGTTTCAAAGAAATTCCTCCTTCAATTTCTGTGCCGTGGATTTACAGAACCTATGAAAAACCAGAATCACAGTAAAACCAGCAGTGCACCCATATGTATAATTCTAAAGCTTGAATGTGACCATATAGGATGGCGAACAAAACTAATGGGGTTTAGCTTGGCATGTCAACAATACTGTGTCAGCTTATAAAAGGAAAACTAAGATTTATTTAGCCCTTTCGTATCTCTTTCAGGATGACCCCAAGCCCTCGTAGCCAGTATTGTAATGTGGGAAATGTAGTGGCCAATCTATGTACAACAGATCCCACAGGCAATGTTACTGTGACCAAATGCTGTTTTTGTTTAAAAATTAGTGTTAATAGAGGGATCTTGGCCAGGCTATTCAAATAGTGAGTTGGTTAATTGGTGTATCATTGTCACATGTACCGAGGTACAGTAAAAAAACCTGCCTTGCCTACTATCCATGCAGATCAATTCATTACAACAGTGCACTGTGGTAGTACAAGGTAAAGCAACAACAGAATGCATAATAAAGTGTTTTCTCTGAATTTTGTATAACAGCAACAAAAGCAAATTCTTCCTCCTGGCAATTATACTTCAAAGTGTCTCCCTCCTGACACTTACCCTTGTAAGCAGAACAAGTGCTACATCCGCACCTATACCTCCTCCCTCACTACCATTCAGGACCCCAAACAGTCCTTCCAGGTGAGGTGACACTTCACCTGTGAGGCTTTTGGGATCATCTACTGTCCTGTGCTCCCAGTGTGGCCTCCTGTTTATCAGAGAGACCCGACGTAGATCGGGAGACAGCTTCACCGAGCAGCTACACTCCATCTGTCAAAGAGCGGGATCTCCCAGTGGCCACCCATTTTAATTCCACTTCACATTCCCATTCTGATATGTCAATTCATGGCCTCCTCTACTGTCATGATGAGGAGAAACCACACTCAGGTTGGAGGAACAACACCTTATATTCCGTCTGGGTAACCTCCAACCTGATGGCATGGACATCAATATCTTGAACTTCCGGTAATGACCCCCTTCACCATTCCCCATTCCCATTCCCATTTCCCTCTCTCATCTCCTTGCCTGCCCATCCCCTCCCTCTGGTGCTCCATCCCCCTTTTTTTTTCTTCTATGGCCTTCTGTCCTCTCCTATCAGACTCCCCCTTCTCTAGCCCTGTATCTCTTTCACCCACCTACTTCCCAGCTCTTTAATTTACCCTCCCCTTCCTGATTTCACCTATTACCTTGTGTTTTTCTCTCTCCCCCCACCCCACCTTTTTTTATCTACTCATATTTTTTCCTTCAGTCCTGCTGAAGGATCTCGGCCCGAAACGTCGACTGTACACTTTTCCATAGATGCTGCTTGGCCTGCTGAATTCCTCCAGAATTTTGTGTGTGTTGCCCAGATTTGCAGCATCTGCAGATTTTCTATTGATTCTTCTTACCTTTCCTTGAACATGAACAGATTCATTGTGATGGAATTAATAAATTAACGTTTGACCATCACACAATTTTTCTTGTAATGGTGATAGTAAGTGTAGAGATTTTTTAGTAAAGGCTGTTGTTCACACAGCTGTCGCAGGATTCAACTCAAAACATGTTGTTAAGATTGCGGATGACACAGCAGTGGCTGGCTTCATCAACAATGATGATGAGTCAGAGTAGAGAGAAGAAGTGGAACAGCTGGTGGACTGATGTGAGAACAACAACCTAAGTCTGAATGTGGAGAAGACTAAGGAAATGATTGTGGACTTTAGGAAGGTGCAGGTGAACCGTCCACCTCTGTGCATATATGGTTGCTCCATAGAGAGAGTTATGTGCAGCAAGTTCCTGGGAGTTAACATCACGGATGACCTCACCTGGTCGCTTAATATCAACTTCCTGAGTAAGAGGGCATCGCAGTGCCTCCACTTCCTGAGGAGATTGAGGTAAGTGAGGAACCCCCTCCCCATCTTAATAGAATTTTACAGGAGCACCATTGAGCATGTCCTGAAAAGCTGCATCCCCAGATGGATCAGAAGTCCCTACAAAGGACTGAGAGAATGGCCAAGTGGATCTTAGAGGTCTCCCTACCATTCACTGGGACATTTATCAGGAGACTGTGGAATCTAGATGTTCTGTTAACACATGGAGCAGGTGCTGGTAGTCCTGAGCAAAGACCACACTGAACTTACTGATCAGAATGCAACCCTGAGACCAACACCTCAGAAGCATTTGCCACAGTCTGTCCAAAGCTACCCTCAATAGGCAGCCTCTCCCAACCATTCAGGGTATTTCTTTGCTGAATGAGTGTAAGCAGAAGGCAAAACATTTCGGGAACTTCCAGAGCATGAAAAAGTTAATTCTAATAGTTTTCCACATTGCATAAACTCTTCTCTAGCTTCCATCTGGGTCCAGGTGTTGATTTTAATCGATGTTTCAATCGATGTTACACTCTGCCATCTTCACAGGGATGATGTCTAGGCAAGTCTAGTCTGGTGATATATATATACTCAACTTCCATTGTCCATCCCTCCTGTTTGGTTAGTCCTCAACCAATCAACTTTCTGCTTACTGATCTGGTTTAAAATCATATTCCGTGAAATCGTCTTTCATGAAATCCTACTTATCTAGTCTTATTTCAATGGCTTCCTTCACTAGGCAGCCCCAAAAGCCTTTGGCGCAGCACAGTACTTTTGTGCTGTCCAGGTCAGTCCTGTGGTCATTGCATATGCAATGTTCTCCCACATCGATTTCTCTGAGTAACCCAAAGAGATACACTTCCAATGCTCCATGATGCAGGTTTCCAATATGTGCTCCATCTGGCCGATATACGCCGTTTCGCTTTCACAGGGAGTCCTGTCAATGCCATATGCTCTGTCTGGCTGATATATGCTGCTTTGCTTTCACAGGGAATCCTGTCAACGCCAGCTGTCCTGAGTCACAGTCATTTTTGACCCACATAATCTGGGATTTGAGCTTCCTTACGGGTTTCAGGATGCTATTTATCCAGTTGGTGTTTCTTCAAGATCCTGGTGATCCTTCCAGAAACTGTGGAAATATTGGGAGGACAGGCAGTAGCGATGGCTTCCTTCTCATTGTTAGGTTTCCTGGTTTTTCCATTGACCCTTCAAAGGCTCAATTGATTTCCTTCACCTTGTAGCCATTCTATAAATATTGTCTTATTTCCTCGTGGAGACTCTCCAGGTCTGAAATAATTTTTGCATAGCTAATCAAAGTAGAAAGAACCATTCTACACTGGGAGGCGTGATGGTGGCCGTTACTGTTGAGGTATGCATCTGAGTGAGTGGGTTTCCAACAGATGCCATGCCGGAGGCTACCATCTGGTTTCCGTCATATTAGAATGTCCAGGAAAGGGAAGCGACCATTCTTCTCCATCTTCACCGTAAGTTGAATATTTGGATGCATTCTGTTCAGCTAGTTGTAGAACTGTTGGAATGCCTGGAGTCCATGAGGCAAAACTACAAAGGTGTCATTGACGTATGTGAAGAAGCATTTGGGGCATAACAGTGACTAACTCAGAGCCCTCTCCTCAGAGTTCACCATGTAGAAATTAGGACTAGCTAGTGACAAGGGTGGTCCCAAGGGTTTGTTCACAGTAGTTCCCTTATAGAGGAAGTACGTCGATGTAAGGGTGTGTTCAAAAAGGTCAGTGGTACCCTTGTCAAATCTTGACCATGGGAGGACCAAGCTGTCCTTAATGGGATCTCTCGTGAACAGGGAAACCACATCAAAACTGACCATTATGTTCTCCGGGGTCAGCTGGATGTTGGTTATTGTTTTTCAAAGTCGCCTGAACTTGTGATGTGATGCTCACAGTGCTCAACAAAGAGAGACGGTGTGGTCGTTAAATGCTCAGCAAGGTAGTAAGTTGGGGAGTCTATTGCACTGACGATAGGCCTTGGGGGGGGGGGGGAAGCCCTCCTTGTATATCTTAGGGAGTTGATAACGCATTGGTGATACCAGGTCTGAGGTAGAAGTATCTTGCATATGTTTGTTGACAGTCTGGATTTCTTCAGTAAAGTGGAGGTCTTCCTCACAATCAAATCCATGTTTTACGTTCTCCACAAGTATGTTGCATGCAGTAATTTTTTGAGGTTTCTGTTGCTTTAAATATTAGAAAATTAAAGTACTAGTGAAATGCTCACTAGAACTCAGTGGGTGGGATTGTCCAGAATCTGTCTGACTTTCCAGTGGTATTCCTCTGAGGACATTGGGAACATCACATTTCCTTTGTCTGCTGGTAAAATCATAACGACTGGGTGTCGCTGTAGTGCCTGGAGAGCCAGTTGCTCTCCTTGTGTGATGTTCGGTCTTGACAAAACAGCCCTTTTTAGGGACATACAGACTTTCATCCTTACCCTCCTCCGCACTATCCAGTGATAGTTTTCATATTGCTTGCTCTACTCTGCCAATGTAGTCCTGACAAAGTGTAGTTCTGAGGACTGGTGTGAAGTTTAGCTCCTTGGCGAGGACCGATCTAGTTGATGCTTTGCCTCGTTTGATGATGACAGTCCTTTCTGGGTCCAGTGGTGGGATGGCTGTACTTTAGTTAGGATAGTTTTGTATTTCCTGACCCACGGTGCTCCTGTGTGAAACTAGTTCACCTTGGGCAGCAGTGAACCTCTCGATGTACTCCCAAGCACTAGGAGACAAGAAGGCTGACAGTTCCAGGTGAACGGATAGTCGTCTGTTCGCTTTGATGTTCCGAGAGGCTTTGATGTAATGGATATGCTCCCTAATCAATGCCTGGCCAGCACATCACAGAAAGCGTTTAGCCGCTGGAGAAACCACTGCAGAATGCAACCTCGTGAGCTTAGTCATGATGTCCTTGTCTGGCATCTCAGAAGGAAGGCTAAAGAACAAAGAAGCCTCACCTTCTCTTTATGGAATGATACAAAGTGATGAATATTGTGGTGAACTACCTTTCCGCAGAGGTAAATGAAAAAGGATTTAGTGCTTTCCCGGCGTATATAACGCATAAATTCTTCTCGGCTTCCGGACAGGTCCAGCTGTTGATTTTAAGTGACGTTTCAATGACAAACTTTGTCATCTTCATCAGGGATGATATCTATGAACGTCTAGTCTGGTGACATAAATATTCAATTTCCGTTGTCCAACCCTCCTGATTGGTTAGTCCTCAACCAATCAGGTTTCCGCTGTCCCACCTTGTTTAAAACTGTATTCCAGTTCTTACTTAGAGCCAGACCTTTGTTTTTGTTGAGATCTTTATTCTGTATTCCCATTCCAATGGCTTCCTTCACCAGGCAGTCCCAAGAGCCATTGACGCAGCACAGTAATTTTGTGCCATCGAAATCAGCCCTATGGCCATTGTGAATGCAATGTCTGCTATTGCCAATTTCTCTGAGTAACCCAAATGGATACGTGTCCAATGCTCCTTGTTGTGGATTTTCACCATCTGGCTGATATACGCTGCACCACATTCACAGAGAACCCTGTAAATTCCAGCCATCCTGAGTCCTAGGACACCTTTGACCTGCATAAACTGGGGTTTGAGCTTCTTTATGGGCTTGAGAATGGCATTTTTCCATGTGTATTTAGAATGAGGAGCAAGAACATGTTATTCAGTGTAATGTCTGCTAGATCCTTGTTTCTCTTTTAAATCAACGGCAAACTTAATTATGTCTAGCACCTTTCATATTCTCCTTCACATTCAAAAATCTGATAATCACTGAGTTATGTTGAAGTGCTGCAGTCAATATTTCAAAGCTAAGGTCCAGAAGCCAATGCGTGCACTCCAAGATCCAACACACAAGAATGAAATTGCTGATGAGTTTTGGAAGTTTAGATTGATCGGTAAACTTTGGTTAGGACCTGTATAAGATGATGATTGTGTGGATAGTCAGAGGCTTTTTCCCAGGGCTGAAATGAGGGCACAGTTTTGAGGTGCTTGGAAGTAGGTACACAGGGGATGTCAGTGGTTAAGTTTTTACGCAGAGAGTGGTGAGTGTGTGGAATGGGCTGCCAGTGGCAGTGGTGGAGGCAGATACAATAGGGTCTTTTAAGAGACTCTTGAAGAGGTACATGGAACTTAGAAAATAGAAGGCTATGGGTAACCCTAGGTAATTTCTAAAGTAAGTGTATTTTCGGCACAGCATTGTGGGCCAAAGTGCCTGCATTGTGCTGTTCTATGTTCTATGTTCTATGACACAAGGGGACTCCATTCATCTTCTCTGAATAATATCAAAGACCCAACAAATCATAAACATGCTGGAAATCCAAAGCAACACACATACAATGCTGGAGGAACTCAGCAGGTCAGGTAGCATCTATTTTGTGGTCTGAAACTTCGACTGTTTATTCATTTCCATAAATGTTGCCTGACTTGCTGAATTCATCCAGCATTTTGTGTGTGTATCAAAGACCCAGGCTGACCACAACACAAGCCAATATTTCACCCGGAAGAAGGAAGGTAAAAGCGTGCCCTCAGGTGTGTTAACTGTGGGATATGAATGTATTGAAGTCAGTGGGATCTGAATGCCAGAAGTGGAAATGTAATTTTTATTGGATTTGTGTGATTCTACATATTCAAAATTCAATTCCAAAGACCTCAATGTTAGCATACTGTGCATTAGCATGTTTGACAACGATGAAGTTTAGTGACAGCATGGATCTGCTTCGGTTTGTATTTGAAATGAATAGCACAGATTACATGTTTAAATGGTGTAAATGGATGACAGTTGGATTGAGGATGGAGAGTCAACTCTGAAACAAAGCTGGAGACAAGATGAGTGGAATGGAGAGATTTTGGTGGTGGTCATTAGTGTAAACTGGGCTGTGAATTGGTAGCATTTTTAAAACACAATTGATTTTTCCTTCTTACTACCGCATTGCAAGTTAGAGAGGGTGGAAAACTGGCAGGTTATAGGATAAATCAAATCATCAACCTGAATTGCTAGTTTCATTTTCTTCAAAGTTAAAAAAAAATTGTCGAAGGATGTATACATTACCACATACCAACTGGAGATTCATTTTCTTGCGGGTATTTATAGAAAAATGAAGAAATACAATATAATTTATGAAAAACTGTGCAAAAACAAATACTGACAAATAATCAATGTGCAAAAGAAGACAAATTATGAAAGAAATTCCACAGATGCTGCCTGATCTGCTGAGTATTTTGAACGTTGTCAGTTTTATTACCAGCTTCATCTCTCTTAATGTACTAATTCTTATTACCAATTAGAGTTTACAGGAACAATTGCTGATTGAAGATACAAGGATGTGAGAGATAGATTAACAAAGATTTCATCAGTTGCTATTAGACTTTATTTGCAGAGACACACATGCCATACTGTACATCCATTCAATAAGTTCATCTCCCACATACTTTCAATTGAGTCATCACCTTTGATAAATCAGATGGATGCACCTGAAAAACAGCAAGCAAAGGAAGTGGATTTGTAAGTTGAATGGGAGTCTTCTGTTTTTGTAAATGAAGATTAAAGATCTGGAAAGCAAGAGGGTTAGTTTGAAGTTGAAAGGACTAAGAGACAGGAGCTAATGGCTGAGTGACTGCCCAAGTTTTTAAGGGAAGCATTGGCTTTGTGGAACTGATTTTTTAACCAGTCCATCCATTGAAAAGGTGGTATGTTCAGTCTGATAGCAAGTCTGAATCTGTAATAGATCTTGCATGTAACTGACCTGCACCAAACAAAGCCAAATAGCTATACGTCAAATTTAAACTGTTTTAAAGAGTCACGTGCAAGAGAAAATGGAACAGAAGGCTATGTGGAAAGGGTTGGAAGAGATCTTTGAAGCAAAAACAATGACATAAACTTGTGAGAAAGCGTGACCTTTTTCTGACAGGAGCAAAGTGTGGAATAAAGGCAAGGAAGGAGTTAATGGTCCAATGTTCTGTCCTTTGCCATCTAATGTAAAACTGACCACACTATTACACTTGAGATGTTTGCATTAAAAATCAATATTTTAAAATGCGCTGTCCCCCTTTGTTTAAAAAAAGCTTAAGTGAGCTTAAAAACACAAACAACAGGAAATTCTGCAGATGCTGGAAATTCAAGCAACACACATCAAAGTTGCTGGTGAACGCAGCAGGCCAGGCAGCATCTCTAGGAAGAGGTACAGTCGACGTTTCAGGCCGAGACTCTTCGTCAGGACTAACTGAAGGAAGAGTGAGTAAGGGATTTGAAAGTGGGAGGGGGAGGGGGAGATCCAAAATGATAGGAGAAGACAGGAGGGGGAGGGGTGGAGCCAAGAGCTGGACAGGTGATTGGCAAAGGGGATACGAGAGGATCATGGGATAGGAGGTCCAGGGAGAAAGACGGCGGGGGGGGGAACCCAGAGGATGGGTAAGGGGTATAGTCAGAGGGACAGAGGGAGAAAAAGGAGAGTGAGAGAAAGAGTGTGTGTATAAAAATAAGTAACAGATGGGGTACGAGGGTGAGGTGGGGCATTAGCGGAAGTTGGAGAAGTCAATGTTCATGCCATCAGGTTGGAGGCTACCCAGATGGAATATAAGGTGTTGTTCCTCCAACCTGAGTGTGGCTTCATCTTTACAGTAGAGGAGGCCGTGGATAGACATGTCAAAATGGGAATGGGATGTGGAATTAAAATGTGTGGCCACTGGGAGATCCTGCTTTCTCTGGCGGACAGAGCGTAGGTGTTCTGCAAAGCATCCTCCCACGTACCCAGGGCTGGGGTGATATACTGCGTCCGGCGCTCCCGATGTGTCCTATATATTGGTGAGACCTGACGCAGACTGGGAGACCGCTTTGCTGAACACCTACGCTTTGCCCGCCAGAGAAAGCAGGATCTCCCAGTGGCCACACGTTTTAATTCCTCATCCCATTCCCATTCTGACATATCTATCCATGGCCTCCTCTACTGTAAAGATGAAACCACACTCGGGTTTGAAGAACAACACCTTATATTCCGTCTGGGTAGCCTCCAACCTGATGGCATGAACACTGACTTCTCTAACTTCCCTAATGCCCCACCTCCCCCTCGTACCCCATCCATTATTTATTTTTATACACACATTCTTTCTCTCTCTCTCCTTTTTCTCCCTCTGTCCCTCTGACTCTTCCCCTTGCCCATCCTCTGGGTTCCCCCCCCCCACCTTGTCTTTCTCCCTGGGCCTCCGGTCCCATGATCCTCTCATATCCCTTTTATCAATCACCTGTCCAGCTCTTGGCTCCATCCTTCCCCCTCCTGTCTTCCCCTATCATTTTGGATCTCCCCCTCCCCCTCCCACTTTCAAATCTCTTACTAATTCTTCCTTCAGTTAGTCCTGACGAAGGGTCTTGGCCTGAAACGTTGACTGTACCTCTTCCTTATGTGAGCTAGGGCTTTTCTCCTTGGAGCGAAGGAGGGTGATAGGTGACTTGATAGAGGCATATACGATTATAAAAAGCCTAAATAGTGTAGACAGCGATGCCTTTTTTCTCAAAGTGACAATGTCTAGTACCAGAAGACTTCCTGGGTGAAGGAATGTTTAGGTGAGATATCAGAGGTAAGTTTTTTTTACCCAGTAAGTGATGTGACTGGGGCACACTGGTAGGGGCTGATACATTAGGAATGCTTAAACGACTCTTTGAAAAAGAATAAGGAGGGTTATGGGCTATGTAGGATAGAAGGGTTGGATTGATTGTGGAGTATATTTATATACCATAGATCAACATAATAATGTGGGTCAAGGGAGCTATACGTTGTCGTACTGTTTTATAAACTCAAGAAATTCTGCAGATGCTGGAAATCCAAAGCAGCACTCCAGCATTATGTGTGTGTTGCCCTGTACTGTTCTGTTTTCTGTGTTCTTTGTTTTACGTACCTGTACAATTAAACTGAGTTTTTCCAGCAAGGTTTGGTGGCTGAGTAATACAAAAGAGCTTTAAAACACCAAGCTTTAGGCCCATGACTGCTGATCAGTGGGATTGTTGACCTGAAATGTTCACCCTGTGCTTGGCTCTCTGAAAATGCTGCAGGAATGGCTGGAAGTTTCTAATATACCATGTTACAGTTTAAAGGGTTTGCACAAAGCCTCTGGTGAAATTGCCTGTGCGTACATTGCTAATGGTTTACAGAAAATGCCGATGAGCAGAATGTAGTGAACTGTTTGGAGGTCCTGACATAGTTGGAAAACACAATTCTAAATGTCTAAAAGGATTATGGCCCCCAGCCTGCTCTTTGTGGTTAATAGATGAATCAACAAATCCAACAAATCATTCCTAAAGCATTTAGAAACTAGATACTTAGATTACCACATCTGGTAATTGGGAATAATACATACCAGAAAACAAGCATCCCCAATAGCAAATAGGATACATACGAATATGATGTGGTGCGTTGGCCACATTCACCCTGTTAAAGGCCAATCAAAGCGTGACTTGCGCCTCTGCTCTAAAATAATATGCTTTCCTCCACTAGTTAAAGCTGATAGCCGATGACCTTTCCAAAATTTAATTTGCGGTGGTTTATATGCAGCCAAATCAGTGATTCTTAAACATACTACTGTAATCCTCCACTAAGAAGGTAAGTATGTTTTAAAATCTGAATTTGTACGTGGAGCAAAGTCTACGAACACATGTGGCCCCAGATTATTGTTCCCTCCAATCATACCCTTTCCTCTCCTCATCAATCCCCAATTCCTGTATTATGTTACTGATTCCTATCTAAAAGACCTTCCTAGCTTTGCATGAATTAGAGATGTAGATTGTTGAGCCATTGTCCTCCACATATATTGTCAACTTGATTTCAAAAACACTTGTCAAAAGCTATTTTCTTGAGCATTTACAATGTGATTGTTGATTGTAACCCTGGGCATCGTTTGTGACTTTACTGTGGTGAATTGGACACTTGAATCTGGAAAATCCAATAATTTGTTGGAGAGCTTCAGAACTAGACAATTGGTTCACCAGTTCCTCAGGCAAAGGAATCTAATCCTCTTACCACATCTGATTTACAGGAGGTTCCAGTTCCACACTATGTGTTCAACATTTTTTTTTGCTGTCATGGCTATTAAGGATGCACAATAAATCTTACCTTCCCAGTGTTGCCCACATCTTAAGGAACACACTGAATGAAAATTGGCTTAAGAATAAAGGGTAATACTGGAAATACTTGGGTCAGATGGTCTCTGAGGTATACCGGTTTTGTTTAGGTTGATGACCTGTCATAATAATTGACCTGAAGCACTAATAGCTTTTCTCTCCATAGATTATGGTTATTTCCACCAATTTTAATTAATATCCTAGGTTTCCAGCAAGTACAGTATTTTGCTCTTAAAATCATTTAAGATGCTTTCTCTACAAGCCTTCTTTGCTTTTCAGTTTTCCCAACCTCAACTGTTCAATCTCATGGTGTTATGAGACATTTTACTCACTGACCTTTTCTTTACATTTGGCTTTGCAAAAGAAAACATTTTGTTTTAGCTTAATTGTTGTAGTCTTCAGTAAATTTTGTCTGAGGAATTGTTACTTGCTATGCTGCTCTGGATTTCTTTTTAAACAGTTCTTTCTATCAGTGGTGAGTCAGTGAGATAGGAAATCTCTTATTTTATAAAACCTTGTGTAACTATCTGAACATGTAGACAGAGACGTTATTTTGACTAAAAGAATGTGAAAGCAGGCCCTTAGTCTACGCTAACCATAAAGCATCTGTTCCCACATTTTTGCCCTCCCATTCTGCTAAAATCCTTCCAGATTCTAGCGTTCACCACAAACTAGGAGAACTTTATAGTGGACAATCAACCTACTTATCTGCTTTGGGATGTGAGAAGAAATTGGTGCATCTGGATGATATCCGTACATTTGCAAGGTCAGTACTGAATCCAGATCACTGGTGCCGTGAGGCAGCAGTTCTGCTGGCTGCAACATTATGACCCAACATTTCTCCTGAAAGAAGGCACAATTTGTCAATGCAGCTTTTCCTCAGTCTGCTCTGGAATTAGCTTTATCTTTAACAATCTTACTTTCAGAGGCAAGACTGCTACCAATGGCTTTAACAAACCTACCTGTTGCTATCAGGAAATGCTCCTTCAAGTAGCTGTGTTAATTTAGGTAAACTTATAATAGAGAACATAGAACAATACAGCACAGAAGTAGGACCCTTGGCCCATGATATTTTGCCAAAATAATTAACCTAGTAATTCAATACTTAAATAAGTTAATCTCTTCTGTTCATACAGGGTTCATATCCCTCCATTTTCTGTACATTCACATGCTTATTTAAGAGCTTGTACCATATTTACATACCAAGCAGTCACCAGTCTCTTGTAAAATACCTACCCCACATTTCTTCTTTGAGCTTACACATCTCTTGGGTCGACACTTTGATCCAGAAAAAAGATACTCTCTGTCTACCCTGGTTATGCCTCTTATAATCTTGTTAACCTTTGTCGGGTCTGCCGCAGGAGTTTTCAGCTTTTCCTTAAAGCCCTCTAATCCAGGCAGCATCCTGGTAAACCTCTTCTGCACCCTCTCTGAAGTCTACACATCCTTCCAACAATGGGAGGGTTATATGACTGTTCCAGAAAAATAATGCAATTAAATAGATTCCTCCTCATTCTTTCATCGAATGGGCTTGCTTTTTAGATAATTAATTGTCTCAGGGATTGAACTATTGTGAGTAATTTTGATGTGTCAAATTTGTTGTTCAGGAAGCAGGTTGATTGAAACACACTAATATTTTTGTATCATTTGAAATCTTTCACAGTATCAACCATTTCTTAGGCTAGAAATGATTATTTTATGACATTTGCATATCTGAAGGGTGTCTGGAAAGCAGCAGAGAGATTGGCATCACTTCTTCCAATTTACCTAATAGAATTCATTGAATCAATAGTACTGGTTATGTCCTGAATACTCCTTTGCAAAGCAATGTCATTGCAATAGTAGGATAGGTTTTTCTTGCTTGGTCCAAACTGCAGATTGATAGTTTTTAGCATGTAACTAACTTAACAAGAGACTGGAATAACTTTAAGTATTGCTCAACAAATTGATAACATCTCTCAACTGGACAATGGCAGTCCATCGGTCAATGGTCCCTTAATGATGCGTACATGAAAAATATCCGCTGTCACTGACCTTTGCTTACTTAGTCATTGAAATGTAATGAATGCAGTCATAAATTCTCAGGTGTCACACTGCACGTTGCTCAGTCTGCTGACCTCTATATTGTATCAAGATTAATATATAGAATTCTTTCAGCAGAATTTCACATAGAACTTCAATGTATACCTGAAATAGCCATGATTCATTCCTCATCTACACTAACAACCCGAAGGCTTAAAAATGTCCAACACTGTTACATGAATTCGGTTTGTTGGTTTATGCATTTTCTTCAAGTTATTCACCAAGCTTTATTTGTTACAAGGCTGAGATGTAACTGTTAGAGGGAAAGCCCAGAGGGAGACTCACCGCCACTCTTGTAGGCTGTATAAATGTTGGTGAATATTCTATCATTGTCATGTCTGGAATGGTAATATATTGAACCCTTGCCTCAGATAAATTTGAGCTTAGCTGCAATAACAAAGGGATGATTCGTTGAAATAGCGTTACCCCCAAAACAATACTTTTCTTATTTATTCACTTCTGAGTAGATGAACATCACTGGTAAGGCTAACATTTGCTGTCTTACCGTATTTGCCCTTGAAGAAGTGGTAGTGAGGTACTTTTTTAAATAGCCACAGGCTGTTTATCTTCTGGTGGAGATAATCTCATGGCACTCTTCAAAAGGGAGTTTGACCCAGTGATGAAGGAGGAATAATGATATTACTTCCAAGTCAAGATGTTGTTTGCTGTGGAAGTTCAAAATGGTGCTTGACATGGTCTTCCTTATTGGTGGAGACTAAAGGTCTGGGAAAAGTTTGTCAGAACGGTCTACTTGAATAGATGCAGTGCATTCTGTTGGTGATACACATTGTACCCACTCTGTGGCGGTGCTGGAGAGAACGAATGTTTAGGGCAGTTAATGGGCTGCTTTGTTCTTGATATTGTTGAGCTCCATACTGTTGTTGGAGCTGCAGGATCTAGGTAAATGGAGAGAATTCAATCACTCTCCTGACGTGTGCCTTACAGATGGTGGAATGGCACTGAGCTGATAGAATGTGAGTTACTCACAACAGGATATGGATAAACAATCAGGGATGAAATATCTCAGATGTGAGGCTGAATGAGCCAATGGCATTGTTGGAAAAGAGACAGTGATTTTGTCTGGTATCCTGACAAATATTTACTCCTGAGCCAACAGTGGTAAAACTAATTATTGACTATTCATAGAATCATGATTATAACACACAGAAACGAGAATGATTCCAGGAATGAAAGGGTTACCATATGAGGAACATCGGGCATCTCTTGGGCTGTATTCCCTGGAGTTCAGGAGAATGAGGGGGGAGTCTCAGTGAAACATTCCAAATGTTAAAAGGCCTGAACAGATTAGATATGGCAAAGTAATTTCCCATGGTAGGGGGTCTAAGACAAGAAGGTACGACCTCAGGATTGAAAGACGTCCATTTAGAACAGAGGTGAGGAGAAATTACTTTGATCAGAGGGTGGCAAATCTGTGGAATTTTTTGCCACGAGCAGCTATGGAAGCCAAGTCATTGGGTGCATTTAAGGCAGAGATGGATAGTTTCTTGATTAGCCAGGGCATCAAAGGATATGGGGTGAAGGGGGTAGTGGGGATGACTGGAAGAATTGGATCAGCTCATGATTTAATGGTGGAGCAGACTCGATGGGCCGAATGGCCTACTTCTGCTCCCAAATCTTATGGTCTTATGGTCTTATAGAAACAAGCCCTTTGGCTCAAGTCAACATTGCCAAACGAGGTGCTTATCTTTGCTAGTCCTATTTTTCTGCACTTGGTTCATATCCCTCTGACCCTCTCCTTCCTATGTAACTCTAAATCTCTTTTAAATGTTGTAACTGCAGCTGCCTCTACCACCTCCTTTGGCAGCTCGCTTCAGATCCTCATTATCTACTGTGTGAAAGATTTTCCCTCAGATCCCCTTTATATATTTTTCCTCTGACATTAAACTCATGGTTCTACTTTTAGATTCCCCTATCGTGGAAAAAAAGATTGTGATTATTTGCACTATGTATGCCCCTCATCATTATGTAAATCTCTGCAAGGTTATCCCTCATTCTCCCTCACTCCAGGGAAACGAATCCCAGCCTATCCATCGCTCCTGTAAACTTAAGCCCTGTGAATATTTTCTACACCCTTGTACCTGTGTTGGCGTGTGGCCAAGTGGTTAAGGCGTTGGACTAGTGATCTGAAGGTTGCGAGTTTGAGCCTCAGCCGAGACAGCATGTTGTGTCCTTGAGCAAAGCACTTAACCACACATTGCTCCTGCAAGTTTATAGCCCAGCGGTGGTGATTGGTGCAGTATGGACAAGACAAGACACCCTTGCAAGCTTAATCACATTCTTCCTTTAATATGATCACCAGGCGTCACATTTTATTCTCATGTTGTTTGTGAAAACTTGCTTCAAAAGCTGCAGAGGATTTCATAAATTTTGAGGTTGGGATAGTTTACTATATTAAAACCATTTTTTATACATCTTGTGATGAATACTGGGTTAAGTTGGTAACTTTTCTCAGCGAGTATTCTGCAGCTACTTTATGAGCAGAATCTTGCAAATTCATTGATGATAAATGTTTACTATCACCAACCAGTATTTCCACACATCACCTGATGTGGAAATCTTGAATTGGTGTCATTGTGATTCAGAGAGCGACAACAAGCTGCTTGATTTACAGACTTCTCTAGGGTAATCATAGAAAATCAGTGAATTGACAGGAGTTTGGGTCTTTTTCACCTGCAATATTCCCTGCTTGAGTGCATGAATTGTAAATGAATTTTTCATTGGCATGCTGCCTCTGTGCTTTGGGTGGTGTGGTGGAGATATGACTCGACCAAAGGAGGTGTAAGGTGCTCCTTCCCTCCACTAGCCTGCAGGTCATCCCTGTGTGAGGTGTAGTACCTGTTTAGCAATCCCCCCCACCTCCCGATCAGGGTCACGTGATCCTGATTGGATCATAGGATCCGATTTGGGAGCAGGTGGTGGACGATCGCATGAGCAGCTGGTGCGCATCACAAATCCTGGTTATGCCGCCACTCTGGGGAGTATTGATAATGGCTGGGGCTACCTGTCTGGTAAAGACACTGCCCAGAAGAAGGCAATGGCAAACCAGTTCTGTTGAAAAAAATTGCCAAGAGCAGTTATGGACTTGGAAAGACCATGCTCGCCTATGTCACACAACAGGGCATGAACTGAATGATTGAACCTCTATCCTTATCATACCTACATAACACAGCCATCTGTCTGAATTCTACTGTAATTCCCACACATATTTCAAAAATATAAAGGATCTTTTAAAAACAAAGTAACATTTGATCACTGTTAAAATTTTGTTTGCTAGACCTGCAGGAGGTCTGGCAGCTTTTTAAGAAGGAGCAGTTGTGGAAAGGTAATTTTGACTAAGAAAGAGAAATCTCCTTCACTATTACATCCAAGAAGTGAAGTAATAGGGGATCTTATTTTTAATGGTGAAATCTTTACGGACAATATATGACATTTATATTATGTTAAAGTTTCAAGTATGAAGACAATACAACCGAGTTTGAGAAGTAGAGCAGAATGAGGAATGGCATCTGTATTGCATGTTGAGGACAAACATCCAAGGATGAAATCCTAACCCATAGATTTTTATTCTGATGCAGCTTTAATTAGTATTGAAGAATTCCTCAAGTCATTGTGATCCACATCTACTGGGAGGTAGCAATAAGGGCACTGGGTCTTTATTAACGAGGATGTTGTGTTGCGGATGCTGCCTGAAATGTTCCATGTTGACAACTTTTAATGCAGTGACTGTTGATTAGAGCCATAAAGGTATTATATATGTGTGTGATGCTCAGCAAATTAAGTTCCAGACATTATTTACAACCCCTGATGGGGTAATTTGACATTTTCAGAGTTCATAATGGTAGGGGGAACAGAATGTTGACATTTCAGGCTACCATTCAATACAGTAATAAACTGGATCTAGCTGTTAGCAATTTGTTCAGCTGCTGAGGCAGTTTTGCTAATGAGGTTCAAAGATGTCCATTGTACACACCATGAGGAAGCATGGAATAATCACGGCAAGCAACACAAAATTCAGTCGGGCAGCCACTTGCCTGGGAAGCCAGTGCTCCATCTCTAAACTGTTTATTCCCTTTGCTGTACGTAAGTATTGACATTTGATTTTCAGTTCTCATAATTGATTCTGGGTCTTTGAAATATGTCAGATATATCAATGTAAGCAGTTGAAATATTTTGTCACTTTATTAGTGATACATTATGATATTGTGGATTTTATTCATGAAATGGCCTTAGGCTGATGTGCAGGAGCAGTTTTGTAACAGTGACTGGAGAGAATGCGAAGCTGGAGCTTTGACAGTTTATTTATCCTCATGGTGGTTGTGAGGAGCTGTCGAAGTCAGGAACCCATTCAGTGGCCAAGCAGTTTGCTGAACTCTCCAGTTTGCTTGCTTGCAATAACAGGGTGTCATTTCTCACCCTGTTGAAAAACGGAAGGCTGTTTTGCTCAAAAGGCTTGCCAAGAACTGGAGACTGCCCTGCTATTAAAACTCAGTAAGTTCCAAACATTTCAGCTTTGCTAACAAGCCACTCCTGCTGTATGGGCCATTGACAGGCGGTCACTTTGAAGTTACAGAGAGTCCAGATGGAAGGTCTTGACCTGAAATGTCAGCTGTCAATTTCCTTCCACAGACATTGCTGTGTTCCATTAACTCAGTCCTTTGCTCCAGATCCCAGCATGTGCAGTCTCCAAGTTACATACTAACCTGACTTGGAAGAAAATGGTCTGTCTTCATGACATTTCATCAATGCCCTGGGATACCTAACCCACTAATATCATGGGATTACATTTAATTTATAGGATTGAAATCAGTTATAAAAAGAAATGCTCCAGTGTTTTGTGTTTAGCACATTGGGCAGTGAACACCAGCTTTACTCTCAGTGCCTCGGCAGAAGGTGCCTAGAAATTCACAAGTACATTAGGTTGGGACTATTTTGATAATTATCTTGTTGCATGAAGGTCCAAAAGGCCAAAGCATAAAGCCTTGGATTCCAGCGTGTGTCAAAAGTTGGGATCAAGGGGGCAGTGTGTAGTGGCGAAGGTAAGTTATCAACATGATCGCGCTGAAGTGGGGAAACTGAGGGGGAGGTCAGTGTAATCCTGTTCTTGTGTTGGAGGATGACAGATTGGCAAAGGGTGCTGAAAGACCTCGTGCAGTTCAGGCGGCTGTTTGGAGATATTTTTAAATACTGGATGGGGATTCTGTAGAGAATGGTAAAATATCAATATTGAATCTACTGTAGGGAATGATATAAGAACAAGGTCTATGATGCACTTGGACCGACACATGAGAGGACATTGAATGGAGGGGTTTAGACCACTTGCAAGCAGATGTGCAGATTTTAATATTTGCATAAGCTCCAGCTATCTGTAATCTGTCTGTCATGTGAAGTTGTGACAGTTCTTTACTTTTGTCTCACCTTTATCTAGTTCATGGCAGTAATTATTTTTTCTTTAACTGGTTGGCATTCAACAGCAATGACTGACCATGTTTAACAGAGTTTATAATAAAAACGTGGCAACTTCATTGAACAATAATATGTTTTCATTACAAGGAAATACTGTAATTGCCTGCATAATGTTAACTAAAGCATATCACTGAAGGCATATTGAATTTTCCAAATCAATTGCAAGATTGCAATCAGAAACATGGAAGAATATTTGAAATCATATTGGGGAATGATTGCATGACTTTTCACATCAGCACCTTGAACTGAGATGGAGGCAGCATTTGGCCCATCAACTCTACATGTAGCTGTTTAGAAGAATGACCCAGATTATGCTACTGCCCTGTGCTTCTGCAATGTCTGCAATGTGAGTATCCCTGCTGTACCTGGTGATGCTGTGCTGTCTGCGGCAGGCTCCGATGGAGCACCTGTTGAGGCTCTGAAAACTTGTGCCAACCAACTGGTCAGAGACATTTTCTACAACTCACTGCTATGGTCAGAAGTTCCCAGTTGCTTCAAAGGGGCAACAATTATATCAGCGCCCAAGAAGAATAGTGTAAGCTGCCTTAATGACTATTACCCAGGAGCACACACATCTATGGTGATGAAATGCTTTGAGAGGTTGGTCATGGCTAGAATCAACTCCTGCCTTAGCAAGGACCTGGACCCACTGCAACTTGCCTACCTTCACCATAGGTCTATGGCAGACACAATCTCAATGGCTCTTCATGCTTCCCTTGATCACCTGGACAGTGCAAACACCTATGTCAGGATGCTGTTCATTGACTATTGCTCAGCGTTTAGCACCATCAATCCTACAGTCCCGATTGAAAAGCTAGAGAACCTGGGCCTCTGTATCTCTCTCTGTCGTTGGATCATCAGCTTCCTAACCAGAAAACCATAATCTGTGAGGATTGGTACATCTACTCCTTGCTGATGATCAACACTGGCGCACCTCTTTGTTGAGTGCTTAGTCCACCTCTCTACTTTATCTACACCCATGACAGTGTGACTAGGCGTAGCTCAAATGCCATCTACAAATTTGCCGATGCTACAGCCACTGTTGGCAGAATCTCAGATGGAGACGAGAGGGAGTACAGGAGTGAGATATACCATTTAGTTAAGTGGTGTCACAGCAACTACCTTGCACTCAACATCAGCAAGACCAAAGAGCTGATTGTGGACTTCAAAAAAAGGTAAGACAATGGAACATGAACCAATCCTTTGAGAGGGATCAGAAGTGGAGAGAGTGAGCCGTATCAGGATCCTGGGTGTCAAGATCTCTGAGGATCTAACCTGGTCCCAACATATCAATGCAGCTACAAGGAAGCAAGACAGCGGCTATATTTCATTAGGAGTTTAAGGAGCTTTGGTTTGTCACCTAAAACACCCTACAGATATACCATGGAGATTCCAACAGGCTGCATCACTGTCTGGTTTGGGGTGGGGGGTGGGGGTAGTGGAAGCTGCTGCACAAGATTGAAAGAAGCTACAGAGAGTTGTAAAATCAGTCAGCTCCATCATGGGTTCCAGCCTCCGTAGTATCCAAGACAAGGAGCAGTGCTGCAGAAGGGTGGCATCCATTATTAAGGACCCCGTCGCCCAGCATGTGCCCTCTTCTCTCTGTTACCGTCAGGAAGAAGGTACAAAAGCCTTCAGAACAGCTTCTTCCCCTCTACCATTGATTTCTAAATGAACATTGAACCCATGAACACTACCTCATTATTTAAAATTATTTTAACTAATTAAAATTAGTTTTTAACTATTTAAATATATATATATATATTTGCTGTAATTGATTGACTTATTTATCTATATTATCATGTATTGCACTGTACTGCTGATGCTGTTAATAAATTTCACAACATATGCAGGTGATTTAAACCCGATTCTGATGTTTTTAGATTCAGATTTGTTTATTTTCATATGCACCAGGGTGCAATGGAATTGCTTGCTGGTGTGAAGCTCACGGAGTGAGCAGTATGCATTGTAATAATGTAATGCAGCAATGAGTGCACAACAGCAGAGTGATGTGAAGATTATAGTGCAATCTGAAATTGTGCCAAAGGAAAGCTAAAGAGACAATAACAAAAAACCCTGAGAGAGGCAGAATTAAGAATCCAAGAATGGGGAAGCCATATCAGGCAGACCATTTCAAATCTAAGCCACTGATTGTTTAAAATATAAATTTCCTAATGCTCTTTTTAACAATCACCTTTATGACTGGCTGAATACGTTTGCTTCAGTTTTATCTGCTTAGTTCTTTATTTCCTGGGGTCAGATGTCATGATGGGTCCAGACATCATGAGAGGGTCTATTTCTTGGTCATCTCCTATGCGTTGCTTTGGAGAAACACCAGATTTCGGACCTGTCTTTTAGGCTGATAACTAATGTTCTCTCAGTTGATTTCACTTACACTTTTACTGGTATATGAACTGAGTGGGATGTATGAAGTTGAAAAGTACCTGGGGAAACTTCAAACTACATAATTTCAAAATGCTGATGTGAAAAGAATACTTGTTAGGGAGTTTGTCTCTGGTTCATATTTCATCCTCAAGATTTCATGTCCATACCCTGGGTAAGGAACTATGTTTGTAGGACAGAGTGGGGTGGGAGGAATCCTGGCCAAATCTCCATAGCTGCCTCAGGCCATTTGAATAGAGAGGATATCGGATTGCAGAATTTGCCTGTACATATGGGTGAATATTGTGTATCATTACAGTATTTCTATGTCAATATGTAAGAATCTTCTTTTGTAAGTTGTCATGATAAGTTGGCCAAAGCACCACTTTACCACAGGAGTGTGATATAAGATACTGTATGGCTGAAAACAGAACACAGAATGGTTAAACACAGGAACAGGCCCTTCAGCCCACAGTGTTGTGACAAGCCAAGCAAACTATTCATACCTAATTAATTTAATCCCTTAAACCTGCACAAGATCCATATCCTTCCATTCTTTGCATATTCATGTACCTATATAACAGACTCTTGAAAGCCTATATATATATATATATATATCCACAACTGACCCTCACAGTTCTTTGAAGACACCCACCACTCTCTGTGTAATTCAGAAAAACTTACACCCCCACACCACTTTTTGAACTTACTTCCTCTCACCCTAAGCCCTGCCCTCTAATATTAGAAATTAAATATTAGAACTTGGAAAAAGATACTCTATATATATATGCTTTTCTGTTAGGTCTTCCTTCAGCGTCTGCTGCTCCTGGGAAAACAACCCTCATTTGTCCAATGTCTCTTTTTTGTATTTACCCTCCAGTCCAGACAACAATACTGTTAAATCTCTTTTGCACCCTCTCTGAAGCTCTCTGTAATGGGCTGACTAGAAAAGAAGGCAATAATCCAGATACTAAAGTCATTGTGACAAACTAGCCAAAACACTGCTTTATAACAGTTGTATCAGGTACTGATATCACACCTTGGTTCCTTTCCATTCAATTAGTCTAAACACCAAACAAAAATTGGAAGATGATAGTTGCTTACTTTGAATGGAAGCAAGCTATATAAGAAGGTGTTTTGAGAGGTCGGGTATGTTGCACTTAATCTTTCACTAAATGTCCCTGACAAAGTTTTGAAAAATTTTGCTGTGTAGGCACTTCCATATACCCATTGCATAGGGAATTCCACGAGAATTCCCAACAAACATGGAGAATTTGTTGTGCAATTCCAAATAAGGACAATATGTGATGGTGGGGAATGTGCAGATTAGGGTGTTCCAATCAACTTCAATTGCTCCCAGATTATGCTTTTTGATGACTTTAGATTTTCTTTGAACTAATAGAGAATATTTATACCATAAGACCATAAGATACAGGAGTAAATTTAGGCCGTTTGGCCCATTCATCGAGTCTGCTCCATTTTCCCTCTCAGCCCCAGTCTCCTGCCTTCTCCCTGTATCCCTTCATTCCCTGACTAATCTGTGCATCTCTCCCTCACTTAAATCCAAATTGTGCACTAGTCTCGACACCATCACAATGGTATCGAGGTCCTCATCAACGTCGACGATGGACGAACACAAATCAAGAGTCAATGAACCTCTGCCTTAAATGATTTGGTCTCCACAGCTGCCCGTCAATATCTGTAATGTTGATTCCAGCACACAAACCAGTGATTAGATGGGTCAGACTAGGTCTAAAGGTGGTGAGAATCTGGCCTGATGGTGTAATCTCTGCACTGCAACACTGCTTTGATAATATGAACTGGAGGATGTCCAGGGAGGCTGCTACCTACGGTAACCACGTTAACATCGAGGAACATGTGGATTCTAGGACCAGCTGCATAGAGAAGTGCACTGATGATGTTACCATCATGAAACACATCCAGGTGAGGTAAATCAGAAGCCATACCTTACTGCAGAGGTCCGTGCATGGCTGAGGGATTGTGATGTTGCCTCTAAATAGGAGGATGCGACAGCTCTCAGGGAAGCAAGAACTGTGCTTTCCCGTTCCATCAGGAGGGCAAAGTGGGATCACTTTCTGAGAATTTACAGTCACTTCTATGATACCAGAGACAAGTAGCGCATGTGGCAGGGAATTCAGAGGATTACAGACTACGTCTACCCTACTCATCGGTGACCAGGATGTTTCACTCCCTGAGAGGCTGAATGTCTTTTAAGCCCAGTTTGATGTGCAGTGCAAAGTGCTGGCAAGGAAGGCAACCCCTCCCCCCATGGGAGCAGACACTTCGTGAAGAGCCTCAGAAGGTCTTCAGGCCTCAGAAGACCGTGGCCAGAGTCAACTCACACAAAGCTGAGGGGCCTGATTACCACCAGTTTGCGTTCTGAAAGAGCCCAGCTGACGGAGATGCTGATGGATATATTTAACATCTCTCTGGAACAATCCATTGTCCCCTTGCCTATCAAGGCAGAAACCATCATTCCAGTGCCAAAGAAGGTGGCAGTAACCTGCCTAAATGACCATCGCCCAGTGGCATTAACATCTATCATTCTGAAATGGTTTGAGTGACTGGTCATGGGCATATTAAAGCCTTACTCTTGGCTACATTGAACCCCTTCCATTTTGCTTATCATTCAAATTGATCTATTGACTTTGCAATAGCCTCTGCCCTCCACTCTGTCCTGTCTCACCTGGAAAATAGGGTCTCATATGCCAGACTGCTGTTTATAGACTTTATTTCAGCATTCAACACCATCATAGCTCAGAATCTGGTGGGGAAGCTGTCCTTGCTGGGTCTCAATACCTCTCTCTGCAATTGGATACTGGACTTCTTAACAGTAAGGCTACAGTCAGTCTGTATGAACAGCAACGTCTCTCATCCCATTACGCTGAGCATTGGCTCTCCCCAGGGCTGTGTGCTCCCCCACTGCTGTTCACACTGCAGATGTATGACTGTGTCGCAGGATCCATCTCAAACCGTGTCATCAAGTGTTTGGATGACACAACAGTGGTTGGCCGTATCAAGAACGATGATGAGAGGGGGTATAGAGAGGAAGTGGAGCATCTGGTGGATTGGTGAGAGAAGAACAACTTAAGCCTGAATGTGGAGAAGACAAAGGAAATCATTGTGGACTTCAGGAAGGTGCCGACTACGTGGCTCCTCCATAGAGAAAGTTAAGTGCATCAGGATCCTGGGAGCTCACATCACAGACGACCCCACCTCGTCCCTTAATATCACCTCCCTGAACAAGAAGGAATTGCAGTGCCTCCACTTCCTAAGAAGATTGAGGCAAGCAAAGCTCCCACCCCCTGTTTTATCTGTGTTTTGCAGGAGCACTGTTGAGAGCGTCCTGACAAGTTGCAGCTCCATCTGGAATGGGAGCAGTGGAGCATCGGACCAGAAGTCCCTACAAAGTACTGTGAGAACAGCTGAGAGGATCATAGGGGTCTCCCTACCATCCATCAGGGATATTTATCAGGAGTGCTGCTTACCCAGGGCCTTTGGTATTATTAAAGATCCAACCTACTATCCATCCAGCATCCTCTTTAACTTTCTACCAACAGGCAGGAGACTACGATGCATAAAAACAAGAACGGTCAGGATGAGAAACAGTTTCTTCCCCCAGGCCATTAGGCTTCTGAACTCCCTGCCACAATGTACTCGAAGTGTCACTGGTTAATCTGTTCTATACCTTACAATTGTTAATATTAATGCAATATAATTGTTTGTTCTTTATGTGTGACTCATCTGTAGATTTTATCTTTACATTTCTAAGTTATTATGTGTTATATGTGTTATGTGCACTACTGTGCTTTATACCCCTGATTCGCAGAAATGTTATCTCATTTCTGTATACATTATATGGTTATATACGTGTATGTAATTTAAATGACAATAAATTTCACTTCATTTAACTTGACCATGTCAACGAATTCCACAGATTTACCACTCTCTGGCTAAACAAATTCCTCTCCATCTCTGTTCTAAAGGAAACCCCTCTATTCTGAGGCTGTGTCCTCTGATCTTAGACTCTCCCACTATCAGAAACATTCTCTCCACATCCACTCTGTCGAGGCCTTTCAACATTAGGTAGGTTTCAATGAGGTCACTCCTCATTCTTCTGAATTCCAGTGAGTAGAGGCCCAGCGCCATCAAACACTCCTCATATGACAAGCCTTTCAATCCCAGAATAATGTTCATGAGCCTTCTTCAAACCCTCTCTAATGTCAGCATATTCTTTCTAAGATAAGGGGCCCAAGACGGCTCACAATTCACCAAGTGAGGCTTCACCAGTGCTTTATAAAGCCTAAAAATTACATCCTTACTTTTATATTCTAGTCCTCTTGAAAGGAATGCTAACATTGCATTTGCCTTCCACACCACTGACCCAACCTGCAAATTAACCTTTAGGGAACAATTTATGAGAATTCGCAAGTCCACTTGCATCTCAGATTTAAGAATTTTCTCTCCATTTAGAAAATAATTTTTGCTTTTATTTCTTCTACCAAAGTGCTTGATTATACACTTCACAACACTGTATTCCATCCGCTACTTCTTTGCCCATTCTCCTAATCTCTCCTTTTGTAGGCTCTCGACTTCCCCACAACTACCTGTCCCTCCACATATTTTCACATCGTCTGAAAACCTGGTCACAAAGCTATCAACTTTGTCATCCAAATCATTGACATGTAATGTAAAAAGAACCAGTCCCAACACAGACTAGCCACCAGCAGCCAACCAGAAAAGGCTCCCTTTATTCCAATTTGTCGCCTCCTGTCAATCAGCTAATGCCCTGTCCATGCTAGTATCTTTCCTGTGACATCGCAAGCTCAAAACATGTTCAGCAGACTCATATGTGGCACCTTGTCAAAGGCCTTCTGAAAATCCAAGTACACAACATCCAGTTCTCCTTTATCTGTCCTGCTTATTATTTCCTCAAAGAATTTCAACAGATTTGTCAAATAAGACTTTCCCTTGAGGAAAACATGCTGACTACCGTCTATTTTATCATGTGCCTCCAAATACCCTGAAACCACATCCTTAACAATCGACTCCAACATCTCCCATAACACTGATGTCAGACTAACTAATCTATAATTTCCTTCTGCCTCTCTCCCTTTTTGAAGGGTGGAGTGACGTTTCCAATTTTCCATTCCTCCGGAACCATGCCAGAATCAATTGATTCTTGAAAGATCATTACCATGACTTCCACAAGCCCTTCAGCCATTTCTTTCAGAACCCTGGAGTATATACCATCTGGTCAAGGTGACCTATCTACATTCAGATCTTTTTAGGTTCCCAAAAACTTCTCCCTAGTAATGGCAACTTCACACACTTTTGCCCCGTGATACTCTCAAACTTCTGGCATACTACTAATGTCTTCCACAGTGAAGACTGATGCAAAATACTTATTCAGTTCATGCTCCTTATCCTTGACCTCCATTATTACCTCTATAGTGTCATTTTCCAGCTGTCCAATATCTACTCTCACCTCTCTTTTACACTTTATATATCTGAAGAAACTCTTAGTAACCTCTTTAATATTGTGGAAAGCTTACCATTGTATTCCATATTTTCCTTTTTTTATGACATTTTTAGTTGCTTTCTGTTGGTTTTTAAAAGCTTGACAATCCTCTAATTTCCCACTAAGTTTTGCTGTATTATATGCCCTTTCTTTGGCTTTTATAAGACCATAAGAAACAGGTGCAAAATTCAACATGGCTGATCAAAGTTTCCTCTCAGCCCCAGTTTCCTGCCTTCTCCTTGTATCTCTCTATTCCACGACCAGTCAAGAACCTATCAACCTCTGCCTTAAACATACGTGACGACTTGGCCTCCACACCTGCCTGTGGCAAAAAATTCCACAGATTTTCAACTCTCTGGCTAAAGAAATTCCTCCTCATCTCCATTCTAAAAAGACGCCCCTCTGTTCTGAGGCTGTGTTCTCTGGTCTTAGACTCTCCCACCATAGGAAACCCCCTCTCCACATCCACTCTATCAAGGCCTTTCACCATTCAATAGGTTTCAATTCAGTCACCCCTCATTTTTCTGAATTCCAGTGAATACAGGCCATCAAGCGTTCTTCATATGACAATCCATTCAATCTTGGAATCATTTTCTTGATCCTCTTTTCAACCCTATCCAGTTTCAGCACATCCCTTCTAAGATAAAGGGCCCAAAACTGCTCACAATACTCCAAGTGGGGCCTCACTAGTGTTTTATAAAGTCTCAACAATACACCCTTGGTTTTATATTGCAGTTCTTGAAATGAATGCTAACATTGCATTTGCCTTCCTTACCACAGATTCAATCTTCAAATTAACCTTTAGGGAATCCTGCTCAAGGTCCTTCTGTACCTCCATTTTTTTGTATTTTCTTTCATTTCTTCTACCAAAGTACATGAACATATACTTCCGGAAACTATATTCCATCTGCCACTTCTTTGCCCATTCTCCTAATCTGTAGCCTATCTACTTCCTCAAGACTACTTGCCCCTCCACCTATCTTCATATCATCTGCAGACTACACAACAAAGCCATCAATTCCATCATCGAAATCATTGACATATATCCTGTAAAAAAATCGGTCCCAACACAGATCCCTGACGTACGCCACAACTCAATGGCTGCCAACCGGAAGAGGCTCCCTTTAATCTCATTCTTTGCTGCGTGCCAATCAGCCAGTACTTTATCCATGCTTTGTAATACAATGGGTTCATAGCTTGTTAAGCATGAAACCTTGTCAAAGGCCTGAAAATCCAAGTACAGCACTTCAACTAATTCTCCTTTGTCTATCCTGCTTGTTCTTTCTTCAAAGAAGTCCAACAAATTTGTCAGACAATATGTTCCCTTGAGGAAACCATGCTGACTATGGCCTATTTTATCATGTGCCTCCAAGTACCCTGAAACCTCATCCTTAATAATCGACTTCAACATCTCACCAACCCCTGAGGTCAGACTAACTGGTCTATAGTTTCCTTTCTTCTGTCTCTTTCCTTTCTTGAAGAGTAGAGTGACATTTGCAATTTTTCAGTCTTCTAGAACCATTCCAGAACCCAGTGATTCTGCAAAGATCATTACTAATGCCTCCACAATCTCTTGAACCACCTCTTTCAGAACCCTGGTGTCCAGATGACTTATCTTATCTTCAGACCTTTCAGTTTCCCAAGAACCTTCTCTCCAGTAATGGTAACCTCACACATTTGTGATCCCTGACACCTAGAATTTCCTCCATACTGCTAGTGTCTTCCACAGTGAAAACTGATGCAAAATGCTTATTCAGTTCATTCTCCATTTTCTTGACCCCCCATTACTATTTCTCCAGCATCATTTTCCAGCAGACTGATATCTACTCTCACTGCTCTTTTATACTTTATGTATCTAAAGAAACTTTTGGAATCCTACTTAATACTATTGGCTAGCTTACTTTCATATTCCATCTTTACCTTCTTAATGATTTTTTGTTACATCCTGTTAGTTTTTAAAAGTTTCCCAATCCTCTAACTTCCCACTAATTTTTGCTTTATTATATTTTCTCTCCTTGGCTTTTATGTTGGCTTTGGCTTCTCTTGTTAACCACAGAGGTGTTATCTTGCCTTTAGAATTCTTCTTCCTGTTTGGGATGCAAGTATCCTGTGCCTTCTGAACTAATGGATCCCCTATCACCACAGCGTGCCTCTTGTCCTTCTGCGCCCCCCCCCCCCCCCCACCAACCAACTTAGCTTCTGAGTCAGTTATGTTGGTCTTGACTTCTTCTGTTAGCCACGGTTGTGTCATCCTGCCTTTTAAATATTTCCTCTTTGGGATGTATATACATCCTGCGTCTTCCAAATTATTGCCAGAATTTCCTTTCCAGCCATTGTTGCTCTGCCGTAATCCCTGCTGGTGTTCCTTTCCAATCAATTTTGGCCAGCTCTTCTCTCATGCCTTTGTAATTCCCTTTAGTCCATTGTAATACTGATATATGTGACTTTAGCTTCCTCTTCTCAAATTGCAGGATGAATTCTATCATGTCATGATCACTGCCTCTTAAGTATTCCTTTAACTTAAGATCTCTAATCAATTTCGGTTCATTGAACAACACTCAATCCAGAATAGCTGATCCCCTAGTGGGCTCAATCATGAGCTGCTCTAAAAAGCCATCTCATAGGCATTCTACAAATTTCCCCCTTCTGGGATCTCCCATGACTATCGAAATATTGCCCAATTGACTTGCATCTTCTATCTCTCATTGTAATTTGTAGACCAAATCTTTATTACCGTTTGGGGGTCTGTATGTAACTCCTATCAGGGTCTATTTTTCCCTTGCAGTTCTTCAGCTCTACTCAAAATAATTCAATGCCTTCTGACTCTGTGTCAGCTCTTTCTAAGGATTTGATTTCATATTTTCCCAACAAAGCCACACCATTCCCTTTGCCTTCTTGCCTGTCCTTTTGATACAATAAGTGTCCTTGGACACTAAGCTCACAGCTATAATGTTCTTTTAGGCATGATTCAGTGATGTCCACAACATCATACATGCCAATGTGTAACTGTGCTACAAGTTCATTGACCTTATTCCATATACTGCGTGCATTCAAATATAATGCCTTCAGTGCTGTATTCACCCTTTTCAATTTTGTCTGCCTTTTACATTGCATCTCATCATGTTGGCTTCAATTTTGTTCTATCATTAGCCTCTCCTTGCTGGCAGTCTCACTACACACTGCCTCTGTTTGTACACTAACTATCCCATCCTCTGTATTATCACTCTGATTGCCTTCCCCCTACCAAATTAGTTTAAACCCTCCCAAACAACTCTAGCAAGCCTGCCTGCAAGGATATTTTTTGCAGCTTTGAGCCAAAAGGAACGTATGTCCTTTGGATATTTCAGCATTCCCAGTGGGGGGGGGGGGTGATGCAGGGATTAATCAGGAGCAGTTTTAGTCTACTTCTTGGCTCTTTTTATTTCATTTTGGCTGGAAATGAGCATCTTTGATGAATATTAGTTAATGCTCAGAAATGTTCTGGTGAAACAATTAAAAATTATAATCACTGAAAACCTCTAAAGAAATAAGTTGTAGTTGATTATCAGAAACTAGTCAACTAGGGTTAAGAGAGATTACTGCTCTACTTGCACGTTCCCTGCCAAGATTTCCTCTCAAATATTTTACATTGGCTGAACATGTGAATAATCAACCGAAAGCTTACACCAACTGTGGCTAATTACAGTACCTGACTGAATGAACACACACTGTAGGTGAAGGAGGTAAAATTACCAAGGCTTAATGGAAGCCTCTTCAATCTCATACCTCTATGAACTGGCACACTTGGGAGCTCCATCATGTTGCTCATCTGCAGAAAATATTGCCCTCGAAAGTATAGAAATAAAATCACTGACACCATCATCAGCTTTTGAACATGAAGGAGGCTCACAACATAATGAGTTGTGGAATATATTTTGCATAGGAATAGGATTTTCCAGACTACCTTCATGCCATACAAGTAAATGCACGAAGCCAGAGTAGGGCCACTTACACTACTTCACCATTAGTTCAAGTTCAAGTCCAATTGTCTTTCAACCATACATGAATAACTATGAATACAGCCAAATAAAACAGTGTTCCTCCAGGGGCAAGATGTAAAACACTGTACCAACAGTCTTACACAGTACAAGGCACAAGTAAGATTGTAAATAAACATACAATCACACAAAAAATATATGTACAGTGTACAGCCCAAGTCCCCAAGTGACACGTTCTGTAAATTGATGGTGCTGCAAGAACAAGTAGTCCTCAGCAGTTAGTGTTGCCAACTGTCCTGTATTTGCCGGGACATCCCGTATATTGGGCTAAATTGGTTTGTCCCATACGGGACCGCCCTTGTCCCATATTTCCCTCGCTAAGGTAGAGCATTCCCATGAAACCTTTCATGCTGAAATGGTGTAAAGCGAAGAAGCAATTGGACCATAAGACCACAAGAACATAAAAAAAAGGAGCAGAAGTCAGCCATTCGGCCCATCGAGTCTGCTCCGCCATTTTATCATGAGCTGATCCATTCTCCCATTTAGTCCCACTCCCCCGCCTTCTCACTATAATCTTTGATGACCTGGCTACTCAGATACCTATCAATCTCTGCCTTAAATACACCCAATGACTTGACCTCCACTGTCGCCCGTGACAACAAATTCCATAGATTCACCACCCTCTGACTAAAAAAATTTCTTCACATCTCTGTTCTGAATAGGCACCCTTCAATCCTCAGGTCATGCCCTCTCATACTAGACTCCCCCATCATGGGAAACTACTTTGTCACATCCACTCTGTCCATGCCTTTCAACATTCGAAATGTTTCTATGAGCTCTCCCCTCATTCTTCTAAACTCCAAGGAATACAGTCCAACAGCGGACAAACGTTCCTCATATGTTAACCCTCTCATTCCCAGAATCATTCCAGTGAATCTTCTCTGTACCCTCTCCAACGTCAGCACATCCTTTCTTAAATAAGGAGACCAAAACTGCCCACAGTATTCCAAGTGAGGTCTCACCAGCGCCTTATAGAGCCTCAACATCACATCCCTGCTCCTATACTCTATTCCTCCAGAAATGAATGCCAACATTGCATTCGCCTTCTTCACTACCGACTCAACCTGGAGGTTAACCTTAAGGGTATCCTGTACGAGGACTCCCAAGTCCCGTTGCATCTCCGAACTTTGAATTCTTTCCCCATTTAAATAGTGGTCTGCCCATTTATTATTTCTGCCAAAGTGCATAACCATACACTTTCCAACATTGTACTTTATTTGCCACTTCTCTGCCCGTTCTTCCAATCTATACAAGTCTCTCTGCAGACTTTCTGTTTCCTCAGCACTACTGGCCCCTCCACCTATCTTCGTATCGTCAGCAAACTTAGCCACAAAGCCATCTATTCCATAATCTAAATCATTGATGTGCAATGTAAAAAGAAGCGGCCCCAACACTGATCCCTGTGGAACACCACTGGTAACCGGCAGCCAACCAGAATAGGATCCCTTTATTCCCACTCTCTGTTTCCTGCCAATCAGCCAACGCTCTATCCATGTATGTAACTTCCCCGTAATTCCATGGGCTCTTATCTTGTTAAGTAGCCTCATGTGTGGCACCTTGTCAAAGGCCTTCTGAAAATCCAAATATACAACATCCACTGCATCTCCCTTGTCTAGCCTACTGGTAATGTCCTCAAAAAATTGTAATAGGTTTGTCAGGCAGGATTTTCCTTTAAGGAATCCATGCTGAGTTCTGCCTATCTTGTCATATGCCTCCAGGTACTCTGTAACCTCACCCTTGACAATCGACTCCAACAACTTCCCTACACCTGATGTCAAGCTAACAGGTCTATAATTTTATTTTTGCTTCCTTCCCCACTTCTTAAATAGCAGAGTGACATTTGCAATCTTCCAGTCCTCCGGAACCATGCCAGAATCTATCGACTTTTGAAAGATCATCGCTAATGCCTCTGCAATCTCCACAGCTACTTCCTTCAGAACACGCGGGTGCATTCCATCTGGTCCGGGAGATTTATCTACCTTTAGACTACTCAGCTTCCTGAGTACTTTCTCTGTCGTAACTGTGACTGCGCCACTTCTCTTCCCTGCCACTCTTGAGTGTCTGGTATACTGCTGATGTCTTCCTCAGTGAAGACTGATGCAAAATACTCATTCAGTTCCTCTGCCGTCTCCTTATCTCCCATTACAATTTTTCCAGCATTATTTTCTATTGGTCCTATATCTAGTCTCACCTGTCTTTTACTCTTTATATACTTGAAAATGCTTTTAGTATCCTCTTTGATATTATTTGCTAGCTTCCTTTCATAGTTAATCTTTTCCCTCTTAATGACCTTCTTGGTTTAACTTTTGTAAGCTTTTAAAAACTTCCCAATCCTCTGTCTTCCCACTAATTTTTGCTTCCTTGTATGCCCTCTCCTTTGCTTTAACTTTGGCTTTGACTTCTCTTGTCAACCACGGTTGCATCCTTTTTCCATTCGAGAATTTCTTCTTTTTGGGAATATACCTGTCTTGCACCTTCCTCACTTCTCGCATAAACTCCAGCCACTGCTGCTCTGCCGTCTTTCCCGCTAGTGTTCCTTTCCAGTCAACTTTGGCCAGTTCCTCTCTCATGCCATTGTAATTGCCTTTACTCCACTGAAATACCGACACATCAAATTTCGGCTTCTCTTTTTCAAATGTCACAGTGAACTCAATCATGTTATGATCACTGCCTCCTAAGGGTTCCTTCACCTCAATCTCTCTAATCACCTCCGGTTCATTACACAATACCCAATCCATTACAGCCAATCCCCTAGTGGGCTCAATAACAAGCTGTTCTAAAAAGCCATCTCGCAGACATTCTACAAATTCTCTCTCTTGAGATCCAGTGCCGACCTGATTTTCCCAATCCACTCGCATATTAAAATCCCCCACAATTATCATAACACTGCCCTTCTGACAAGCCTTTTCTATTTCCTGTTGTAATTTGTATTCCACATCCCTGCAGCTGTTTGGAGGCCTATAAATAACTGTCATCAGAGTCCTTTTACGCTTGCGATTTCGTAGCTCAACCTATAAAGATTCTGCACCTTCCGATCCTATATCACCTCTTTCTAATGATTTAATATCATTTCTTACCAATAAAGCCACGTCTCCCCCTCTGCCTACCTTCCTATCCTTCCGATACACCGTGTATCCTTGGACGTTCAGCTCCCAGAGACATGCATCCTTTAGCCAGGTCTCTGTGATGGCCACAATATCATACCTGCCAATCTGTAGCTGTACGACAAGATCATCCACTTTATTCCTTATGCTGCGTGCATTTAAGTATAACACCTTAAGACCAGTATTTGGTACTTTTCGCTTTGATTTCACTGCAACTTTATTGAACTGCAACTCAATTACTATTAATTTATATGGGAAAAATTTTTGAGCATTCCTAGACCCAAAAAATAACGACCAAATCATACCAAATAGCACTAACATATAGTAAAAGCAGGAATGATATGATAAGTACACAGCCTATATGAAGTAGAAATAATGTATGTACAGTATAGTCAGGAAGATTAAGCCAAAACCGATTTGTGGGAAAAAAATATTGGCACGTACATGCATGCGCACGTCATATATGTGCACACAGGTGTCCACGCAAGGCTTCATGGTCATGGTAGTGTTTCTCGGGGTAAACACAAGTGTTCCGTATTTGACTGCTACTTTTGTCCCTTATTTGGGAGTGAGAAAGTTGGCAACCCTATCAGCAGTCCACAGGCAAATGTATGTATGTACACACAAAATTGAGCTTGTGATTCCACTAATCGAACACTGGAGGGCAGCACGGACAGGAGGGGCTACACCCCTAACCTCACATGGATGCTGTGCTACACTGCCTCTGGTGTCTCCTCTCCTGGAATGCTGCAACAGGCAAACCTGTGGCTTGAGGCCTAGTCCTTGCTACAAATGAGTCCACACAGATCCCTGTCGTCTGTCTCATCACTGAACATGGGAAACAGACTTCCAGCATTTTATATTATCAATGTCCCCCAGGGTATTGTGATAACAAGAGAAATGTCCAAGACGATCACTAGCTGTTGGACTGCACACTGCCTTCATGCACCAAATCCGAAGCCTTCCTGTAGCAGGCAGTAACACAGTCCGCACCAAGTCTTGCTCTTCAAACTCTCCACCAAGGAGCAGCTTGCTAGTGGGGTAGACCTGTAGTACCTTAAGTTCTTAATGTCCAATATTGTCCTGCAATCACAAAACAGATGTTTAAAAAAGACAAAAACACCTTTAGTTGGTCCCTGAGAGGCTGCTGCATCTGAACCCACCGACATCTTACGATTATTCCAGGAGAATAAGGAAAGATCTATACTTTATTTATTTGTTATTTGAATCACAATTACTTATAAAAACACTAGGAATATTGCGCTGCAAGACATAAAGTGCTAGAGGAACTCAATGGTTCAGCCAGCATCTAAGGAGGGTAATGGACAGTTGATGTTTCATGTCTGGATTGGAAAGTCAAAGCAGAGATAGTATAAAAGGGAAGGGATGGAGAAAGAACTGATATGTCAATAGGTGGAAGTGCTGGGCCGATGCTAGGCTTTATTTGTCTTATTATTAATGAGTTCCACAGATTTGACTATTAAAATATATCATAAAACAATTGAAAGATTGCCAGATTTTCTCAAGGTTTGTTTTGAATTCAATGCAATATAAGAACTGGACCAATTTAATGGAACTTGGAAAGATATTGCTTTGGGTTTCCAGTGGTAACATCAAGATCTTTCTTGCTCAGAACAGCAAATTCAGATGCAGAGCACAGATTAATGCTGAGTGATGTTGTGACATGAACTATTTTGCCATTAGGCAAAGTCAAAACCGACACTTTAAAAGGGAAAAGTGAGCAAACATTTGAAACAGAGCTGTAAAGAGATTCATGGTGAGAGGGCAGGACATGGTGAGTTAAGCTCTTGATTGTCCTCCTGAAGAGGCAGCATAAGGACATTAGACTAAATACTGTAGGCTCTCTGTGGTTCTGAGTATCTTCAGACAAAATGTAGAAAGTACGAGAGGTATGACAGTTCCATTTCTGTCATCTGCTATCTGAAGGAGCATTGAATTAACTAAATGAAGACCACAAACATGAGAAAATCTGCAGATACTGGCGATCCAAAGCAACGCACTCAAAATTCTGGAGGAACTCAATATGCTGGGCAGCCTCTATGGAAAAGAGT
Source organism: Mobula hypostoma (assembly GCF_963921235.1). NCBI lineage: Eukaryota > Metazoa > Chordata > Chondrichthyes > Myliobatiformes > Myliobatidae > Mobula > Mobula hypostoma. Next base: position 156,226,940 of record NC_086100.1, on the reverse strand, counting down.
AAACAGTCAGCATTTTGAGCCAAGACCCTTCTTCATGTCCTGATGTTGAAACATGAATTATTTGGCTATCAGGACTTGAAGAAGGGTCTCAGCCCGAGACATCGACTGTTTAATCTTTTCCATTGATGCTGCCTGGCCAGCTGAGATCCTCAGAATTTTGTGTGTGTTGCTTTAAATGAAAACTGCTGTGACTTTGCTTTTCATTGGACTCTCAGTGTTGGAATATAATGTAACCTGTCCTTATTCACTTCACAGAAAAAGAGGGTAAAGTTATGGGATGATAAACAGACACGTGATCAGATTTCTTCTCTTGTTGCTGTGTTGGATTGGTCATAGTTATGCAGACCTGCTTCTGGAGAGACTGAAGGCAGTGATCCATCCTATCACTTACATTAGTGATTGTTAAAGAACCGCAGGACAGAGGAAAGCAGCCAGTGTGAGATCAAACCTTCCATGGGCGAATGATTGGTGAATTTCAATGTGCTTATTTGAGAACTGAAGCTTAGTTTTTTGGTAAAATAGTCTGCCAGTAAAAGTTAAAATGAATCTTCTTTTGAACTGGTACTAAGAAAAACAGCTGATTTCATTGTCTTCTTTGAGATGAAGGCATATACGAATTTAACCTTGTCTTGAGCCCCATCTTCATCTATCCTGTTCTCCTCAAGAATAGGCTACAATTACCACCCTTCCTGAATATTAAATAAAATAGCTTATTCAATTTTAAAAGCATTTTGCGGTGATTGGAGATATTGATGCAGGATCCAAATCTTTAAAAACAGACTAACAAGCTAGGTATCTTGAATTAGGTCAGTTCACATCAAGACTGGGATTATTAGCGTCACAGAAAAATATAACCTGATATAGGCCATTTGGCCTACCCAGCTAATTCCAACTTCCTGCGTTCGGTCCATATCCCTTCAAGCCTCGGCCTTCCATGTACCTACTGGAGTTTCCTGGTAGCTTAGGGGTTAGTGTAATGATTTACAGCACCAGTGTTTGAGCTTCAGTTCCTGTTGCTGTCTGTAAGGAGTTTGTACATACCCCCCATGACTGCAGTTTCTTCAAACATTCAAAGATATACAGGCCAGGGTTAAGTTGTGAGCATCCTGTGTTACCGCCAGATGCATGCTGACACTTGTGGGCTGCCTCCAGCTCATGATCGGACTGTGTTGGTCATTGACACAAAGGACTCATTTCACTGTATGTTTTGGTGTTTTGGCGTAAATGTGACAAATAAAGCTAATCTTTAAATCTTTCACTTTTCCTGAGAAAACTAAAGAAAGTTGGCCTGTCCCCTAAAACCCTCACTAATTTTTATAGATGCACCGTAGAAAGCATTCTTCTAGGGTGCACCACAACCTGGTATGGAAGTTGTCCTGTCCAAGACCGGAAGAAGCTGCAGAAGATCGTGAACATAGTGCAGCACATCACACAAACCAATCTTCCGTCCTTGGACTTACTTTACACCGCACGCTGTCGGAGCAGTGCTGCCAGGATAATCAAGGACACGACCCACCCAGCCAACACACTTTTCATCCCTCTTCCCTCCGGGAGAAGGCTCAGGAGCTTAAAGACTTGTGTGGCCAGATTTGGGAACAACTTCTTTCCAACTGTGATAAGACTACTGCACGGATCTTGACCCGGATCTGGGCCGTACCCTCCAAATATCCGGACCTGCCTCTTGGTTTTTTTGCACTACCTTACTTTCCATTTTCTATTTTCTATTTATGATTTATAATTTCAATTTTTAATACTTACTATCGATTTGTACTCCAGGGAGAGGGAAGCGCAGAATCAAATATCGCTGTGATGATTGTATGTCCTAGTATCAATTGTTCGGCAACAATAAAGTATAATTTATAAAGTATAAGTATGAAGTATATCCAAGTGCCTTTTAGAATATGTAACTGTATCTGCCTCAGTCACTCCCTCCATCAACTCATTCCAAATGGTCACCACCCTCCACATGAAGTACTTACCTACTTAACCCTCAGGTCTCTTTTAAATCTTTACCCTCTCACCCTAGATCTATGGTCCATTGGGATGCTGCCTGACTTGCTGAGTTCCTCCAGCATGTTGTGAGTGTTGCTTTGGTCCATTGGGACTCCCCTACCCTGGGGAAAAACCTGTTACCATCCACTTTATCTATTTCTCTCTTAATTTTAAACATTTCTATCAGATCATCCCTCATCCTCCCTGGCCACCTCTTCCCTATAACTCAGGCCCTCTAATTGTGATAACATCTTAATAAATCTTTTCTGCACCCTTTCCAGTTTAACTATGACTTTCCTATAACAGTGAACAAAACTGTACATGGTACCCCACCTGCAACTTATACAAATGCAACATAATGACCGAACTGCAATCGTCAATTCCCTGAATTATTTTCCCAAACAATAGACGCAAAAAATATGATGGAATACTCTTCCCTTCCCTGTGTAAATGAAGTTCCAGTAACATTCAAGGATCGCAACACCTTCCCACACAAAACACCTTGTTTGATTTGCACTTCATTCACCACATCAAGTATTCTTGCCCTCAACATCTAATGCATATGGCTGCCGCATGTACCATCAAATGCACTGCAGTTTATTCTTCTACACCACACTAGGGCGGCATAGTAGTGTAGTGGTTAGCACAATGATTTACGGTACCAGCGACTTGGGTTCAATTCCGGCCTCTGCCTGTGAAGAGTTTGTACATTCTCCAGGTGGCTCTGGTTTCCTCACACAGTCCGAAGATTGGTATGTTAATTGGTCACTGAAAATTGTCCTGCGCCTAGGCGAGGATTGTTGGGCGGCAAGTTTGGAAGGGTCAGAGGGCCTGATACAGCTGTATCTCAATAAATAAATAAATCAATAATTCAGGGTATGTACTGGTGAATCTCCTTTGCAATTGCTCCAGCACAACCATTTTTTTCTGACACTTTGGAAACCAGACTGCACAAAATACTCATCTGTGATCTTGTAAAGTTACAACTAAATTTCCCACCTTTTATGTACTCTGCCCCAGCCTATCAAGGTAAGTGCCTTCTTCACCACCCGCTCTACCTGCAAGACGTAGATTTAAATCCCAAAGTTCCTCTATTCATCAGAATTCCTTTGCTGCCTACCACTTAGCCTACACAACTGGATGGCACAGTGCTTTCCAGCACCAGTGACCCAGGTTCGTACTCCCCGTGACCACGTGGGTTTCCTCCAGTTTCCTCCTATATCCCTAAAAAGACTTACGGGTTAGTAGGTTAATTAGTCACATGGGTGTACAGTAATTGGGAGGCACAACTACATGGTGTAACAGTCCCTGTTGGGCCAGAAGGGACTTTTTCCACTCTATCACTAAATAAAATAATAAATAAATAAATTTATTGTTAATGTCAAATTTGACTTCCCAAAATGCATCATCATACACTTGTCAGGATCTTCCAATGCTTCGCCCAAATTTCCATCAGATCTATATTCTGTTTATCTGCATATTTGCAATGAAAGTACTAATGATCTCATTTTTCACTGTAATAGAAAATGGTGAATGTTGCCTGTTTTTACAGCATCATTATTCCTGTGTTACATCTCTCTACCAATAGTGAGGTGAGTACGTATCCTGCAGATGTAAACTCAGTATTGGGTATTTTCTGCTTTCTGCCTGATGGGTACATTGACTGCCTGTTAATTTGCCCTGCCAACGTATTTGTTCCCAAAGTCAGTGCCTTAGTGCTTTTGTGGATAATCAAAAGTGGGCAGTGCAACTGTTGTCTCGACTGTGACATGATATTTTCAAAACTCTGTAATAGGATAGACCAGCTGTTCATGTGGGAGGCAAAACAGTCTTGGCAGTTTACAGATACAGTTAGATATTCTAGTTGTATAGGAGACTAAGGACTGTACTTAAGGGGAAGGACATGCTGATGAAATAAACTATCATATCTTAGGCTGAACAAATATGAAAGCCTAAAACGTAGTGACTATAAAGATGGGAAACAGTGGAGAAAGGTTTATTCATAAATAACTTACATTATTAAAAGATAAATGTGAAAGAACATCCTTTGTTTAGCAAATGAAGACGATAAAATTAACTGCTGTAGGAATGATTGAGAGCCTATCATAGAGAAAATAAACTCCCTTTTGCCTGTTGACACTTGGTTGATCAAAAGTCAATTCTGCAATTGAACTTTGCTATTAGAACACAAACATTGTTAATCAGAAGTAATTTTATTTCAATGATTTATTTCAGATGAAAACAGAATCCTTCATGTTAGGTACAAAAGGATTTTGTTGAATTAAAAAGACCAGGATTGATCTTATTTGTTTTCTACTAGGAAATCTGCAGGAATATTAATTTGGCTGTTTTTGGAGGACATTACACATTAGGTTTGCAGTCAGGACTTTTGAGTACAATTGAAATGTATACTACTTTTATGTCAAAGCATTGTATTCACTGAGAAATCAACTTTTTTGTCTTTATGTGCAGAGGCATGAAACAACTTTCAGACATCTCAGAATCATGTGGGAAGTTAACCTAAGGTGTTTGCAATATGCTTGATGGCTATTGGATTGAGATATATGAAATTGCTTTCCATCCTCTGTGTAGTAGTCTGATACAATCTCTTTCTGAATCATCCTTCAGGTCTGAGGATTCATAGAAAATTAGAGATAGATTCATAGAGTTATATAGCATGGAAACAGTCCAACTTGTCCTTGCCAACCATCTATGCTAATTCCATTTGCCTGTCATTGGCCCATATCCCTCTAAAGTTTTCCTATCCATATACCTATACAAATGTATTTTAAACACTATAATCGTACCTTTCTCTGCCAGCTCCTGTGGCAGCTTGTTCCACAAACCTATTGCCCCCTGTGTGGGACAACTTGCCTCTCATCTTAGATTAGATTAGGTTAGATTAGGTTCAACTTTATTGTCATTGTGCTGAGTACAGATACAAAGCTAATGAAATGCATTTAGCATCTAACCAGAAATGCAAAGAATAGTTTTATTTACAAAATAACTGTGAATAAAAAGTAAGTGCTACAGCACACAAGTATAAAAGTACTGAGACAGTACAATATGGGTGTAATACTGCTTAGCGCTGTGATGTGAGTTTCAGCAGGGTCACGGCCTCAGGGGAGAAGCTCTTCCTGTGCCTGCTGGTGCAGGAATGGAGGCTCCTGTGTTGCCTACCAGATGGGGGGAGAGTAAAAAGTCCATAGTTAGGGTGAGATGCATCCTTGATAGTGCTTTTCACCCTGCCCAGGCAGTGTTTATGGTAGATGTTCTCAATTATGTGCAATTGGGTGCCAATAATCCACTGGGCAGTTTTCACCACACGCTGGAGTGCTTTGCGGTCCGATACGGGACAATTGCCATACCACACTGAGATGCAGTCGGTGAGTATACTCTCAATGGTACAGCGGTAAAAGTCCATCAGTATCCTAGGACAGAGGTGAACTTTCTTGATGCTCCGCAGGAAATAAAGGCGCTATTGCACCTTTTTGATCAGGATGGAGGAGTTCAGGGACCAGGTGAGATCCTCGGAAATGTGGACACTAAGGAATTTGAAACTTGATACATGCTACACTACAGCTCTGTTGATGAAGGTGGGGGCATGAGTGTGACTCCTAGCATGCCTGAAGTCCACAATGATCTCCTTGGTCTTCTTGGGTGTTAAGGGCCAGGTTGTTGTTGGAACACCACGTGGCCAGGTGCTGGACCTCGTCCCTGTAGGCCATCTCATCATCCCCTCAGATCAGGCCAACCACCGTGGTGTCGTCTGCGAACTTGATTATGGAGTTAGAACCATGTACAGGAACACAATCATAGGTGAAAAGGGAGTACAGAAGAGGGCTTAGCACACAGCCTTGAGGCACACCGGTGTTCAGCGTGAGAGTGGAGGAGGAGAGGTTGTCTAACTTAACTGATTTGGGTCTGTTAGTCAGAAAGTCTAGGGTCCAATTGCAGAAGGATGAGCTGATACCAAGCTGGTGAAGTTTGACGATCAGCTTGGAGGGGATCACAGTATTGAATGTTGAACTAAAGTCAATGAACAGTATTCTGACATAAGAATTGGGGCTGTCCAGGTGGGTCAGGGCAGAGTGAAGTGCCGTGGAGATGGCGTCCTCTGTTGACCTGTTGGTGCGATAGGCAAATTGATGAGGGTCCAGGGTAGTGGGCAGACAGGATTTCAGATGTGATAGAACCAGTGTCTCAAAGCACTTTGCAATGATGGGGGTGAGTGCAACTGGACGGAAGTCATTCAGGCCCGTGGCAGTGGAATGCTTCGGCACTGGCATGATGGTGGCGATCTTGAAACTTGTGGGGCAGCTGCCTGGGTCAGGGACAGATTAAAAATATCCATGAAGACCCCGGCCAAATGCCATGAACAGACTCTGAGCACACGGCCAGGTATTCCATCCAGACCAGCTGCCTTCCATACATTCACTCTGCTCAGGGTGGCGCAAACATCGGAGGTGGACAGTGAGAGAGGCAGTTCACCAGGTGGGAGATCTGCTTTGAGGGTGACCTCCTTGTTCTCTCGGTCAAAGCGAGCGTGGAAGTAATTGAGCTCATCAGGGAGGGAAGCAGAGCTGGAAGGGGGCACAGTACTAGGTGGTCTGAAGTCTGCAATGACCTGTACGCCATGTCACATGCACATGTCAGATCCACTTTCAATGCTGCTTTTTTCACCTTTAACCTATGCTCTCTAGTTTTGATCCACCCCTGCTGTGGGAAAATGACTGGGACTATTTATCTCAATAAGGTCATCCTTTAGTCTATTTTGCTCCAGGAAAACCGTCTCAGTCGATCCAATCTCTTTCTGTAACTCAAGCCCTCCAGCTTAGGCACCATACCTGTGAATTTCTTCAATGCCCTCTTCACTTAATCTCTTCCTTCCTACTGGGGAGCAACCAGAACTGCATACAATACTCCCGGGGTGGCCTAACCAACAACTAAACATGATGGCCAAATTCCTATACTGAATGTTTCAGCAAATGAAAGCTGTAACTCCACTTTTAGGGAATTCTGTCCTTGTACCTCAATGTCTCACTATTCAATAAAAGTTCCCTGCATTCTGCCATTCACTTTTTGTCCTGACTTGATTTAACTTCTCAAAATGCAACAACTTACACTTATTTGAGGTAAACACCATCAGCCATTCCCTTGCCCATTTTTATAGTTGATCAAGATAGTATTGCAACCTTAAACAATCATCTTTGTTGTCCACTATGCTACCAATTTCTGTATCATCTGCAAACTTACAAATTATGCCACCTTCAGCCTTTTCCAAATTATTGATATTTATCATAAACAACAGAGAACCCAGTACTGATCTTTATGACACACCACTGGTTACAGGCTTCCAGTCTGTAAAAAAAAATCTCCACTACCACCTTCTGCCTCTCGCCTCCAAGTTAATTTTATATCTAGTTAGTTATCTCATCTTGGGTCCCATATATTCCAACTTCTGGACCAGCTCACCTTGCAGTATCTTGTCAAAGGTCTTTCAGAGGTTCACGTGTCCACCTCTCTGTCCTCATTAACTGCCTCAGTCAACTCCTCAAATAAACTCAGTCAAATTTGTGAGATATTGTATGATCTCCCACCAACAAAGTCATGATCCTCCATCAGCCCTTGCCGTTCCTAATGCAAATAAATCCTGCCCCTCAGAGAATCCTTTCCAATAACTTTTCACCACTGCTGCAAGGCTAACTGGCCGGCAGTTCACTGGTTTGTCCTCACAGCCCTTCTGAAGTAATGGCACAACATTAGCATTCTACCAATTTTCTGTTGCCTCATCTGTGGCTAATGATAACGCAGCCAGTGAGAACAGTGAGAAGAGTTTAAAAGTGAGAAGAGTTTAAAGGGAGACAGCTATTTCTTCAGTGGTTTGATTGGGGCATGACTGTGCAAGCGCATGGATGTCAGCCAGTGAGAATAATGAGAAGAGTTTAAAAGCAAGAAGAGTTTAAAGGGAGACGGTTATTCCTTCAGCGATTTGATCGTGGCACAACTGCATAAGCACGTGGACGTCAGCGAGTGAGGACAGCAAGTAGAGTTTAAAAGGAGACAGCTTTATAGAGCGGGCGCAGGAGTAGAGGGAGACAGAGTAGGAAGGCTTTGGCTCAACGGGCCTTCGGCAATAATGGGTCGAGGCGAGGTAGGTTGTCTGTGTAGAATACAGACATGAAGAATGTGTGTGAGGCTGGTGTTCTGTGCTCGGTGTCAGATGTGGGAAGTCCGGGAGACTCTCAGCCTCCCGGACAGCCACATCTGCGCCAGATGTGTCGAGCTTCAGCTCCTTAGGAACCATGTTAGGGAACTGGAGATGCAGCACGATGACCTTCGTCTGGTCAGGGAGAGTGAGGAGGTGATAGAGAGGAGTTATAGGCAGGTAGTCACACTGGGGCCTCGGGAGACAGATAAGTGAGTAACAATCAGGAGAGGGAAGGGCAGGAGTCAGAGGCTAGAGAGCACCCCTGTGGCTGCTGTCTCCCTCCACAATAAGTACTCCTGCTTGAGTACTGTTGGGGAGGGGGGAACAGCCTACCTGGGGGAAGCAACAGTGGCCGTGCCTCTGGCACAGAGTCTAGCCCTGTGGCTCAGAAGGGTAGGGAAAGGAAGATAATGGCAGCAGTGATAGGGGACTCTATAGTTAGGGGGTGAGACAGGCAATTCTGTGCATGCAGGAAAGAAACATGGATGGTAGTTTGCCTCCCAGGTGCCAGGGTCCGGGATATTTCTGATCACATCCACGATATCCTGAAGTGGGAAGTAGAACAGACAGAGGTCGTGGTACATATTGGTACCAACGACATAGGCAGGAAAAGGGAGGAGGTCCTGAAAACAGACTACAGAGAGTTAGGAAGGAAGTTGAGAAGCAGGACTACAAAGGTAGTAATTTCAGGATTACTGCCTGTGCCATGTGACAGTGAGTAGAGGAATAGAGTGAGGTGGAGGATAAATGCGTGGCTGAGGGATTGAAGCAGGGGGCAGGGATTCAGATTTCTGGATCACTGGGATCTCTGTTGGGGCCGGAGTGATCTGTACAAAAAGGACGGGTTGCACTTGAGTCCCAGGGGACCAATATCCTGGCAGGGGGGTTTGCTAAGGCTATTGGGGAGAGTTTAAACTCGGATTGCTGGGGTTGGGAACAAAATTGAAGAGACAGTGGAAGAGTCGGTTGGTTCACAAATAGAGAAAGTTTGCAGACAGTGCCAGAGGGAGGATAGGCAGTGATAGAGAAGAGATGCGCACAAATTGATGGGTGAGATGTGCCTATTTTAATGCAAGGAGTATTATGAACAAAGCGGATGAGCTTAGAGCGTGGATCAGTACTTGGAGCTAAGATGTGGTGGCCATTACAGAGACTTGGTTGGCTCAGGGGCGGGAATGGTTTTTTCAGGTGCCAGGCTTTAGATGTTTCAAAGGACAGGGAGGAAGGCAAAAGAGGTGGGGGCGTGGCACTGTTGATCGGAGATAGTGTCATGGCTGCAGAAAAGGAGGACGACATGAAGGGATTGTCTACGGAGTTTCTGTGGGTGGAAGTTAGGTACAGGAAGGGGTCAATAACTCTACTGGGTGATCTTATAGACAACCCAATAGTAACAGGGACATCGAGAAGCAGATAGGGAGACAGATTCTGGAAAGGTGTTATACCTTTAATATAAACAGGGTTGTCGTGGTGGGAGATTTTAATTAATTAATAACAGGATTGTCGTGGTGGGAGATATTAATTTCCCAAATATCAGTTGGCATGTCCTGACAGTGAGAGGTTTAGATGGGGTGGATTTTGTTACGTGTGTTCAAGAAGGTTTCTTGACAGAATATATAGATAAGCCTACAAGAGGAGAGGTTGTACTTGATCTGGTATTGGGAAATGAACCTGGTCAGATGTCAGTTCTCTCAGTCGGAAAGCATTTTGGAGATAGTGATCACAATGATAGTGATCTCCTTTACCATAACATTGGAGAGGGATAGGAAGCATTTAATTGGAGTAAGAGGAGATGTGAGGCTATCAGGCAGGAACTTGGAAGCATAAATTGGGAAGAGATGTTCTCAGGGAAATGTACGGAAGAAATGTGGCATATGTTCGGGGGATATTTGTGTGGAGTTCTGCATAGGTATCCAATGAGACAGGGTAAGGATGATGGTACAGAAACCGTGGTGTACAAAGGCTGTTGTAAATCTAGTCAAGGAGAAAAGAAGAGCTTACGAAAGGTTAATAAAACTAGGTAATGATAGAGATCTAGAAGATTATAAGGCTAACAGGAAGGAGCTTAAGAAAGAAATTAGGAGAGTCAGAAGGGGCCATGAGAAGGCCTCGGCAGAGAGGATTAAGGAAGACCCCAAGGCATTCTACAAGTATGTGAAGAGCAAGAGGATAAGACATGAGAGAATAGGACCTATCAAGTGTGACAGTGGAAAAGTGTGTATGGAATGAGACGAGATAGCAGAGGTACCTAATGAGTACTTTGCTTCAGTATTCACCACGGAAGAGGATCTTGGCAATTGGAGGGATGACTTACAGCGGATTGAAAAGCTTGAACATATAGATATTAGGAAAAAGGATGTACTGGAGCTTTTGGAAAGCATCAAGTTGGATAAGTCACCGGGATCGGACGAGATGTACCCCAGACTACTGTGGGAGTTGAGGGAGGAGATTGCTGTGCCTCTGGTGATGATCTTTGCATCATTAATGGGGACGGGAGAGGTTCCGGAGGATTGTATGGTTGCAGATGTTGTTCCATTATTCATGAAAGGGAGTAGAGATAGCCCAGGAAATTATAGACCAGTGAATCTTACTTCAGTGGTTGGTAAGTTGATGAAGAAGATCCTGAGAGGCAGGATTTATGAACATTTGGAGAGGTATAATATGATTAGGAATAGTCAGCATGGCTTTGTCAAAGACAGGTCGTGCCTTACGAGCCTGATTGTATTTTTTGAGGATGTGACAAACGTAGAGCAGTAGATGTAGTGTATATGGATTTCAGCAAGTCATTTGATAAGGTACCCCATGCAAGGCTTGTTGAGAAAGTAAGGAGGCACAGGATCCACAGGACATTGCTTTATGGATCCAGAACTGGCTTACCCACAAAAGGCAAAGAGTGGTTGTAGACAGGTCATATTCTGCATGGAGGTTGGTGACCAGTGGTGTGCCTCAGGGATCTGTTCTGGGACTCCTACTCTTCATGCTTTTTATAAATGACCTGGATGAAGAAGTGGAGGGATGGGTTAGTAAAATTGCTGATGACGCAAAGGTTGGAAGTGTTGTGGATAGTGTGGAGGGCTGACAGAGGTTCCAGCAGGACATTGATAGGATACAAATCTGGGCTGAGAAGTGGCAGATGGAGTTCAACCCGGATAAGTATGAGGTGGTTCATTTTGGTAGGTCAAATATGATGACAGAATATAGTATTAATAGTAAGACTCTTGGCAGGGTGGAGGATCAGAAGGATCTTGGAATCTGAGTCCATAGGACACTCAAAGCTGCTGCGCAGGTTGACTCTGGTTTAGAGACCGTACGGTGCATTGGCCTTCATCAATTGTGGATTTGAGTTTAGGAGCCGAGAGGTAATGTTGCAGCTATATAGGACCCTGGTCAGACCCCACTTGGAGTACTGTGCTCATTTCTGCTTGCCTCACTATAGGAAGGATGTGAAAACTATAGAAAGGGTGCAGAGGAGATTTACAAGGATGTTGCCTGGATTGGGGAGCACGCCTTATGAGAATAGGTTGAGTGAACTTGGCCTTTTTTAATTGAAATGACGGAGGATGAGAGGTGACCTGATAGAGGTGTATAAGATGATGAGAGGCATTGATCGTGTGGATAGTCAGAGGGTTTTTCCCAGGGCTGAAATGGCTAGCATGAGAGGGCACAGTTTTAAGATGCTTGGATGTAGGTACAGAGGAGATATCAGGGTAAGTTTTTTATGCAGAAAGTGGTGAGTGCGTGGAATGGGCTGTCGGCGACGGTGGTGGAGGCGGATACAATTGGGTCTTTTAAGAGACTCCTGGGCAAGCACATGGAGCTCAGAAAAATAGAGGGCTATGGGTAACCCTAGGTAATTTTGTAAGTTAAGGACATGTTCGGCACAGCTTTGTGGGCCAAAGGGCCTGTATTGTGCTGTGGATTTTCTATGTTTCTATGTTTCTAAATATCTTGACCAGGGCCCTAGAAATCTCCTCCCTTGCTCCTTAGAATGCACTTACTCAGGCCTTGAGGGCTTGTCCAACTATATGCTGTTCGAGACTGCCAACACCTCCTCTCACTTACTTCCCTTCTAGTTCTGTGGGTACTGCGTTGACTGATGAGGACAATATGGAAACAGCAGATATCCACAGTTGATTAGGATGCGCCTGGTGAGGCTGGTTGTGGTGTTTGTTTGTGAGATATGCACTTCTTATGACAAAATTATAACAAAACTATTAACTAGTCATAACAATCAGTTTCTGTCAGTCAGAATACCACTAAACAATAAAAGTGTTATAGATAGAGTGCTGGAAAGAAAAGCTTTCTTTTGCGTATCATCTCTGAAATTACACCCTACAGCATCTCCCAAATTGCTCTTTTCAGAATGAAATGTGTTTGAATTGCTTCCACTGTTCACTCAGGGACTGCATTCCATAGTCCCCCCTCACTTACTCACTAGATTATTGACCTCTAGTGTGTTGGAAGCTGTAGCAGGTGGGGAGCTTTGTAAAGGGTGTGAAGACATTGCTGTTCCTCATGACAAGACTTCGTTTGATGAGAACCACCAATTAGGGAATGGAAGGACTAGGCGGCAAGAGAGGAATTCTGAGTTTAGTTGATGGGGGATAATGTGGAGGGAGTGCCATGATCATGGTCTATGCCCACATTAAGAACATAAGATCACAAGAAATAGGGGCAGGAGTAGGCCATCTGTCCCATCAAGCCTGAACCGCCATTCAGTAAGATCATGGCTGATCTGATCATGGACTCATCTCCACCTATCTGCCTTTTCCTCATAACCCCTTAATTCCTCTACTATGCAAAAATCTATACAACCTTGTCTTAAATATATTTACTGAGGTAGCCGCCACTGTTTCCTTGGGCAGAGAATTCCACTGATTCACCACTCTCTGGGAAAAGCCGTTCCTCCTCTCCTCCATCCTAAATTTATTCCCCCGAATCTTGAGGCTATGTTCCCTAGTTCTAATCTCACCTACCAGTGCAAACAACTTTCCTGCCTCTATCTTATCTCTCCTTTTCATAATTTTATATGTTTCTATAAGATCTTCTCTCATCCTTCTGAATTCCAGGTTTTGAAAGTTTCCAGGTATGATCTGGAGTTTCCAGTAATTCTCAGACGTGCTTGTGTGCAAATCGTTCAGCTTCCAGTTTTATGGTTGACACATCTGCAATTGATACCAGTGGTGATACATGTAATGTATAATTGGATGGGTTTTGGATATAGCTGGAGTGTTGGTGCCTTACTTATAATAATAGTTACAAGACACAGATGTTTTAGGAGTGAACTGCTCACTTTGTTTTCGTTTAGCAGCCAGAAACATGCTACATGTGGCACTTACATCCTAAATATTTGCATGTACAGGATGCAATCTGATCACATTACTGGCCTTGTAAATTTTATCATTCGCTGCCTATTAACTCTTTGTAGACCAGACATACATTGATATAAGACCATAAGACCATGAAATATAGGAGCAGAAGTAGACCATTTGGCCCATCGAGTCTGCTCCACCATTCAATCATGATTGATCCAATTCTTCCAGTCATCCCCACTCCCCTGCCTTCTCCCGATACCCTTTGATGTCCTAGCTGATCAAGAACCTATCTATCCCTGCCTTAAATGCACCCAATGACTTAGCCTCCACAGCTGCTCGTGGAAACAAATTCCACATATTTACCACCCTCTGACTAAAGTAATTTCTCCGCATCTCTGTTCTAAATGGTCATCCTTCAATCCTGAAGTCGTGCCCTCTTGTTCTAGACTCCCCTCCCATGGGAACTAACTTTGCCATATCTAATCTGTTCAGGCCTTTTAACATTTGGAATGCTTCTATGAGATTCCCCCTCATTCTCCTGAACTCCAAGGAATACAGGCCAAGAGCTGCCAGATGTTCCTCATACGCTAACCCTTTCATTCCCAGAATCATCCTCGTGAATTTTCTCTGAACCCTCTTCATTGTCAATATATCCTTTCTAAAATAAGGAACTCAAAACTGCACACAATACTCCAAATGTGGTCTCACGAATGCCTTATAGAGCCTCAACATCACATCCCTGCTCTTATATTCTATACCTCTATAAATGAATGCCAACATTGCATTCGCCTTCTTCACTACGGGCTCAATCTGGATGTTAACCTTTAGGGTATCCTGCACAAGGATTCCCAAGTCCCTTTGCATCTCTGCGTTTTGAATTCTCGCTCCATCAAAATAATAGCCTGCCTGTTTATTTCTTCCACCAGAGTGCATGACCATACACTTTTCAACATCGTATTTCATTTGCCACTTCTTTGCCCATTCCCCTAAACTATCTAAGTCTCTCTGCAGGCTCTCTGTTTCCTCAGCACTACCTGCTCCTCCATATGGACCCTCTAAGTAAATCTCATGGCTCCCCAGCCTCTGAAACAGGACATCTCGTGGTCACTCACGTCCACTGGCTTCAGATAGTGCATGGACAACAAAGCATGCTGTCTCTACCAGGACTCCAGCTATCCACTCCCTTGCTTATTATATCTACTCCCACCCTGTAGGGTGGCAGAAAGCTTCCTGAGGCATCTGTTCTCCAGATGAGGCTTTCTGCTCTAGGACTTTTGAAATGCCTCCTTTGTCACCTACCATCTCCAGTCTATCCCCTCCCCCAGGCAGCTATGTGCCTGCCATCTTTCATCATCCGCCTCCACTCGTCACCCTCCCTCCCTCACACCAACCAGCCTGGATGCAGGGTCTTGACTCAAACCCACAATATATGCCTTTTCCCATCACAGGCACTGCTTGACCTGGTGAGCTCTCCGAGAAGTTTTTTTGCCTTTTGATCCAAGCATTAGTAGTCTTTTTCTCCAGTGCGCTGTTGCGGATTGTTTTCTTTGGCCTAGAAATCGAATTGAGAGAATCAATATGCAGCTGCTTTTATGTGTAAATAGCGTAAGATGCTCAACCTTGGTTATGTTTTGCAGTGCTGGCACATTTTTTTGCCATTACAACAGGTAAAATACCTGTTGCAATTTAGCCTCATGCTGATGTTACTACAAACACCAGAACTGCTTAGGAATTAGGAACAGGAGTATGAATAGTAAAGTTATATTGTTAATATTTTAATGAGTCAAGCTGGAGAGGGAACAAAGAAGAATAAAATCTGTGAAATGAAGAACTGTGAGAAACGTGTAGGGGCTCAGGCAATGCTGCTGGAGTGAAAAGATATCCACCTATTTTACAATGGATGACTTGGAGCAGAACTGGTTGGTTACAAACCAGAGGAAAAGCAAATTCCTTTGGAGGGAGGAGAAGATGGCGGTGCGACACAGCACGCGTGGCCTCTCCAGTGTATTTGTTAAGTAGGTGCCATGCACAATTCTGATTTGATGGAGACAGACGTGAGAAGCACGGAGGAACATCTGGAGAAACTTCTGAAATGCCCGCTTCGCTGCCGCTGCTACTGTGCAATCGAGAATATCCAGAGGGGAAGGCCCCAAATCCTCTGCTTTGCCTGTTGCTGGCGGCCGGGGCTGGGGTCGAAGCGCTCCGCAGAGATGGTGCTCGGTGCTTGGTGTCGGAGGGCTGGTCCGAGGCTTGAAGTTTTTGGATGGACTCAGAGTCAGACTGTGGTCGGGTGCTTCCAGGATGCTGCATCAGCAGGTTTGCGGAACTGGAAGCTCATGGCAGGAAGAGAGTTACTCTTCCTTCTACCGTCTGCGTGAGATGATGGGACTTTCGAGAGTTTGAGACTTTTTTTTACCGTGCCCATGGTCTGTTATTTATCAAATTACGGTATTGCTTGCACTGTTGTAACCATATGTTACAATTATGTGGTTTATGTCAGTTTTTCAGTCTTGCTCTGTCTTGTGTTTCTGTGATATCACACTGTAGGAACATTGTATCATTTTTTAATGCATGCATTACTAAATGACAATAAAAGAGGACTGCCTGTCCTCCTAATCTAATCTAATCTAATTCAGGAATGAGTTCAGAAGATTGTGATATACTGTACACTGATTGAAGATAAGGAATTGCTTCTCAGGCTTTAACAAATTCGACTTTTTTGACTTTTCCTCATCGTAATTTGATTTGTAAGCTGATGATTTTGGCATTCCCCTTAAAAGTTTGGCACAAATGGGCCGAAAGTCTTGTTTCTGTGCTGCAGTGATCTATGACTCTATAACTCTAAATTGAGTCCAAATGTTGATGCTACAGCTGACCTGCGGAAGTGACTGTAAGGCATCACTTCCATAATGACATCTCTGGCAATTGAACATGATGAGTGTTCATAAGCAGATGAGAGATTGAGAGTGAAAATCACCGAAGGGAAGAGCAACACCCAAAGAGTTCAGCTGCTGGGCTCTTGCTGCAGTATAATTTCCAGTGACTGTTGGAAGAGGCAGACCCCTTAATCTTCGAAATGAAGTAGTGGCCCTAGAGATTTTAAATGTTGGTACAACACAAAGTTTAGCCATGATGACGTTCATTTTGAAGGCTGCACTGAGGGAACAAGTGCTGGAAAATAAAACTAGAGTAGATGGACACCTGGTGAGTTGGCATGGAATGGACAAGGTGAGCTGAGTGGACTGTTTATGCATTTACAACATAAAACAGAAAATTCCAGAGCAGTAACGCAACTGCTGGCCCACGATGTCTATACTGAACACAATGCCAAATTAAACTAAATCTCTTCAGTGTGCACATGTTCCTCCACAAGTGTCTATCTAACAGCCCCTTAAATGCCACGATCATATCTGCTTCTACCATTATCGGTGGTAGCCTATTACAGGCACCCACCACTCTCTGTGCAAAAACCTTGCCTTGCACACCTCTTTTGAACTTCCCCCTCTCATGTTATAGGCACGCATGTCCTCAAGTACTTGTTATTTCTACCCTGGGGGAAAGGGTTCTGACTGTCTACACTTTCGATGCCTCTCATAATTTTATTAAGTTCCATCAGAAATTTATGAGAAGTCCTGTGTTTAAAACAGTGAGCATTGTTACATGTATTAGACTGGAGCTGCATGAAGCTATATATTAGCTTTATGGGTCACGAAACACTACAACACTGTAACAGGCCCTTCGGTCCATTAAATCTGTGCCAAACCTTAACCTGCCTGTCCCATTGACCTACACCCAGACCATAGCCCCTCGTACTTGAATTGAATTGAATTGACTTTATTTCTTACATCCTTCATATACGAGGAGTAAAAATCTTTACGTTACATCTCCATCTAAATGTACAATGTGCAATCATAGTAATTTATAAAAAAAAGAACAGTGAATATAATATAGAGCACACTCAAACCAGTGTGAGTTCATCAGTCTGATGGCCTGGTGGAAGAAGCTGTCCCAGAGCCTGTTGGCTCTTGCTTTTATGCTGCAGTACCACTTCCCGGATGGTAGCAGCTGGAATAGATTGTGGTTGGGATGGCTTGGGTCCCCAATGATCCTACAGGCCCTTTTTGCACACCTGTCCTTGTAAATGGCCTGAATCATGGGAAGTTCACAACTACAGATGCGCTGGGCTGTCTGTACCACTCTCTGCAGAGTCCTGAGATTAAGGGAGGTACAGTTCCTATACCAGGTAGTGATACAGACAGTCAGGATGCTCTCAGTTGTGCCCCTGTAGAAAGTTCTTAGGATTTGGGGACCCAAAATCCTCAACCGTCTGAGGTGAAAGAGGTGCTGTTGTGCCTTTTTCACCACACAGCTGGTGTGCACAGACCACGTGAGTCCTCGATGATGTGGATGCTGAGGAACTTGAAGCTGTTCATACCCCTCCCATGTACCTATCCAAATACCTCTTAAATGTTGAAATCAACACCACATCCACCACTTACGCCGGCAGCTCATTCCACACTGTCACCACCCTATGGGTGGAAAAATTCATGATCACATTAAACATTTCACCTTTCACCCCTAATCCATGACCTCTAGTTGTAGTCTCACCTATCCTCAGTGGAAAAAGCCCCCTTGCACTTACCCCATCTATGAGCTGCTGAGGCCTCCCTCGGTCAGAGTCAACCATGGATATTGTGCCCTAGCTGTCTAGGTATGTAAGCCTGGGCAGTGTGATATAAAGAGCAAGCTGTTGCCCATGTAGCAAGCTTCCCCCCTCCATGCAACTGATGAACACAAAGGCACAGCAGAGACAGATACAGTTTGGTACCAGCAGCGTCACTAGAATTGTCAGTCAACATTGAACACAATGTAGGACTGCCTTAAGGACTCCAGCTCTGGAATTTTCCCTCAATCAGGATTTACTCCTGAAGCCTTCCCCATGAGTGGGTACAGCCACAAGACAGCAGAGGTTTGAGATCAGAGTTTTTTTTTCTAGTAGATGAGTTGCCAACCACGGCTGAAGAGCCATATCTGCCTGAAGTGACTGGTTTTAAGGAGCCAGTAACCCACCTTTATCCCTTCTCCTATGAGTAGAAACGGTTCTGCTGGGCTTAGTAGCTAAGCCACACGTGGTGGCCAGGAGCACGACTTGGTTGGCAGGGCCTATTTGAGGCCCATGGCATTGGGAGCATTTAATAGGTAGTGGGAGCTTGTCCCCATTACCAACTTCAGCTATAACAACCTTAAGAAACCTATCTAAACCCCTCATAATATTGTGTACTTCTATTAAATTTCCCCTCAATCTTTTATATTCTAGGGAATAAAGTTCTAACCTAATCAACTTTTCCCCAAAAACTCACGTCCTCAAGGCCCGGAATCATCCTTTTAAATTTTCTCTGCACCCTTCTAATCTTACTTACATATTTCCCATAGGTAGATAACGAAAACTGCACACAATACTCCAAATTAGGCCTCACCAACGTCTTATACAACTTCACCATAACATCCCAATTCCTGTATTCAATACATCGATTTATGAAGGCCAATGCAACAGAAGTTTTCTTTGTGACCGTTTACCTGTGATGTCATTTTCAGTGAATTATGGATCTATATTCCCATATCCCTCTATTCTACCGCACACCTCAATGCCCTACTGCTTACTGTGTAAAACCTACCCTGGTTGGTCATCCCAAAGTGCAACACCTCACACTTGTCTGCATTAAATTCCATGTGGCATTTTTCAGCCCATTTTTCCAGCTGGTCCAGATCCCGCTGCAAACTTTGATAGAAACATAGAAACATAGAAAATAGGTGCAGGGGTAGGCCATTCGGCCCCTCGAGCCTGCACCGCCATTCAGTATGATTATGGCTGATCATCCAACTCAGAACCCTGTACCAGCCTTCCCTCCATACACCCTGACCCCTGTAGCCACAAGGGCCATATCTAACTCCCTCTTAAATATAGCCAATGAACTGGCCTCAACTGTTTCCTGTGGCAGAGAATTCCACAGATTCACCACTCTCTGTGTGAAGAAGTTTTTCCTAATCTCGGTCCTAAAAGGCTTCCCCTTTATCCTCAAACTGTGACCCCTCGTTCTGGACTTCCCCAACATCGGGAACAATCTTCCTGCATCTAGACTGTCCAATCCCTTTAGGATTTTATATGTTTCAATAAGATCACCCCTCAATCTTCTAAATTCCAACAAGTATAAGCCTAATCGATCCAGTCTTTCATCATATGAAAGTCCTGCCATCCGAGGAATCAATCTGGTGAACCTTCTTTGTATTCTGTCTATGGCAAGGATGTCTTTCCTCAGATTAGGGGACCAAAACTGCACACAATACTCTAGGTGTGGTCTCACCAAGGCCTTGCATAACTGCAGTAGTATCTCCCTGCTCCTGTACTCGAATCCTCTTGCTATGAATGCCAGCATACCATTCGCCTTTTTCACCGCCTGCTGTACCTGCATACCCACTTTCAATGACTGGTGTATAATGACACCCAGGTCTCGTTGCACCTCCTCTTTTCCTAATGGGCTACCATTCAGATAATAATCTGTTTTCCTGTTTTTGCCACCAAAGTGGATAACCTCACATTTATCCACATTAAATTGTATCTGCCATGAATTTGCCCACTCACCTAACCTATCCAAGTCACCCTGCATCCTCCTCACAGCTAACACTGCTGCCCAGCTTCGTGTCATCCACAAACTTGGAGATGCTGCATTTAATTCCCTGATCTAAGTCATTAATATATATTGTAAACAACTGGGGTCCCAGCACTGAGCCTTGCGGTACCCCACTAGTCACTGCCTGCCATTCTGAAAAGGTCCCCTTTATTCCCACTCTTTGCTTCCTGTCTGCCAACCAATTCTCTATCCACATCAATACCTTACCCCCAATACCATGTGCTTTAAGTTTGCATGTTAATCTCCTGTGTGGGACCTTGTCAAAAGCCTTTTGAAAATCCAAATATACCACATCCTCTGGTTCTCCCCTATCCACTCTACTAGTTACATCCTCAAAAAATTCTATGAGATGTGTCAGACATGATTTTCCTTTCACAAGTCCATGCTGACTTTGTCTGATGATTTCACCGCTTTCCAAATGCGCTGTTATCACGTCTTTGATAACTGACTAGCATTTTCCCCACCACGGATGTTAGGCTAACCAGTCTATAATTCCCCGGTTTCTCTCTCCCTCCTTTTTTAAAAAGTGGGGTTACATTAGCCACCCTCCAATCCTCAGGAACTAGTCCAGAATCTGAAGAGTTTTGAAAAATTCTCACTAATACATCCACTATTTCTTGGGCTACTTCCTTAAGCACTCTGGGATGCAGACCATCTGGCCCTGGGGATTTATCTGCCTTTAATCCCTTCAATTTACCTAACACCACTTCCCTACTAACATGTATTTCCCTCAGTTCCTCCATCTCACTAGACCCTCAGTCCCCTACTATTTCCAGAAGATGATTTATGTCCTCCTTAGTGAAGACAGAACCAAAGTAGTTATTCAATTGGTCTGCCATGTCCTTGTTCCCCATAATCAATTCACCTGTTTCTGGCTGTAGGGGACTTACATTTGTCTTAACCAATCTTTTTCTTTTCACAGATCTATAAAAGCTTTTAAAGTCAGTTTTTATGTTCCCTGCCAGTTTTCTCTCATAATCTTTTTTCACCTTCCTAATTAAGCCCTTTGTCCTCCTCTGCTGGACTCTGAATTTCTCCCAGTCCTCAGGTGAGCCACTTTTTCTGGCTAATTTGTATGCTTCTTCTTTGGAATTGATACTATCACTAATTTCCCTTGTCAGCCACGGGTGCACTACCTTCCTTGATTTATTCTTTTGCCAAACTGGGATGAACAATTGTTGTAGTTCATCCATGTGATCTTTAAACGCTTGCCATTGCATATCCACCGTCAACCCTTTACGTGTCATTTGCCAGTCTACCTTAGCTAATTCACGTCTCATACCTTCAAAGTTACCCTTCTTTAAGTTCAGAACCTTTGTTACTGAATTAACTATATCACTCTCCATCTTAATGAAGAATTCCACCATAATATGGTCACTCTTACCCAAGGGGCCTCTCACGACAAGATTGCTATTTAACCCTTCCTCATTGCTTGATACCCAGCCTAGAATAACCTGCTCTCTAGTTGGTTCCTCGACATGTTGGTTCAAAAAACCATCCCGCATACATTCCAAGAAATCCTCTTCCTCAGCACCCTTACCAATTTGGTTCACCCAATCTATATGTAGATTGAAATCACCCATTATAACTGCTGTTCCTTTATTGCACACATTTCTAGTTTCCTGTTTAATACCATCCCCAACCTCACTACTACTGTTAGGTGGCCTGTACACAACTCCTACCAGTGTTTTCTGCCCCTTAGTGTTATGCAGCTCTACCCATATCGATTCCACATCCTCCCGGCTAATGTCCTTCCTTTCTATTGCGTTAATCTCCTCTCTAACCAGCAATGCTACCCCACCTCCTTTTCTTTCATGTCTATCCCTCCTGAATATTGAATATCCCTAAATGTTGAACTCCCATCCCTGGTCACCCTGGAGCCATGTCTCTGTGATCCCAACTATATCATATTCATTAATAACAATCTGCACTTTTAATTCATCCACCTTGTTACGAATGCTCCTTGCATTGACACACAAAGCCTTCAGGCTCGCTTTTACAACACTCTTAGCCCTTATACAATTATGTTGAAAGGTGGCCCTTTTTGATTTTTGCCCTGGATTTGCCGGCCTGCCACTTTTAATTTTCACCTTACTACTTTTTGCTTCTACCCTCATTTTACACCCCTCTGTCTCTCTGCACTTGTTCCCATCCCCCTGTTGTGAACTAACCTCCTCTCTCCTAGTCTCTTTAATTTGATTCCCACCCCCCAACCATTCTAGTTTAAAGTCACCTCAGTAGGCCTTGGAAATCTCCACGCCAGGATATTGGTCCCCCTAGGATTCAAATGTAACCCATCCTTTTTGAACAGGTCATACCTGCGCCAAAAGAGGTCCCAATGATCCAAAAACTTGAATCCCTGCCCCCTGCTCCAATCCCTCAGCCACGCATTTATCCTCCACCTCATTGCATTCCTACTCTCACTGTCGCATGGCACAGGCAGTAATCCCGAGAATGCAGTCCTTTTTCTCAACTGCCTTCCTAACTCCCTATATTCTCCTTTCAGGACCTCTTCCCTTTTCCTACCTATGTCATTGGTACCTATATGTACCACGACCTCTGGCTCCTCACCCTCCCACTTCAGGATATCTTGGACGCGATCAGAAATATCCTGGACCCTGGCACCAGGGAGGCAAAGTACCATCCGGGTCTCTGGACTGTGTCCACAGAATTGCCTATCTGACCCCCTTACTATCAAGTCCCCTATTACAACTGCCCTCCTCTTCCTTCCCCTACCCTTCTGAGCTACAGGGCCGGACTCTGTGCTGGAGGCACGGCCACTGTCGCTTCCCCCAGGTAAGCTGTCCCTCCCAACAGTACTCAAACAGGAGTACCTATTGTTAAGGGGCACAGCCACCGGGGTACTCTCTATTACCTGACTCTTCCCCTTCCCTCTCCTAACTGTGACCCACTGGCCTGCCTCCCATGGCCCCGGTGTGACCACCTGCCTGTAACTCCTCTCTATCAACTCCTCACTCTCCCTGACCAGACGAAGGTCATCGAGCTGCAGCTCCAGTTCCGTAACGCGGTCCCTTAGGAGCTGCATCTCGGCGCACCTGGCGCAGATGTGGATGTCAGGGAGGCTTGGAGACTCCAGGGCCTCCCACATCTGGCACCGAGAACAACAAACTGCCCTCACGCTCATACTGCCCCTCTCCTCAAATAACAACAGAAAATGAATACAAAACCTTCCTCGCCTCGCCCGTTTCCGCCTAAGCCCGTTGAGCCGAAGCCCTTAAGCCTTCACTCTGCTCCCAGCTCACTCCGCCGCCTGCAAACTACGCTGCCCGCTGTATGATGTTGTATTCCTTTTAAATCTTCCGCGCTTCACTGCCCGATGTCACACGCCTGCGCAGTCCCGCCTCTCTGAATGCTGATTAAAAAAAAAACCGAAAAATTCAAAAATGGCTTCCTCCGCACTCCAGCTCCGATTCTCAGACTTCCTTCTTCGAATAGGTTTCCTCGCTGTCCACTGTACCCCCAATTTTGGTGTCATCCACAAATCTACTCTTCCAGT
Source organism: Mobula hypostoma (assembly GCF_963921235.1). Lineage (NCBI taxonomy): Eukaryota > Metazoa > Chordata > Chondrichthyes > Myliobatiformes > Myliobatidae > Mobula > Mobula hypostoma. The sequence goes on along the minus strand of NC_086100.1, from coordinate 156,203,219 downwards.
TTACCACATTATCATCCAGATCATTGATATAGATTGCAAACCGATCCCCGCGGCATTCCACTATCCACAGGCCTCCAGTCAGCGAGGCAACCATCTGCTACTCCTGTGAAGCTAATGTTGAAACTAATTTACTATCTCACCTTGAATGGCCAGCGACTGAACCTTCTTGACCAACCTCCCATGCGAGACCTTGTCAAAGGCCTTGCGAGAGTCCATGTAGACAACATTCACTGCTTTGCCTTCATCAACTTTCCTGGTAACTTCCTGGAAAAAAATCTATAAGATTAGTTGGACACAACTTAACATACACAAAGCCTTGTCAATTATCCCTAATCAGTTCCTGCTTAACCAAATGCTTGTGTATTTTGTCCCTTAGAATACCTTCCAATAACTTTCGCTCTACTGATATCAGGCTCACCTGCTTATAATCTTCTGGTTTATTCTTAGAGCCTTTCTTAAACAGCAGAACAACATTAGCAATCCTCCAGTCCTCTGGCACCTCACCCATGGTGAAATGGCTAAGGATGTTTCAAGTACCTCTGTAGATGATACAGCCCAGTCCATCACGGTAAAGCCCTACTCAATTCTGAGCATGTCTAAAAGGAGCGCTGTTCCAGGAAAGCAGCATCCATCACCAAGAGCCCACACTATCCAGACAATGCTCTCTTCTCACTGCTGCCATCAGGAAGACAGTACAGCAGCCTCAGGACCCACACTACCAGGTTCAGGAACAGTTAATACCCCTCATCCATCATGCCTCTGAACCAGAAGGGATAACTTCACTCAACTTCACTCGCCCCATTACTGAACTCTTCCCACAACCTATGGAATCAAGGAATCTTCATCTCATGTTCTCAATATTTATATATTGTTTACTTATTATTATTTTTTTTCATTGATTCTATTGTGCTGCTTGTGTTTACTGTGGCTGCCCACAAGAAAATGAAGTTCAGGGTTCTACGTGGTTACATATATGTAGTTTGAATATAAATTTGCTTTGAATTTTGAACTTTGAAAGAGTGGCAAAAGTAGACTCGGAAAATATTGACAACATGCTGGAGGAACTCAGCAGGTCGGGCAGCATCCGTGGAAAAGATCGGTCGATGTTTCGGGCCGGAACCCTCCGTCAGGACTGTAGAGGGAGGGGGCAGGGGCCCTATAAAGAAGGTGGGGGGAGGGTGGGAAGGAGAAGGCTGGTAGGTTCCAGGTGAAAAACTAGTAAGGGGAAAGATAAAGGGGTGGGGGGAGGGGAAGCAGGGAGGTGATAGGCAGGAAAGGTGAAGAAGGAATAGGGGAAAGCCCAATGGGTAGTAGAAGGAGGTGATAGGCAACTGGGGGAGGGGGCAGAGTGACCAAGGGATAGAGGAAGGGATGGGGGGGGGGGAACTACCGGAAGTTGGAAAATTCCAACACCTCACATACCGTCTAGGTAGTCTCCAGCCCCTTGGTATGAACATAGAATTCTCCAACTTCTGGTAATTCCCTCCTCCTTCCTTCCCCTATCCCAATGTCACTCTGCCCCCTCTCCCAGCTGCCTATCACCTCCCTCTTGGTTCCACCTCCTTCTACTACCATTCTCTTCCCGTATTCCTTCTTTACCTTTCCTGCCTATCACCTCCCTGCTTCCCCTCCCCCACCCCTTTATCTTTCCCCTTACTGGTTTTTCACCTGGAACCTACCAGCCTTCTCCTTCTCACACTCCCCCCACCTTCTTTATAGGGCCTCTGCCCCTTCCCTCTGCAGTCCTGACGAAGGGTTCCGGCCTGAAACGTTGACTGATCGTTTCCACGGATGCTGCCCGACCTGCTGAGTTCCTCCAGCATGTTGTGAGTGTTGCTTTGACCCCAGCATCTGCAGATTATTTTGTGCTGGGAAAATGTTGGAGTCCATTAGTAAGGATGAGGTTTCAGGGTACTTCGAAGCACACAATAATGTAGGCCAAACACAAGGAAACCTGCAGATGCTGAAAATTCAAGCAACACACATAAAAGTTGCTGGTGAACGCAGCAGGCCAGGTAACATCTCTAGGAAGAGGTACAGTCGACGTTTTGGGCCTAGACCGTTCGTCAGGACTAACTGAAGGAAGAGCTAGTAAGAGATTTGAAAGTGGGAGGGGGAGGGGGAGGGGGAGGGGGAGATCCAAAATGATAGAAGAAGACAGGAGGGGGAGGGATGGAGCCAAGAGCTGGACAGGTGATTGGCAAAAGGGATATGAGAGGATCATGTGACAGGAGGCCTAGGGAGAAAGACAAGGGGGAAGGGGGAAAAACCCAGAGGATGGGCAAGGGGTATAGTGAAGGGGACAGAGGGAGAAAAAGGAGAGAGAGAAAAAGAAAATGTGTATATAAATAAATAACGGATGGGGTACGAGGGGGAGGTGGGGCATTAGCGGAAGTTTGAGAAGTCAATGTTCATGCCATCAAGTTGGAGGCTACCCAGATGGAATATAAGGTGTTGTTCCTCCAACCTGAATGTGGCTTCATGTTTACAGTAGAGGAGGCCGTGGTCAGCATGGTTTCCCTAAGGGGAAATCTTGTCTCACAAATCTGTTGGAATTCTTTGAAGAAATAACAGGCAGGATAACAAAGGAGATTTACTGAATTTTGTTTACTTGGATTTTCGTAAGGAATGCCTGTCACAAGGTGTCGCACATGAGGCTGCCAAACATAATAAACGCTCGTGGTATTACAGGAAAGAAACTAGAGTGGATAGAAGATTGGCTGGCTGGCAGGAGACAAAGAGTGGGAATAAATGGGGCCTTTTCTGGTTGGTTGCTGGTGATTAGTGATGCTCCACAGGCATCCGTGTTGCTAACACTTCTTTTTATGTTATATGTCAATGATTTGGATGACAGAATCGATTGCATTGTGGCCAAGTTTGCAGACTATATGAAGGTAAGTAGAGAGGCAGGTAGTGTTGAGGAATCAGGGAATTTTCAGGAAGACTTTGACAGATTAGAAGAAAAGGCCAAGATGTGTCAGATGGAATATGCTGTAGGAAAAATATGGGAATGCTCTTCGGTAGAAGGAATAAAGGTGTAGATTACTTTCTAAATGGAGGGAAAGTTCAAAAATTAGAGGAGCAAAGGGACTTGGGAGTCCTCATGCAGGAATCCCTAAAGAATAACTTGCAGGCTGAGTTGGTGGTAAGAAAGGTAAATGCAATGTTAACATTCATTTTGAGAGGAAAGAGGGTGGTAAATTCAAGTGTACTATGATAGTGTAGCAGTCAGCGTGACACTATTACATTTTGGGGTGTTGGCGTTGGGAGTTCAATCCCGGTGTCCTCTGTAAGGAGCCGTACCGTGGAAGTGTGCGTTTTCTCCAGTTGCCCCAGATTCCTCTCACATTCCAAGGATGCACCCGGTCGGTTAATTGGCCATTGCGAATTGTCCCGTGGTTAAGTTAAGGTTAAATCGGGATTATTAGGGATTGCTGGGTGGTGAGGCTCAAGGGCTGGAATGGCTTATTCCACACTGCATGTCCAAATAAATAAAAATATATATAAAAAAATAAAAGCAAGGATGTAATGCTAAGGCTCTATAAGGCATTGGTCAGACCGCACTTGGAGTATTGTGTGCTGTTTTTGGCCCTGTATCTAAGAAAAAGATATGCTGTCAATAGAGTGGTTCCAGAGGGGGAGATCTCATTGAGACCTATCGAATATTGAAAGCAGTGGATAGAGTGGATATAGGGTGTGTGTTTTCTATAGTGGACCAGTCTAAGACCAGAGGGAGCAGCCTCAGAATAGAAGAACATCCCTTTACAACAGAGATGAGGAGCAATGGAATTTCTTTAGCCAGACTGTGGTGAATCTCTGAAATTCATTGCTACAGATGGCTGTAGAACCCAAGTGATTGGGTTTATGATTAAGGTGGGGTTGATAGATTCTTGACTAGTAAGAATGTCAAAGGTTACGTGAAAAAGGCAGGAAAATTGGGTTGAGAAGGATAATAAATTAGCCATGATGGAAAGGCAGACCAGGCTTGATGGGCTTTATGGCCTAATATTACGATTATGTCTTATAATCTAATGATAAGTTGTAGACACCATCATTTGTAGATGCAACACACATCAAAGTTGCTGGTGAACGCAGCAGGTCAGGCAGCATCTCTAGGAAGAGGTACAGTCGACGTTTCAGAAGGGTCTCGGCTTGAAAAGTCGACTGTACCTCTTCCTAGAGATGCTGCCTGGCCTGCTGCATTCACCAGCAACTTTGATGTATGTTGCTTGAATTTCCAGCATCTGCAGAATTCCTGTTGGTTATCATTTGTAGATGGGTTGATGGGGATAATTAGAGAGAGAGAATAAATGCAAAGCTAGAAAAATCAGACAAAGGAACGGGAAAAGGTTTGAGATACCAAGCTGCAGGAAGTGCTCAGAATTTCAGGTTGTACTAAGGAAGAGATACATCTGAATCTTCAATGACTTACAGTGGAAATGGGCAGTTCTGATGTAAACAGAGAAAGTGACTACTGAAGATATAGCCTTCAATATTATGGAGTCTGCAAGGTTGCGACATACACTGATGGAAGATACTGGTCCACAAGTTTACATTGGGCCTTGGGATAACATTGTAGGAGGACAGAATGGAAATTCAAACAGGATTTAGTCATAGAGTCATTGAGCTATATACGATGGATACAGCCCTTCAGCCCAATCTATTCATGCTGACCAAGTTGAATTAGAACCAGAATCAAATTTAATATCATTGGCGTATGTCACGAAGTTTGTAGTTTTTGCAGCAGCAATAGATTGCAATGGATAATAATAAAAACTATAAATTATAATAATAAATATATATAAAAAAAGAAAATTTAATTAAATAAGTAATTCAAAAAGAGAGGGTTAAAAATACCAAGGTAGTATTTATAGGTTTATTGTCCATTCAGAAATCTGATGGCGGAGTGGAAGAAGCTGTTCCTGAAATGTTGAGTGCCTGTCTCGAGGCTCATGTGCCTCCCCCTTAATGGTAGCAATGAGAAGAGGGCATGTCCTGGGTAATGTGGGTCCCTAAAGATGGATGCCGCCTTTTTGAGGCATCACCTTTTACAACTTACTGCAGCTTTTTCCGAGTCTGTGCAAGGGCCCCTCCATTTGAGATGACGATGCAACCAGGTAGAATGCTCTCCACTGTACATCTGTGGAACTCTGTGTGTGTCTTTGGTGACATACCAAATCTCTTCAAACTCCAAATGAAATACAGCCGCTGTCAGGCCTTATTTGTAATTACATCAAAATATTTGGTCCAGAATAGATCCCTGGATGAGGACTGGTGTGTGTTCCCCTGACCCCCCATTCCTGAAGTCCACAGTCAATTCCTTGGTCTTTGTGATGCTGATTGTAAGGTTGTTGCCATGACACCACTCAACCAACTGATCTATCTCACTCCTGTACATCTCTTCATCACCATTTGAAATTCTGCCAACAATAGTCGTGTCATCACCAAATTTACGAATGGTGACTAGCCACACAATTGCAGGTATAGAGAGAGAAGAGCAGTGGGCTAAGCTCACATCCTTGATGTTCACTAGTGCTTATTTTCAGCGTGGAGGAGATGCTATTTCCGATTTGCACAGACTGTGGTCTCTCGGTGAGGAAGTCAAGGATCCAGTTGCAGAGGGAGGTACAGAGGGCCATATTTTAGAACTTGCTGATCGAAGCTGGTGGTATGATTGCATTGAACGCTGAGCTGTAATCAGTAAGGAGTAGCCTGACATACTTGTCTATTGCCCAAGATGGCACCTGTGTATGTTTCTCCTTCAGTTGACATCTTCTGGATAGATTATGAAACCATTTAACTTCTTTTATGCCTTTTACATTTGTTTTTGTCTTAAATGTGACTGGAATTGTTGGAGCCTCTGATTTGCAGTTTGGAGATTGTTTGGGTGTTCCAGGCTGTGAGCCAATGTTCGACTACATTTCGCCGATTAAAGCTTCTGTTGTTCACTGATTAAAGCGACAGGGGGAATTGAAACATCAAGGCAAATACAGAAGGTGAGAACCAGCTGCATGTCTTTTGATCGCTGGTGGGATCACTCTGCTATGGAGAGGGAAAGGTCTGCCACTGTACCCGGAGAATGTTACCCAGGTCTTTTGTGCTTTGGATATGGACTTGGACTATAGACTTCTTTTTCAGACTTAAAGTTTTCTTTAAATATTCTGTGTTTTTCACTTGCTCTTTCTTGTTTTGTGTGTGTGTGTGGGGGGGTGGAGTTTGGGGGCATCGATGTGCCTGTTCCATTTTTGTCCTTTTTTTGTGTGGAGAGGAGGGATTTGGGGGTCGATAATCGTTTTCTTTCTTGGTTTCATGGCTATCTGGAGTGAAGAACTTCAGAGTAGTTTACTTTGATAATAAATTAACCTTTGAACCTTTGAACCTCTGAACCCTTGTTTCAAGGCTGAGTAGTGAGATTGCGCCTGCTGTGGACCTGTTGTACCGATAGGCAAGTTGCAGGGGTCCAGGTGCTTGTTTAGTTAATTCTAGCCGTGACCAACCTCTCCAAATGCTTCATCACAGTAGATGTGAGAGCTCAACTGAGCAAATTCTAATTGCCTACATTTGACCCATGTCCCTCTATTCCTTTCCTAGCCATGTATCTGTCCAAATGTCTTTTAAATGTTGTGATTGTATCTACCTCCATTACTTCATTCGGCAGCTTGCTTCATTTATATACCAGCCTCTGTGTGAAAATGTGGCAGGCAATGGGGAAAATGATAGAAAATAGGGATAATGTAGCATTCTAATAAAGGGGTGATTGTTGCTGGTGTGGGCAAGTGTCTGACTCAATGCTGTATCTTCTCAATAACTCCATAACTTTTGGGAGTTTTGAGACAACCCCTGTAGATTGAACAGTGGTGCTCCTCATGCTATACCTGCAGTTTTTCAATCCAATTTCCCTTCTTTTATATGTTTAAATATCATTATTTAAGATGACAACATGCAACATTATTATTTTATGAATTATTTGTCAGTCATTGACAACAGTTATACCAGAGAATAAGAGCCATTGTCACCAGGATGGCTTCGAGACAGTGCTTGCTGCTTTCGCGTTAACTTTTGTCTTTTCCCACTGTGGTCCTTCTCAAGCACAGAGAGCTCTGCAAGTCTGCAGATTTCAGTCAACCTATCAATGTCAAACACTTATTGAAAAATGGGATCTGAGTAAGTACATGAAGGGGAAATATTTAAAGGGCTCTGGGGAAAGAGGAGCAGTGGGACTCATTAAAAGCACTTTCAAAGAGTTAGCACAGGAAGGTTAGGCCTAAATCATTCTTCCCTCTATGATCCCACAGAGAAGTCTTACCCTAAATAGCAGAGAATTTAAGTGAATGTGAATCCTGAGATAAAATACATAAATTATGTGAATGTGCTGGACATGTGATTCAACTGTAACTAAGGATTATTGGCTTTTTGTGTTTCCATAGCAGCTGTCAAAATGTGCTGGGATTTTCCAACAGCTGCTTCTATTTCAGTTTTAACAGCTCCATTGTGTCTGCCAGTGCCATGAGCTGATCTCATGGTATGGACTCCTGAGAGTTTGCAGGCTTTCATGCCTCTTGTGTGCTGCACAGCTCCGTTCCCAGAGAGCTTGAGCAACCCGTCCCAGCTTCAGATAACTTTAAGAAGCACATCTTAAATCTTTCTGCCGAGCAGAGTCAAGCTTAAAACAGATGCCACTTGTTCTGAATTATTACAGCTCATTTATCAATGCCATCTTGGTTTTATTCCGTAGAATTTTACAAATGCTTCGCTTGATCCGTTTTCAGGTTCTCCCTCAAGAAAGAGAACTAGAATCAACAGGAACAATCGAACAATTTATGTATGTTCGTGGAACTAAAAGGAACACCTACATCTATACAGCATCTTGAATAATCTCAGTAAGGCCCAAAGCTATTGAAAAGCCTACTACACAGTCACTTGTTACTAAGGGAAATGAAGTAAACTGATTTGCACTCAGCAACATCCCACAAAAACAATGCATTGGTGACCAGATAATCTATTGAACATCCAATTATTTTCATGCCTGGGGTGAGGAGACTGTGGCAGACATTTTATTTGAACTAACTGAAGAATGGTTGCCATAATTTTTTGACCTCCCAAGACTTCACTGAAACCACCTCTGTTGCTACTGTTTATCCTCAGTGGATAACTAAGATTTTCAAAATTCCCACCGGACTGTTTAATTGGATGTAAACCGAAGAAATGCAAATACATTTTTGACATTTAAGAACATGAGAAATCAGATCAGGACAAAATCATCTGGCGCTTCAATCTTAAATGGCTTGTGCATGTGATTGTGTGTTTGATTTCAAATTCATGAAATTCTATAGATGTGTAGTGGAGAGTGTATTGACTGGCTGCATCACAGCCTGGTATGGAAATGCCAATGCCTTTGAATGGAAAATCTTACAAAAGGTTGTGGATTTGGCCCAGTACATCATGAGGAAACTATTGAGCACATCTACGTGAAACATTGTAGGAATGCAGCGTCCATCATCAGAGATCCCAAGCACCCAGGCCATGCACGTTTCTCGCTGCTGCCATCAGGTAGAAGATATAAGAGCCTTAGGGCTCACAGCACCAGATTCAGGAACAGTTACTACCCTTCTTCCATCAGGTTCTTGAACAAAAGGGAATAACTACATTCACTTGCCCATCCATTGAGATGTTCCCACAAGAGAAGGTCTCAATTTAAGGACTTTTTATCTTGTTTTCTTATGCTCTCATTACTTATTGCTAGTTATTTATATTTGCATTTGCAGCTTGTTGATCTCTGCATTCTGGTTGATCTTTCATTGATCCTGTTATAGTTACTATTCTATGGATTTGCTGAGTATGCCCAGAGAAAAATGAATCTCGGGGTTGTATATGGTGGCATACACGTACTTTGAAAATAAAATTTACTTTGAACTTTGAAATTGGTAAATTGGTTTATTATTGTCACATGTACCGAAGTAGAGTGAAAAACATTGTTTTGCATGCCTCCCTTACAGATCATTTCATTATGACAGTGCATTGAGATTGCAGAATGGAAAACAAAAATAGAAGGCAGAATCATAAACACGAGATTCAGCAGATGCTGGAAATCTTGAGCAGCACACACAAAATGCTAGAGGATCTTAGCAAGTCAGGCAACATCTATGGTGGGGATTAGAAAGCTGACATTTGCACTGAGACCCTTCATCAGGACAGAAAAAGAAGGCAGAATTATCTGTTAAAGTTGCAGAGAAGGTTCAGTGCAGGCAGGTAATAACAGGGCCATAACAAATTAGATTTATTCTTTGTGTATGTGTGCCCAGTACAACAATAAGCTTGAACTTGAAAGACATAAATATATTCATTAATGGGATGGGGGCATGCCTTGGAAGTTCAGTGTTTACTGAACATCGTAAATTGCCTTCAGAATATAATAAGTCTTTCAAGTTCAGGCTTATTATTGTCATAGGTATACATACACAGGTATAAATGCCATGAAAGTTAAAGTTTTGCAGTAGCAGCTCAGTACATCACAATGACAAAACATAAATTTAGATTCACGTAAATTATACATAGCTTCTACCTGTACAAAATAAAGAGAGTGGCAAAATGTAGTCTGAAGTACTGCTGAAATTCTCCAGGTTGGTTCAAAAACCTGTTGTCAGTGGGGAAGGAGCAACCGTTGAATAACTCTGAGGAATGTGCCTTCAGGTCCTGTACCTTCTATAAGATGGTAAGACCATAAGGTATAACTAGCAGATCTGGGCCACTCGGTCCATCGAGTCTGCTTTGCCATTCCATCATATCTGATTTATTATCACTCTCAACCCCATTCTCCTGCCTCCTCCTCATAACCTTTGACACCCTGACTAAACAAGAACCTATCAACCTCTGCTTTAAGTATACCCAATGATTCAAACTCCACAGCGGTTTGTGGCAATGAATTCCATAGATTCACCACCCTCTGGTTGAAGACATTCCTTCGGATCTCCATTCTAAGTGGATGTCCCTGTATTCTGAGGCTGTGCCCTCTGGTTCTAGACTCAACCACAATAGGAAACATCCTCTTCTCATCCACTCTGTTTAGGTCTTTCAACATTTGATGGGTTTCGATGAGATCCTCATCCTGACGGTAGCAGCAAGAAGATGGTTTGGCTTGGATGGTGGGGTCCATAGTAATGGATGCCGCCTCCCTGACACATCACCTTTTCTAGATGTGCTCAATGGAGGGAAGAGCTGCACCTATTTATAAATGACCTGGATGAGGAAGTGGAGGGATGGGTTAATAAGTTTGCTGATGACACAAAGGTTGGGCTGTTGTGGATAGTGTGGAGAGCTATCAGAGGTTATAGCAGGACATCAATAGGATGCAAAATGGGCTGAGAAGTGGCAGATGGAGTTCAACCTAGATAAGTTTGAGGTGGTTCATTTTGGTAGGTCAAGTATGATGGCAGAATATAGTATTAATGGTAAGGCTCTTGGCAGTGTGGAGGATCAGAGGGATCTTGGGGTCCGAGCCCATAGGACACTCAAAGCAGCTGCGCAGGTTGACTCTGTGGTTAAGAAGGCATACGGTGCATTGGCCTTCATCAAGCGTGGGATTGAGTTTAAGAGCTGAGAGGTAATGTTGCAGCTATATAGGACCCTGGTCAGACCCCACTTGGAGTACTGTGCTCAGTTCTGTTCACCTCACTACAGGAAGGATGTGGAAACTATAGAAAGGGTGCGGAGGAGATTTACAAGGATGTTGCTTGGATTGGGGAGCATGCCTTCTGAGAATAGGTTGGGTGAACTCAGCCTTTTTCCCTTGGAGTGGCGTAGGATGAGAGGTGACCTGATAGATGTGTATAGGATGATGAGAGGCATTGATTGTGTGGATAGTCAGAGGCTTTTTCCCAGGGTTGAAATGGCTAACACGAGAGGGCACAGTTTTAAGATGCTTAGAAGTAGGTACAGAGGAGATGTCAGGGGTAAGTTTTTTACGCAGACAGTGGTGAGTGCGTGGAATGGGCTGCTAGCAACGGTGGTGGAGGCGGATACGATAGGGTCTTTGAAGAGACTCCTGGATAGGTACGTGGAGCTTAGAAAAATAGAGGACTATGGGTAACCGTAGGTAATTTCTAAGTAAGTACATGTTTGGCATAGCTGTGTTGTGCTGTAGGTTTTCTATGTTTCTATGTTTCTATGATGGAACTGCATGGTTCACCACTCCGTGTAGCCTTTTGTGTTCCCTTGCACTTGAGTTTTTATACCAGGTTGTGATGCAACTAGTGAAAATGCATTTCACCATACACTTTAGAAATTTCTCAAGCCTTAAATAACATGCTGAATCTCCTTAAACTTCTAAGAGAGTAGAGACGATGCATCCTTTCTTCATGGTTACGCCTATGTGCTGACCCAGAATCGGTCCTCTGAGGGATTGACACTCAGGAATTTGAAGATGCAAATAAGCACCTTAGAACAGAATACTCAACCTTTTACTAGCACCTTAGATACAAAAATCTCTCAGTGAATTCTGAAATTCTCACTTAGTTATCCATGCCATTTTTTGGATGGCAAACAGAAAGATATCTGCCAGGTTTAAATAACAATTTTGGATTGAGAGTAGTGGTAATCCTTTGCCTGGTTGACCCTTTCTTCCACAGACCCTTCAGTGGGGACTGGTACGTAATCAGCTGACCTCCACAGTAATCCTGCTGCTGGATATGGGCTTGCAAGCTTTTAGCCCAGCACAGGTGAAGGAATGGTGATGCAGGCCAAATGGTAAATGAATTACTGAGAGAACACGCCAGTAATGGTATTCCCTCGCAGTTTCTGCCTTGTCCTTTTGAATGGTGGAGATGGTAAGTTTGGGAGGAGTTGTTAAAGACGACTTGAGATATTTGGAAACACAAGAAAGACTGCAGATGCTGGAAATATGAATCAACGCACACAAAATTCTGAAGGAAATCCACGGGTTCGGCAGCATTTATAGAGAAAAATGAACAACTGCATTTCGGGCCAGGACACTTCCTTCAGCATATGTGCACATGTTGATAAGTTGCATTTAAGCCTGGCAGCTTTAGAGTGCAAAATAGTTTAGAAAGTGAATTTAAAGTTATAGATACATAATTCAAAAGGTCCAATGCATCCTGGATTTTGTTGTATATTATTTGGGATAGGCTTATCCAAACAAGTAAACAGTATTTTATCATACTGTTGATTATCTTGGAAATGGTAAAAATTTAGGGAATCAAATAAGCACCTTAGCACAGAATACTCGACCTTTTACCAACATCTTAGATACAAAAATATTTCAGTGAATTCTGAACTTCTCACTTGAGTTATCCATACCAATTTCTGGATGGCAGACAGAGAGATACGTGCCTATTTTAAATAACAATTTTGGATTGAAAGTGGTGGTTATCCATTGCCTGGTGGACTCATTATCTGTCAGTAAATGCACAGTTTAAAAAGATACATTGATAATTTGCAGATGTTCCAAGGCAAAACAATATTACATGTTTGAATCAACTACTTTGCTTCCAGTAACAACTAAAGCGCACATTTCTTTACACAAATTGAGTGCCGCAGGTTTATTTAAAGATCAGCTTTATTTGTCATGTCAACATGGAAAGATACAGTGACCTTGTGTTAAATCAAATCAGCGAGGATTGTAAAGGACAGTCCGTAAGTGTTACTGTGCTTCTGGCACCAACACAGCATGCCCACAGCTCACTAACTCTAACAGTATGCATTTGGAATGTGGGATGAAACCAAAACACCTGGAGGAGACCCTTGCGGTTACTGGGAGAACATGTAAGCTTCTTACCTACAGCAGGGGGAATCGAACTCTGATCGAGTTTACAGCTGGCACTGTAATTTGTGGTGCTAACTGTTCTGTACTATGCCGCCTCCATTTGCAAGCTATTTGCAAAGTTGATTGGTCGACGTGTAATATTCCCAGTGCTCCAGTAAGTCAGAATTCTTACCTTAAGCACGGAATAAAATTTCATGATGATATATAGTTCTTAAAGAATAACCCCAAATAAATCATAAAAATATTTCAAATTCGCTTGCAACTATTTTCAGTAACTAAATTTTTGCAAGATTGAAGATTGATTCCTTAATTGATAAAAAAAAGTTATTTCTTAATCATATTATTAAATCTACCAATAAAATGGATCATTGACGTTGGTGAGTTGAAGAAGGTAAGGTAGAATTAAAAGCTGAAAATTCACAGTTCCTGAAGTAATTATCAAAGCCACTGAGAAAGGAAGGGTATACCCAATATAATGGAATAACCAGTAATAAAATTGCAGTTTGATTTATGCAGTCACCACAGATCCCACAGATCTGGCCTGATGCTAATATTTTGCTGTAACAACACCCTACACTCCTGCTGTTGTTAAACAACTTATCACTCAAGGAACAATGAATAATGTCACATCAGCTAGTACACTATTTATAAAAATGTTTCAGGCACACATTTTAGTTCTATCAAATTTCAGTCATTGCTCTTTTCTGTAGACAAATTTGCATAACATTTGGCAGAAATGTCACTTCTTTATTAAAAAATGTCACTTTAATTGAATGCACCATTTGGCTTGGAAAACAAAAAACCTCTAATCATAGATTCAATGAAATTAGCGGGCTGATTTAAACTATCAGCATCAGTGAGAAGGTGGCTGTGTAATTCATGTCACACATGTTTTTCCTCATCCATAGCACACTTGGAGAGTGTTGTCTCCCGAGGAGACAAAATTCCACATATAGTTCCATGTCTGCTGGCTAATCAAAGGCTATTCAGCCTTCTCATCAAGACCATACCCGTGCAAGTATCCCAGTTTGAAAACTATCAGCATCTTTGATAGTTCGTGGGCACCAGACAGGAAGAAATATACTCTATTACTGGCAATGCTATGCAGACTGATTAAGGTGCGTTTAGTTGAACCTATGCTTATTGGTAAGTAAAATGTTGCTCGTTCTTGTTACCTCTTTTTCTCACTTTTCTTTCTAGTCTGTTGAAGCTTGGGCTCATCACTTGGTCACAGTTAACTAGAAAAAAGAGATTTCCTTTACTTTACCCTTCCTTGTGTGTGACAACCACAATGTGAGTGTGGGAGAGAGCTGATTAAACATACAAAGTTATGAGTTGGTGCCCACTGCAGATGATACCGACACCAATCAGCACTACAGCCACAGGTCAATTTTCTATTTGTTAATCAAGAGCAGTTACTGAAACCCTTCCACTTCCCTGACTGATAGCAGATCAATCAAACCATACTGAAAGTTCACGTTCTGCTTCTTTCATCTGAAATATGTAAGCCACTGGAAGTGAGGTCTGGCACAAACTTCCAAAGAATTGTAATATTTTATGTTAATTGGCAATGGGTGTTCATAAACAAAGTATTATTACTGTAAAAAAAGTAAGGGGCACAGTAGTAGTGCTGCCCACGGCTTCAGTGACCAGGAGAGAGTACCACCTTCCTTCCACAACCCAAGGAGGTGCAGGGTGATAAATTAATTAGTTGTTATAAATTGCCCATTGTGTAGGTGGGTGGTAGAATTTGAGTGGGAATTGATGAGTTAAAATAACATGGGTTAGGTTGAAATTAGTGTTAAAATGGCTTATGGTTAATATGGACTATTTGTCATCTAAATCAATAATTTCAAGTCAAGTTTATTGTCATTTAACTATATACCTGTACATAACATATATAGCCATAGTATATAGTACATTAGTACATAGTACAGTATATAGAAATGAGACGCTTCTCCGTAAAGGACAGTAGTACACATAACACACATAACAAACATAACACTCTAACTTATGACTAGTCCATATTAACCATATCAATGACTTACTAAACAAGGCATGGTCAATATCTATGCAAATGACTCTAAAATAGGCGGTGCCATTGATAATAAAATGGCTATCAGGATTTATAGAGGGATCTTGATCAGCTGGGTAAATGAGCCTAGGAATGGCAAGTGAAGTTTAATTTGGGTAAGTGTGAGATGTTGTATTTTGGGAAAACAAGTGAGGTAGGACTCTCACAGTGGACAGTAGGTCCTAGGGGATGTTGTAGAACCTTGGATTACAAGTACATGGTTCACTCTAAATGGAACTGCGATTAAACAGGGTGGCAAAGAGAGCTCTTGTCATGTTGACTTTCATCAGCTAGGACACTGAGTATAGAAGTTGGGGTGTTCAGTTGCACTTGTGCAAGGATGTCAGTGGGGTCATATTTGGAATATTGTGTTCAATTTTGGTCATTCTGTCCTTGGAAAGATGCCACTAAGCTGAAAAGCACGCTGAAGAGATGCACTCAGATGTTGCCAGCACTCAAGGGACTGATCTATGGAGCGAGATTGAGCAGGTTGAGACTTTTTTCACTGCAGTGTCGGAAAATGAGGTGTGATCTTATAGAGGTCTATGAAGCTATCAGGGGTATCGATAAGGTGAATGCGCACAGGCCATCTCCCAGCTTTTGATGTTCAAGACGAGAGGGCTAAGTTTGGAATGAGAAGGGACCTGAGGATCAACCTTTTCACCCAGAGATTAGTCAGTATATGGCATGAACTACCAGAGGAAGTAAACATAGAAACACCAAAAACCTACAGCACAATACAGGCCCTTCTGCCCACAAAGTTGTGCCGAACATGTCCCTACTTTAGAAATTACTAGGCTTACCCATAGTCCTCTATTTTACTAAGCTCCATGTACCTATCCAAAAGTCTCTTAAAAGACCCTATCATATCCGCCTCCACCACCATTGCCGACAGCCCTTTCCAAGGCTGTACATTTAAAAGATACTTGGATAAGAAAGGTTGAGAGGAAAATGAATAGTTTCATATGAGACGAGCTTAGATGGGAAACTTGGTTGGTGTGGACAGTTTCCATGCTCCATGTCTATGACTCTATGACTCAATGGGCCAAAGGGGCTGTTTCTGTGCTGTACTTTTCGATGACTCTATCCATGTTACCTATTGTTAACCTTATCGAGAGTATCACTGCATAACGTAAGGTTTAATTGCAGCTTAGTAGCTGATCATAATGAATTTCTTGCAAGGTACTTTAACGTAACTTACCAGAACCAACTGGATAAATTAGAAAGTTGCAAGTGTAAGCTATTCAGATGTGGTTGCGTATGTGAAGGTTATTCAAACATCCCCTGAATTCAGAGCTGATGGATAATGAGGGACTTTGAGATGAGAATGAGAAGCAGGTGCCTGCTGTAGGCAAGCCCAGACTTACCGATGGTGCTCCAACACTAACATAGCCACTGCAGATCAAATTCTACCTAAGGAAGGAAGCTGTGAATCCTGAGCAAAATGCCAAAATGAATGTGTCCTTTTGATAGCCAGAAACACGGACATGTGTACATGAGCAAGTGCAGATGCAATACACAACGCGCTGGAGGAACTCAGCTGGTCAGGCAAAATCAATGAGGGAAATCGACAGTCAAAGTTTCCGGTCCAGATCCCTCTTCTAGACTGGCTTTCATTTGGGTGGGGTTAGCGAAATGAGTAATTGATGTTCATGTGCGCCAAAGGCTGTATCTCTCAATAACTCTCACTCCAGGAAACTCTGTGGACTCTAGAGAAACACAGCAATATCATAAAGTCTCATAAGATTGGTTGTGGGATATTTTGCTGATGGTTACAGGATATTCAGTTCCATTGACAACATCTCTGCAAGTGTAGCAGTTGATATGTGTGTGCAATAAGAGCTGAACAACATTCAGAACTGGGCTGATATGTGGCAAATATCTCTTGTGTCAATGATTATCTCCAAAGAGTTGAACCATTTACATTTGACATTCAACGGCGTTAACATCACTGATTCTCCCATCAACATCATGGTGGTCACCACTGATCACACGCCCAACTGGAATGGGCACATTAATATTGTGGCTGCTAAAGCAGATTGGAGTCTGGGTAACTTGCAGTGAGTGACTCACCTCATGACACTCCAAGCAACACACATCAAAGTTGCTGGTGAATGCAGCAGGCCAGGCAGCATCTGTAGGAAGAGGTGCAGTCGACGTTTCAGGCCGAGACCCTTCGTCAGGACTAACTGAAGGAAGAGTGAGTAAGGGATTTGAAAGTTGGAGGGGGAGGGGGAGATCCAAAATGATAGGAGAAGACAGGAGGGGGAGGGATAGAGCCGAGAGCTGGACAGGTGATAGGCAAAAGGGATACGAGAGGATCATGGGACAGGAGGTCCGGGAAGAAAGACAAGGGGCGGGGAGGACCCAGAGGATGGGCAAGGGGTATATTCAGAGGGACAGAGGGAGAAAAAGGAGAGTGAGAGAAAGAATGTGTGTATAAAAATAAGTAACAGATGGGGTACGAAGGGGAGGTGGGGCATTAGTGGAAGTTAGAGAAGTGGATGTTCATGCCATCAGGTTGGAGGCTACCCAGACGGAATATAAGGTGTTGTTCCTCCAACCTGAGTGTGGCTTCATCTTTACAGTAGAGGAGGCCGTGGATAGACATGTCAGAATGGGAATGGGATGTGGAATTAAAATGTGTGGCCACTGGGAGATCCTGCTTCCTCTGGCGGACAGAGCATAGATGTTCAGCAAAGCGGTCTCCCAGTCTGCGTCGGGTCTCGCCAATATATAAAAGGCCACATCGGGAGCACCGGACGAATTAAATCACCCCAGTCGACTCACAGGTGAAGTGTTGCCTCACCTGGAAGGACTGTTTGGGGCCCTGAATGGTGGTAAGGGAGGAAGTGTAAGGGCAAGTGTAGCCATTCCCATTCTGACATGTCTATCCACGGCCTCCTCTACTCTAAACACCTTATAATCCGTCTGGGTAGCCTCCAACCTGATGGCATGAACATCGACTTCTCTAACTTCCGCTAAGGCCCCACCTCCCCCTCGTACCCCATCTGTTACTTATTTTTATGCACACATTCTTTCTCTCACTCTCCTTTTTCTCCCTCTGTCCCTCTGAATATACCCCTTGCCCATCCTCTGGGTCCTCCCCGCCCCTTGTCTTTCTTCCCAGACCTCCTGTCCCATGATCCTCTCGTATCCCTTTTGCCTATCACCTGTCCAGCTCTCGGCTCTATCCCTCCCCCTCCTGTCTTCTCCTATCATTTTGGATCTCCCCCTCCCCCTCCAACTTTCAAATCCCTTACTCACTCTTCCTTCAGTTAGTCCTGACGAAGGGTCTCGGCCTGAAACGTCGACTGCGCCTCTTCCTACAGATGCTGCCTGGCCTGCTGCGTTCACCAGCAACTTTGATGTGTGTTGCTTGAATTTCCAGCATCTGCAGAATTCCTGTTGTTCATGACACTCCAAAGGCTTTTCATCATCTACAAAGAACTAATGCGGAATTTAGTAGAACTATCTCCACTTGAAACTATGAATGCAGCTTCAACAACTCTCAGGTTCACTACCATGCATAGTACTGTGCAAAAGTCTTAGGCACATATATAGAACACGGGTGCTTAAGGCTTTTGCTCAGTACAGTATTTGTCAACACAGAGCGGAAAGCAAGTTTGTAAATCTGGCGGGAACAAAGGATGTTGGAAATGGCAAGGGTGGAGTGCCACAGGAGGGTCATGAGACAGGTGGCAGAGAAGGAATGCCAGAGGTAGGGGCTGGTACACGTGCAAACACACCCAGCCCTGAGACACGAGGCAAGGTCACTTGATTCCGAACAATTGGTTTATTGACCATTACAGAATATCCCTCTGGTGCTTCCCACTCCTTTCCCTCTCCCTTCCTCTTTTCCCAACCATGATTCCTTTCGCCTCGCTCCCTTCCTACTTTCAGTAGCGACCCATACCAGAATCAGGTTTATCATCTCTCAGTATGTCATGAAATTTGTTTTTTTTTTGTGGCAGCAGTACAGTGCAATACATAAAATGACTGAAGCACTGTGTAAAACTCTTAGGCACCCTGGCTATATATATATGTGCCTCAGACTTTTGCACAGTATTTTCATCATTTTATGTTAATTCATTTTACCAGTGTACAGTGGCTGCAGTGTATATCATTTTCCAATGCACTGTAACTACTTGCTTAAACTATCCCAACATCACCTTCCGAATATACCACCTCAACCATCAAAAGCAGGGGGAAGATACAAGGGGCAATATCACCTGGATTTTCCTTTCTATGTTGTACACCACCCTGATTAGGAAATATAACGTCATTGTTCCATTGCTTCTGGCTCCAGATCCTTGGACTCACCACGGACTGACACCAGTGCGGCAGTTCTTCCACCACACGGACTATATCCGTTCAAGGTTGTGTCTCACTGTCATTTTCTGAAGGCCAATTCAGGATGTGTGGTCTTCCTAGAATTTCTCCTCACAGCATCACACTGCATTTTGCCTGGTAATCATTTCATTCCTGGAATGCTGAGAAGCTGATTGGTTTGGGCATTTCATCACAACCAAATATGCATCACTGATCGTGAAGCACTTTGATGTTTCCTCACATAATGAAAGGAACATATAAGTACAAATCCTTCTTCCCCTTTCTCCCACGTCTGTAAGCATCACAGCTGCCTTACCATTAGTAACAAAATTATAGTTGAAAATGCAGCCTTCTTCTTCCACTTGTAGTTACTGAGGTCGAAGATGTCATCACAAGAAAATTGACTGCTTTGCCACTTCAGTCACAAATGGCGGCATCATTGTAGAATTAAGTTTTCTCCACCATTCTCCAACCTTATATTTTTATCCAGGCTCTGTTATTATTGTTAATATTCTTTCTACATTTCGGCTCACAACTGATATAGTTCTTCATTAATATCTCAGCCAGAAGAGAAAAGCTTCATTGCTGCCTGTGGAAATTGGCTGCATTTGAACTGGTAGCTGAGTTTAGTGAATTGATCTGGTCCATCAATACAATTGTAGCTGATTTAGCTATTTGCGGGAGCTCTGAAGGAGGACAGTTGGACAAGGAAGGAAGAGACTGTGTAAGTTTCACGGTAAAACTGGAAGAATTGAAAACTTTAACGGAGTTTTAAAAATTCTTTCCCATCAATCTGGATTCCTGCATTCATCACTTTTAATTTTCCACGGAGTCATCTCATATTAGCAATGGTGAGGATGGAGAAATTGAAAATAAGTGGACTGACAAGATGCCAGTCACTTGCCCTTGGAGCTCACTGCTTCTTGCTGCTCATCTCCAGTGTTCATTCTTCCACTAGGAAGACAGCTTCCATTTCAATAGGGAGGCCTGGGTTTGAACAGGGAGTCTCCTGTTGATCAGACTTTTCCGAGATGTTAGTTTTTTTGTTAGTGTGTAGGAAGGTCCTTCCTTCACTTAGAACCAGTTTTGGAAAAGCCAGACCAAGGTTTCCAGGAGAAGGTCAGCAATTTTCTGTAGACAAAAGCTGTTGAGGAGGAGGAAACAATTTCCTGAAAGAAAACCAGCACATTTAAGGCTTGCCAATTTTCCTTTTTAGTGCAACCTTTCTTTCGCCCAAAATTAAGTTCATCTATTCATAATTTCCTTCAAGGAGCAGCTGAATTCCTCTTTCTTTTTCTCCTCACTTGCCTAAGTGAATGTGTAAGTGCAGATTAAAGTGCCTTGTCGTGATTCATGGCAGCTCTGCTTCACTTCCTAATCCCTTAATACTCTTCCAGCTGCCAAGGGCAGTTACAGAGCCACACTCCTGTGTATGCTGTGGTAAAGAGCATGTGCCTGAACAAACACTGGATTTTAGAAAACAAATCCATGGTATTTACATTGGAACTCGCAGTTTTCCAGTGTTTTTTTGCTCTGCAGCTGTGCAGGACTATCAGCTGAGGTTGTCTGCTATCGCAGTTTATAATTGTACTTCACTTCTAGCCAAGCCTATTGTTTTCAACTGACCAATTTGATCAATTGATTTGATAGTTCATTGTTTGTTGTATAGCCTAACTAATCTGTTGCATACTGTCATTTAAAATAGTTACATTCTGAACTCCCATCGCACCCAAAGGGCTGAAGAGACAGTGAAAATAGTCAGTGATGGATGAGTTTATTTAACTTTCGTTGGAGGTTGGCGAAGGAATTGGAAAATTATGTAATTTGCAAGAAATACAAGTTGGGAGAGAGCATTATTTATTTTGTTATTGCTGAAGCACTCTATAACAGATAAATCTGATTACGAGGGCAATTGCCAAACCATGGCCATCGGTAATTAGAATGTTTGCCCACATTATGGTTTTCCATCTTTAGGTGATAGAAGGACTGTGTAGGTATGGAAATGTGCCCTTAGACAACAGTGCTGACCACACACTGTTGTAATACCTGTAGTTTGTCTCCTCCCAGTTCCCTGGAAGTTAATTAGTGTAAATTCTGGAAACAAAGTGCATCGAAAGACAAACTTCTTTTCTGCAGGTGCTGTATTAGAGATACCAGGTGCAATACTGTGCGTAAAAAGACGTTATATTGAATACTGTATGTAGACTATGCATTGATAATGTGCAGGAATATATTGAATATCAGGATTCTGCCTTCTTCATGTAAGGGGAACAGAAGAAATTATTTTATTTTATTTAGGGATACTGTGTAGAATAGACCCCTCTGATCCTTCCCCAGTTACCCAGTTTAACCCTAGCCTAAACACGGAACAATTTACAATAACCAATTAATCCACTAACCAGTACGTCTTTGCACTGTGGAAGGAAACTGGAGCACCTGGAGAAAACCCACGTATTCAATGGGGAGGATGTCCAATCTCCTACCACTAATTTGCTTAAATGCGGTTCGATATGCGAATCACATCAGGAAAGCTGCCAACCAGGAAGCTGTGCAAATTTAATTTGGTTATTGCTGTTTTGCTTCTGGTCAGTAACTATAGAGAATTGACTCATCTCATTGCTTTTGCTTTTGGCACAGAACATATTGGATGGGATCATCTTGTGGCAAATATCATCAAATGGACGGTTCTAGGCTCATTTTTCAGACTATGTACATTATATTTGTACCATAAAGTACTGGAAATGTGATTTGAAAATACTAATTTCAGTTGGGATGTTCTGGAACTCATCTTCTTAATTAATAAATGGCAGGGTTAAATAAATACAGAATGAAAAATAAAGACAAAAAGAGAAATATATCAGTAAAAGAGAAAAACAAAATGGTAAGACACTATTGAAATGATGCAATTAGACCGGAAAGTGAGCAATTTTGGGGTTTTAGACATATACATTTAGCAATGACTTGGCTACCAGTCTTCACATCTGAATATGCATTGTGGATTTAATTTGGAGTGCAACTCGGAACAATGGGTTCCTGTAGGCAGTGAATCCCAGACCAGGCAATGCTGATTAAAATTCATTTGGATGTCTGTGGTGTGGATGTGAATCCGGAGGTATGAAGGTTGTATGTAGTTTCAAAGAAAGCATTGTCCATACATTGTAAATATGGAATTGTCCTTTAATGTTTGGCACATAAAATATCAAGTCCCATGTTGGGGCATCAGACCTTTCGACCAAAAGCATCTCCATATGATGCCTGCTGTACCTTGTTTTGTCAAATAAAGAAGCTGCTTTGTATCTACCAGTAATTTATCTGGTGACTTCATTCACAGAATAACAGAAAGAATGCTGGGGAGATTCACCAGAATGTTGCCATGGTATGGAACATTACAGTCATGAGGAGATATTGATTAGGCTTCACACATCAAAGTTGCTGGTGAACGCAGCAGGCCAGGCGGCATCTCTAGGAAGAGGTACAGTCGACGTTTCGGGCCGAGACCCTTCGTCAGGATTTGAGTCAGAGTTTGGTTTCACCAAAAATAACTGAGTTCTATATGGACGGCAGAGGCAGTTGCTTGAATTCATGGTAATGTTTTCCAGTGCTTCTTGTGCTGCTTTTCGAATTCTTATCCTAGTTTCAGGCTCATCTGAACATACAGCCATACTACTAATTAAACTTTTTATGAAGTATTTACAGAGTGTAAACATTGCCTAAAGAAATATCAGGTGCCTACTGCTATTTTGTTGAATTTCTCGTTGTGTTTTGGAGAACCCTTTCCTTTTTGACATCAGGCAGAAAGAACTACAGCAGCAGAGTGCGCCTGATTGTTTAGGAAAATTAGGCTGTTCATTAACCAATTCTATTTTAAAAGAAAGCTTCATTCTTTGAGGCAAGACTCAAATCCAAGCGGAAATAGAGTGCTTTTACTAGACCAGGATTCCCTTGGAGCTAATGGACAATTTCCTAGAAACCAATCTAATTAATCAAAGAGATAAAATTTGCTGAAAGAATTTATAGAGAATCCTAGAGTCATACAGCACAGAAACAGCCCCTTCAGTCCAAATGGACCAAAATGCTCAACAAAGCTAGCCTCCACATTTGGCCCATGAACTTCTAAATCTTTCCTATTCAGGTATTTGCTCAACTGCCTTTTAAAGTTTATTATTGAATTTATTTTTAAATACTTTGATTATAAAGGTACAGCAGATAGGGGAACAAGAGACTGTAGGGTGACTAGACATGTGATTAAATCTCCTGGAGCCAACAAAGTTAAGCTGGATGATATGTGTGTCTCCAACCAAAGTGTCCCATTCCTATGGCACCTGAACAGACAGAGTATGAAGGGATATGAGCCACGTACAGGCAGATAAGGTTCGTTTGAATTCACATCATGTTTGGCACAGAGATTATGGGCCAAAGGGCTTGTTCCCCCTGCTGTACCATGTTCTATGACACCAGCTGCAATTCCAGGCCAACTCATCGCCTTCGTCATTTTACCAGTGAATCAGTAGGGCTCACCAGTGATACAGAATCACTCTGATGGAACATCCAGCTTTACTTGGTTGCTGACAGTTCGATGGAACTCTTCACATCCAGCAACTGTAATGGCATCCATCTGGCTGATCAGCAAATCAAGCTAAGCAATTTACACATTGCAAACTTGGAAGCAAAGAATAACAAAAAATAACCTTGTAAGCATTGTACAGAAAAATAAATAAAGATTGAAACATGCACATATAATTAAAGTCAATTGAAGTTCTGTTAATCCAAACATCTTATTTTAAAGATATTCAGTTTAGAAAATGGTAATCTAGAAATTAAAACCAGATATTCTTCTAAACCATAATCATGTATTATCACCTTTAAAAATAGTCTTTGTATAACAAAACTTAAGATTTTCAGCTTGTTTTTTTTTGTGGGGCTACGTTGTTAAGTATTTTTACTTAGTTACATTGGAGAAGACTGCAGACATTGCAACCTTTAATGATGAACTGAATTGCATCGTTTTACATTAAACTGTACAGATGCGGAAACGCATAATAGGAACCAAATTCATAGAGTAACGATGATGAACATGAATGTTTTGTAACAGGCACATCTGCAAAATCTGGGACATTAACATTATAATGATTGTAAACACAGGCTTTTTATTCCAGCTCGATAGTCAACATATGAGCTGTGTAATAATATGATTTTTTTTTTGCAAGAGCCCTCCAAAATCAGGTCAGTTGTCCACTGAATAACTCAAGGAAAATATCTGAGAAATTTGGCCAGACTGTCCTTGAAGCCTCAAATTCAAATATGATTTTTTCTTCGACCTTTTCTTTCAAGTCTCCAAGATTAAGAGACAACCGGGAATGCTGTCAGACTTAGCTAACCAGACTGATCAAAATAATGACTCATGAAGCCACAGTCTTAAGAATAAATCACTTGCAGAGTATTGTGGAATGTGAGCTGCACTGTGTGTGCTTCTCATTTTTAATGCCAAAGTTGTTTAATCTGTTAAGTATATTTTTATTACTGATTTGATGGTTAAACAACTGGCGGACAATGTGTGACTAGATGTTCAGTGTGATGAGATCATTAAATAACTGTGGGAAATGCAAGGAGATTTGGACCATCTAAATCCCATTTATCCATTTCACTTCCTGCATGTTTCAGCATCCGATCAGTTTGGAGTGGTCCCTGGATGTGTGCTTCCTATACACTCACGGGGAATAAAAACGGAAAATGCTGGCAATGCTTAGCAGCCACGTAAGAGTTAACAGTGAGAGATACAGAGTTGTTGCTCCAATTAATCAGAAATGAAGAAGTAAGCTTTAAAATGTAGAGCTGATAAAATGTCATCCTGAGACAGTTAACCCCTTTTTCCTCCACAGATACTGCCAGTTGATTGGTTTCGAGCATCCTCCTCTTTCTGCCTCAGAGAAAGGAGGAATGGGAGGGAGAATGTAAGGTGATCTGTGAAAGGAAGGAAAGTAGGAGAGATTGGAATGAAAAGAAGTGGTGATATTGCAAATCACTGAGATGTCTATTCCAAACAAAGGTGACCGTTTCCACTCTACTCTCCCTTCACCTGCCAGTCACCTCTCCTCACTTCGATCCAACTCTTGCCTCATCTCTTACCCTGACCTCTATTCTGGCTATCTCCCCTCTACTCTTTTAGTCCCGATGAAGGGCCTCAACCTGAAATGTGGACTGCACATTTCCCTTCACTGAATTGAATAAAAAGAAAATACATCAAAAACTAAATTGTAATCATTGCATGAATAACTTAAATTGATGAGAATACCATGACTGTTTTTAAATCAAACTAAAAGCTAATGGCTTACAGTCCAGGCTTTTGTCCACAAATCAGGAACAATGGGTTTTAGCTCCAGATTTTGCTCACCTGTGTATGCTTTTTGGAAGTTAATTTTGCTTTACCATTTCAAGCAAAACATTTCTCTACAGGATCAGAGTAGTAATGAGAAAATATATTAGAATAAAGCTTATGCTTTATTAGAATAAAATAAGTCAGAGATCAGTGGGAATTCAGTAATGTATTCGGTTCAAGGAGTGAATCTGGAGAGGGAAAATCCCCAAAGACCCAATTTCTTTGAATTATTAATTATTGGATATTTATTAAAACATGAATTTTGCAGGTTATCCTTATTTGTGTAGATCATACTCAAAATTTAAAAAACATTATTAATTAATGCCTTTTGTGCTATATACTCTTTCACCTGCATTCTTTGTGAGATTAGACTAGGTGAAATGTTTGTTTTTTTTTATACTGTTAATATGCTCACAGTGTCCCATGTTTATGAATTTCTATTTGCTGGGTTGGTATTTTCTGAACTCCTCTCAATGGTTGCCCATTTAAGTTGTGAACAAGTATAGATAGAAAACACCTGCCACAACCTCAGCCCTGCGGTCCCAACTCATTTTGAAATAAACCCAATTGCAAATCCAGGCCAACTGGTTCAAATAAAATCTTATTTGAAATTCATCTCTGACAACTCGTCCTAAACTCTACCAGGTGATCAAGAGTAGCCTAGAGTTCACTGTTGACCTGAAGTCTTTGTAATTTTTGTCTTTTACAAGAGATGAATTCTATCTCAATTTAGAAAAACTTCAATTAATTGAAATAACTAATTGAAAGATTACATTATTTTCTATGTATAAACCAATTTCTATCTAGTTTAACTTTACCTTAGTCTTTTTAAGATTGTGTCCTCATTTATCTATACAATTTGAATAAGCAGCCAACTTGAACACAACATGACATGCTCATTAGCTTATCTATCAGGTCACTCCTATAAATTATACTCAGCTCCACCCAAACTACCAACTCTTTGAAGTCATCTTGATAACTTAAACTGCTGAAAATTTGAAAATTAGTGGAGAGGCCATTTTATACCTTTGTAAATTTACAACCCACCATATACAGAGATTGGAAGTAGAAACAATACTTTAGGTGAGGACAAACTAATGCCTTGTATATCTGTCTGATGGCTTTTGTGTATATATAATTTGGCTTTGCTACTACTGATACTTACATGTTTTAGATTATTAATTCCTCATGAAATGCTTATCTGTATTTTTATTTTTTGTTTATTGTCATGAACCAGCTTATTTTCACAATAGCCGTGCACGAATTGTCTTTTGCATTTCTTGTGAGAGTGTCTATACTTTTGATGTATTTCATTGGCTAAAAATGCTTTTCTGCATCTTGTTATCTTGAGAGATACTTGTATAGGTGGATGTTCTCAAGCTGGAGATAGTGGAAATGAGGATGGTGTTGAGTTGAACATGAGGCTCTTAGTTCTGCAATATGAGGGGTGATTGATAGGTTTGTGGCCTAAAGTAGAAGGAGTCAATTTTAGAAAAACTAGCACATTTATTTTTCAACATAGTCCCCTCCTACATTTACATACTTAGTCCAGCAGTTGTGGAGTATTCAGATCCCTCCTTTGTAGAAGTCGGTGTCTTGGACTTCCAGTAGTGGTCCACAGCAGGGGTGAGGGGTGATTGATACCTTTGTGGCCTAAGGTAGAAGGAGATGAGTTATTAACTTCAAACTTTCTTCATAATCACTCAAAGAGTGGAACTACGTGTGTGTGTAACGAGAGCTGTATAACTCATCTCCTTCTGCCTTAGTCCTTGAACTTATCAATCACCCCTGCTGTGGACCACTTCTGGAGGTCCAAGACGCTGACTTCTACAAAGTAGGGATCCGTATGCTCCACGACCACTGGACCAAGTGTGTACATATAAGAAAAATAAATGTGCTAGGTTTCTAAAGTTGACTCCTTCTAGCTTGGGCCATGAACTTATCAATCACCCCTTATAACATGCATTTTTATGTATAACTTGTACTTCTGTGGAAAAACACAATTATATCTAAGTATTTGCATTTTGACTGCTCAGTACCATACATTTTATATTTTGCTGTTGGAAGTAAAATGGTACTGACTGCAAAAACTTGTATTTATATGGTACCATTATCTTAGTGAAATACTTCGAGGCACTGCATGAGAGCATTGTCAAACCACTACTGATAAAAAGCTGAAGAAGAATATACTCAGACCAGAAAGGTAGTTCCTAAAGAGTGCCTGGAAAAAGTGGAAGACAAGAGGCAGAGAGATTTAGGGAAGATACTTCAGACCTTTGAATTTAGACTTCAGAAAGTAAGAATGCAATGGTGATGAAAACAATGTAGATGTACAAGAGGAAAGACTCAGACAAGCATTTCTGGTCTCCTTACTTGAGGAACAAGAAACTGACTTTGGAGGTGGCGCAGAGGAGGAGGAGGAGGAGGTTCACTAAGTTGATTCTGGAAATGAGAGGAATAGTCTATAAGGAGAGATTGAGTCACCAGAAACTATACTCGCTGAAGTTCCAAAGATTAGGAGGGATCTTATAGAAACTTAAAATATGAAAGGCTTAGATAAGATAGAAGCAAGAAAGTTGTTTTCACTGGTAGATGAGATCAGAACTAGGGAAATAGCCTCAAGGTTCATGGGAATAGATTTAGGACAGAGATTAGGAAAACTGGTTTACTCTGAGAGTGCTGAACCTGTAGAATACCCTGTTAGGGAAGCAATCAAGGCTACCTTATTAAATATAGTCAAGACACAATTAGATGGATTTTTGCATAGCAGGGGAACTAAGGAATATGAGAAAAGGCAAATAGTGGAGATGAGTTGATGGCCAAATCAGCCATGATCTTATTGAATGGTGGAGCAGGCTCATTGGGCAGATGTCCTACTCCTCCTATTTCATATGTTCTTAAACATAGAGCTGTTAAGGCTGAGGATGTGTTTAGTTTGGAAAAGATTGAAGACATTTTCAGGTGAATATGAAAGTCTTTGTTCTGCAGTTATTTTTTTTTAAATCTTGGACATGGATTTGCATGTAAGGTAAACACAAATGATTTTAAATAAAGTTCTCTTTGCAATGGCATAATTTATCACCATTTATACAAATGTGTGAGCCCTGTGATATCGAATATATCTCATTCTTTGAGTAAAGTCCATGAATAAAACATCCATGTCTGATCATGAAAGAATTTGTAAGTTTGTGTTTTTTTATTATTATTGTCTGACTAAGAAAACATCCGGTAGTGGCTGTAATCATGTAATTATATAGAGTGATGTCAATGAATGTGATGTACATATGTTGGAAATAACAGATGCTATGTTGTGAAGGAATCAATCAGTATAATCTCCTGAAGACTATTAGCATCCACAAACGCTTATTGCAAAAGCCTGCTACGTTTTAAAATTTTGACTCGTTATGGGAGGTCCTTGCGTAGCATGGGGATGTGATAATAAGCTGTCACATTCTGAAGTGCTTTGGGAAAGGGTGAAGATTGCTAGCTAAGCATGAGGACCTGCAATCTGTAGGATATTGCTCACTTCCTTTACTGGCATATGCCCCCTTTACTGGCATATGCCCCCTTTACTGGCATATGCCCCCTTTACTGGCATATGCCCTCTTTATTTATCAGTATGCTTAATGCAACATGCAAAACGTAATCCATTAAACATTCAGAATCAGGTTTACAATTACAGTTTTATATGACATGAACTTAGGTGTCTTGCAGCAGCGGTACAGTGCAAACACTTAAAATTGCTATAAATTACAAAATAAATATGGAATAATGAGGTAAAGTTCATTGACCATTCAGAAATCTGATGGTGAAGGGGAAGAAGCTTAATATGTTTAATATGTCCTTAATATGTTTAGTATGGGTCTTGAGGCTTCTGTAGCTACTCCTGGATGGTAATGTGAAGAGGGCATAGTTCAAGGATAGTGCTGGATGCCACCTTCATGCGACCGCCTTTGAAGATGCTCTTGATGACGGGGAGAGTTATACCCATCATGTTTCTGGCTGAGCTTACAAACCTCTGCAGCCCCTTATGAATTTGCATTGGACCCACCATATCAAGCTGTGATGCAACCAGTCAGAGTGCTCTCCACAGTACAAATTTGCAAGAGGCTTTGGTGATCTATCGAATCTCCTCAAACTCCTAATTAAGTAGAGCAGCTAGTGTGCCTTATTCCTAGTTGCATCAATCTGTTGGGCTTAGGTAAATTGTTCCTAGTTACCTTATTCCTCGTTGCATCAATCTGTTGGGCTCTGGTAAATCCTCTGAGACGTTGATACTTATGAATTTAAAGTTGCTCACTCTTTCCTCTGATGCCCCCTCAATGATGACAGGTGTATGCTTTCCTGACTTCTCCTTCCTGAAATCCACATGGAATGCCTTGGTCTTGTCTGAAGTTTGGTACTTTGGGAACGCTAGACATACTTGCCACAGCCGAGTAATGTCTTTAATTAGATTCAACAAAAACAACACCTTCAGTATAACACAAGCTGTAGTCTGCTTTTCTGCCCCAATTTTCTCTCTTAATCCTAATTCCAATCACTATAAGTATTCAGGACCAACCATATATATTTTCTCCAGTTTAATTGAGACCTATTCTAGGTATTAACCTTGCTCCATTTGCAAACTACTTGTGTAGAATCTCCAAGCAATCACTGTAACAGCACTGTGTGTTCTACTGTTCTTGTAAGGTTACATAATGAACCAGAAACCAACAAATCACAATTCTTTTGCTTACAGTAACTGATAAGTTTGAAAGGAGATATGTCGTGTGTGCCCTGAACCCTCACAATCCATAACTGCACCATGCTACCAAGCCTACACTGCTCTCCACTCTTGGCTTTTGGAAGGATACAACCATACTCCCAAAGAGGACCAGAATTTGGAAATAGCTGGTTCATGGCCTTGCGATTTCCTTTCTAACTCATCCTCTTCATTCTGCAGCATCCTGATTAGCTGACTTTTTCTTGAAGGAGGAATTTCTTCAGACATCATTCCCACAGACTGTACCACATCCTCCAAAGAAGGAAATGTGTAAATCCTTGTATTGTTCCATCAAACCGTTCAGTCTTTTACATCAATTGTTATGCAGATTGGCTACAGAAGAGTAGCAGTTGATCTGGGTGTCCATGAGGAGGTAAGGTGGTGTGAAATCTGATACATCTCTTCAGGGAGTAGACTGTAGCTGGTCAAACCATGTCTGATCGAACAGATCAACACTGTTGGACCACGTACAAAGAGTAAATACGTATGGGAATTCTGTAGCAATGAGTCTTGACATATGATATCATATAACAAAAGTTGTTCTCCCTTAGCAATTAGCCAAGGTTTCAGATTACTCACAGCAAGCTTCTCTCTCTTATTTCCACAAATTTTGGGTAAAATGTAACCCTGCAGGGTCATTTTATACTTCCTGAGTGCAGTGTCTGAAAATGAATGCTATGCTCCAGATGGGGCTGGATAAAGCTTTACACAAGTGAATCATCTCTTGCTACACTTCTACCCAAGATTTCCTGATAAAGAAGCTGTGGTCTGATTAATATTCTGAACTTACTTAATTTGAGATGGTCTTTTTTTGTTCGACAGAACCATCAAGGATTATCAAACAAAATTGAGTTAAGATTAGCTTAGCCATACTGATTCAGAGGCAGAATTAGCCAAGGGACCGAATGGATTTGCTCCTGTTGTACTGAGAGAAATTCACCCATCCCCAACCATGACATTAACCGCACAACCTGCAGGATGGGACAACAACCGTAACACGAAGGGGAGTACAATCACAAGCGTGACAGTTTTGCATCCAGTTATAGTGTCCTACCATACTAACAGTCAGTGAAAATACTGAGTCATAATGATAGCAAAGGCTACCATTATAGAAACAAATGATGCTTGGAGTAGTTTTCCATATTTAAGATTCATTTTCAGGCTCAATGACTGTAGTTAGTTCATGATGAAGAAGCTAGACAGGTTATTTCACTGCAAAACTGACCCGTGAACAAACAATTCACTTCGTCATTGTGATTTGCTACAATTTAAATACAAGATTTATTAAAACAATTGTAATGTCTCCCATACATGGCATTTCCTGTCAGAAACTGCCAATGTTCTGGTTTGTACAGCATGTTACTTTCCAGAGCCTAGAAAATGGCCAGGAGTCTTTGTGGAGAACACAAGGTCAAAAATGTAGTTAAGCTGATTATGCATGGCTAAGTACACTTCTGTAAATGTGCTTCTATTAATTGATTCATATTGATAATTTCTTCAAGTCTTCTCAAGCTCATCAGCTAAATACGACATATGATAAAATCTGTTTGGTACAGATTGTGTTTATCTCCAAGGGTGATTGCTTAACACTAGCACATTTCCAACTATTACGTAGGAACCTGGATGATACATTAGCCGATTAGGCATGTCATTACCTTGTGGTTCTCAATGTCTAACTGTTAATGTGGCCTGTGCTCTTGCAGCGATCACTATGTGATTCCTTGTGGAATAAATGGTTCTTGAGGATAATAGTTAGAGGATTATTTCTATCTGATACTTTTCTAGATTGTCAGCTCTTGGCTTTTATCCTCACTACCTTGACGATCTCTTCAGGCCAGGTCAAGACAGAGTAGCTTGAAATAATTAGGTTTTTGTCTGTCTTTGTGTTTTTTTTTCAAAGTTGAAATAAAGTTTGACACCTGTTTTAAATTGGGCTCTTGCAAACTCCATGTGACGTTGACTGTTTATTCCCCGCCATAGATGCTGCCTGACTTGCTGAGCACCGCCACCATTTTGTGTGTGTTTCTCAAGATTTCCAACATCTGCAGAATTTCTTGTACTATAAAGTCACAGCAGAAATATGCACATGGGTCAGTGTGTTCCTCACTAAGAATGCTAGATAGTTGAACATAAAATCAAAACTGAAAACTGGTGGCACAGTGGCAAAGCTGCTAGAGCTGTTACTTTGCAGTTTTTGTAGTTGAGTTCAGTTCTGACCTGTTCTCCCTGTGACCCTATGACCTGCATGGCATTGGGAATTGAGGAAAATGGGAAAGTTGGAAGAAACACATTCCACCAACTGCATGACTCTTTGATGGTAAAGAAGGTAAAAGAACTTTTAATTGGGTAGAGCTCTGCAGCGCTTATTTCAATCAGCACTTATCAACATCTGGTTTTGGTGGTTGCAAGGACAATCCTTGCATTGTGGTCGTGGTATAATTTTGCCCAGAAATTCATCCTCTGTCAGTAGCAATAAACAGTCATTACTGTGGCAGTACTGTTGCGTCCCATCTTTGAAGTATATTCCATTGTCTTTAACTGAATAAATTTCTGAGGCAGAAGACAACAAAATGATATTTGCATGAGTATGTTTCATGCCACTGATTGATGATAACTTAGTATTTAATCCAAGTTTTCTTTTGCACAGTCTCAGTCAAAAGTGTGAACACATTCATAAGCAAGTGGTGACATAACTGTGAACAGCTTATCAAATTCAGTGAGCTTGCTTTGGGGAAACACTTAGGAAAAACTACAGAGTGTGGTAAATATCTGGATACACTGTCGGAAACAGAAACAGTTACTACATTTGAGTGAGGCATTTAGACAGCCATGTAGATAGGTAAGGCATAGAAGGATATGGTCCTAATGTGGGCAAATGGTAAGTAATGGCGTAGGTAAGTAAAGAGGTTGGCATGGACGTGGTGGGCCAAGAGACGCATTTCTTTGCCATACATCTTAATGACTCAGTTGGAGTAAAGCAGACAGGAACAGTCTGCATTTTGTTGTCATCCAAAGAGCTGACAGAATTTATATTCTGGCAGATAAGTCTCCATCTGTGCACTTGAAGCTTCTTGTTCCATTCGGGTCTAACAGAATTCTAACAATTTAACTCAGGGCAGATACTAGTGGTTAGCTTGACACTATTACAGTTCAGGGCATCAGTTCAGAGTTCAATTCTGGCACCATCTGCACATCCTTCCCATGAGGCGTGGGTTTCCTCCCACACTTGAAAGACATACCAGCTAGTAGGTTAATCAGTGGACATTGTAAATTGTCCTGTGATTAGGTGAGGGTTAAATAGGCGAGTTGCTGGGTGGTGCGGCTCATTGGGATGGTAGGGCCTGTTCCACACTATCTCTAAATAAATAAATAAATAAGAGCAAATGTAGTAATGCAGTAAAAGTTGAGCACTTAAAAACAAAGCACAAAATGACTGCCCACACTACCCAATTGAAGAATGTGGTGGATATCGGTCTTGATATAAGGCTGTAGTTTTAGGACAACTTACTCTTGAACACCACTGAACTTCAGAGTTGCTAACGGGATGTAGCGATGAGCTAGCTTACTCTCTACAGTATATGCCATTCCCAACGATGAACTATGGACATCAAGAGGGAGGAAATATGGCAAGGGGAAAAGTTTTGCCAATAGATAATTTTTTTCTATTTCCAGTGGCTAGAAGGCATACTAACTATAGGTCCTTTTATGGCGCAGAATGTTTGCATGTAATACCTGCATTACAACATTATTTCCTTAATAAAGATCTTATCTTAGTCATAAAGTACTTCCCATATTTCTCAGGATATTGCGTCTTGTCACAAGCAATTGTAAAGATGGCTCATTTAGGGAGCTTATAATAACTCCAGATGTTTAAAAATAAAGAAAAGACTACAGCTTTTAGTATATCAGAAGAACAATGAACTATTTAATGTTGCAGAATTTTGTCCTTTGTTTTAAACTGGACTGTGGGCAGGGGTGAAATGATTCTTTTTTTCAGAAATTATTAAATGTGTTATATTGAAGATATAAAATATTCAGAAAGAGCCAATTAGCAATGTAGAAACTTGACCTGTGGGCAATTGTTGCACTAGGATGAATGAACTAGGCAATGGGTCTGTGAACTTTATATCTTGGATGACACTGCATGCTATATTAACAACCACATAATTGTTAAAGGTACGTGCATGAAATGGGCATCAGATCCTAAGTGAGCAAATCGGGGTTGTAGCCAGCTGTAGAATTTCCAACGTGCATGCAAATGTAGTGCACCCACACTGCTCGAGCCTGATCTAGTTGTAGACTGTCATAGGAGTTGAGTAACAGAATCATAGATCCACAAATGCACAAAAGCATAGAGAAGAAAATTTTGAAAGAAGATTAGGGTGTGTCTGTGGAGGTAAGCCTTAAGTTGAGCTTATGGTCATCTGCACATGAATGGTGAGGTATAGTGAAAACTTTCTTGCAGCAGCATTGCAGACATGTAGATTCAAACAGCGTGCAGAATGTCAATATACACAATTTGTGCATAAACGATACAGAACAGAAGAAAAAGACTCTGCACAGCAAGATGTTAGTGCAAAAACATATTTAGAAACAAATTCATGGTAGTGTAAGAGGGGGTCTATAGTGTTCCATTGGTGACATAGGATTAGGGTTATGCAGCTCAGTTCAAGTACCTTATGGTTTTAGAAAAGCAACTATTTCTTAAACTGATGATGCATGCCTTCAGTGGTGGGGATGGACTGTGCTGTGTCCACTACTCTCTTGAGACTCTTTCTGTGCATTGGAAGTTCCATACCAGGCCATGATTCAATCAGTCAGGTTACCTTCTGCTGTAGAAAGATGGATAGAGAGGAAACGTTTCAGGTTGACAGCCTTCTGTTAGAGATGGATAGTGATTTTATTTCATAAAATGTGCACCCACAAACTTATTATTCTTAAGAGAATTTATGAAGGTCATTCTAAATAAATGGCTATGCTGGAGAGTGGGGGAGTAATTTTTATTGTTAATTTTAGTAGCCAGATTTAAAGATTGCTGCTGGCACAGTTGAGACTTCTTCCTTCTTTCATTCCTCCAATCAATGGTGTCATCAGCCCTCAATCTAACGTCCTCATGGTGTCTCAACTGTGAGGCTGGTTAATGTTCTCCCACTTCTGAGATGAAATGTTTGGCTGTTTCCAATAACTCATTGCAGTTATTTAAGTATGGCCTGAAATCACATTTGTGTTGCAGTTCATTTTACACCAACGGGAAACCTTAACTAAACTGGGATTGTGCTTGTTTTGTTGGTCTCTGGGTCTCTGTTTCCGTGCAAAGAATGAGGGGGACATGAACTGGAAATGCATCTCCTGATAGAATAAATATTTTAGCTAGAAATATTGGATGATAAATCCAAATTTAGCTGAAGAAGCAAAGGTCTTTATCGAGAATCATTCTTGCTGTACATTGCCAATATCAGTTCGTTGTGGCTTCAATAATCTTTGGCTAATGCTCTGGGATGCTTAGAAATGTACATAAGATATTGACCTGATAATTCACTGTAGCCAATTCTTTTAATAAAAAAAAACTGAAAAACAACATCTGGTGTGCTTCCTAATTCCTTTCAGTCTATAAATTCTTCTGCGTATGGTGGGGTGTGGATGCATATTGGAGTTCCATGGATATATGGACAGGAAAGGCTTTTCCTATTCATCGTTGAAGCTTAATTCCTCTAAAAGCATTAGTTTGAAGTCAATAGCTGCTATGTATATACAATTGGAAAGGACAAGACAAGATCACTGCATGTCACTTGTTACCTTTAATTGAAAGCTGTTTAATTTCCTGAGGCACTGAATACTAATAGTGGGAGGAAGGGTTCTAATAGTAACGTATTGGCTATTATACATGTTAACCAATTACACACAATACCATTATGTGAACTTTGAACTCCACTTCTGAAATACTATCCTACTGAATTTTTGTTAAATACTGCAGGAGGAATTTCCTTATGCTTGTGATTAAGGCTGCAGCAATACCCCAGAAGAAGTAATAGGTGTTGAATTTGCTCATCGACTTCAGTGATGATAATATTTGCACTGGTGTGGACCTATTAAGCTTTTGATATATTAATGATATTCAGATGGATGTTTAAGTGTGTATTTATGAACATTAACTTAGCCAAAGAGTTATTAAAGGGAAGAAAGAAAAAAACAAAAGGGACCCATTATAATTAAACAATCAAATGTGTACAGGTGCAGCTCAAATCTTCCTAAAGCCAATGTGTCCAATATACTCACTGCACTAATTCATATACACAGATTCCTGGTAGAATTTCTCCTCTTGGGCTCCATCAGATTGTGCATTCTCACTGGATCTAATCCCAGAGCCAGTTCTCTCGAGTTTTTTCTCTCTCCATCTCCTGCGAAAAGGACCTCGACCCACCTCTATGTCCATGACAAAACCTCTCGCCCAGCGTACTCTGGAACCTTCTCCCAGTTCCAGCCTCCTGACTGGATGACACAACATTCCTAAGCAACCCTTATCTTTAACAGTAACCCAGACACTACCAGCAGAACACACTGCTTCTACAGAAAATCATTACATGAAAATACCCTACAACATTAGCAGTAAAATGTAACACTCTGGTAAAGATAAATAAATAGTAAAAAAAAAAGGGAATATAAGGAATATACAAAATCCTTAGTAGCTATACAGGGTTGATATCAAAATATTTCCACTAGTGAGAGTAAATGTTGTAAGATTAAGGGGGATTCATTTAAGGTGCATAGAACTATCTTCTCACAATAGTAAATCTTCAGAATTTTTTCGTCCCAGCATGTTGTGCAAAGGTATAGCTAGCTTTTCCATAGATGATGGAATTGAGTGAGATGTGAATACAGGAGAGGAGATGAGGCTTGAAACAGATCAGCCATGATTGTATTGAATGATACAGCAGGTTTTTGGGGAATAGCCCGATCCTGCTCCTATTTCTTGTGCATTTATTCAACACACTCTAGCCTGGTCTCCTACTGTTGACTATGCATAACATAGGTAAAATTTGGCTCTTCACTTATACCTTTCACCAAGTCTAACTCACCATTACTCCCACTGAATAGCATTAGTTTTCAGTTAAGCAATACCTTACTTCTAAAGTTTGCATCCTTATTTTCATACCCCTCAGTGGATTTGCCCCTCTCTGTTCTTTACCATTTCCTTCATTTCCATAAGCAGTGACTTTTCTCTAATTCAGGCATCTTTATCATCCGTGACTTTATTGGTTGCATCAATGTTGTCTGCATCAAAAGACAAAATGGTAGTATTTCTTTCCAACATCTCTCCCTCTCTGTCTTTCTTTAAGATGCTCCTAGAAGCTAATTAATTTGATTAAGCTTAAAGTTATTCTCCTTGGGTGTTCCAGTGCTAATCTTTTGTTAATCACATCCATGTCATGTGCCTGAAATCCTAACATACCAGACAGTGATGCAGCCTGTCAGAATGCTCTCCATGGTACATCTAGAGAAGTTTTTGAGTGTATTTGTTGACCTATCAAATCTCTTCAAACTCCTAATGAAGTATGGTTGCTGTCTTGCCTTCTTTATATCTACATCGATATAGAATAGTACAGCACAGTACAGGCCCTTCGGCCCACATTGTTGTGCCGACCCTCAAACCCTGCCTCCCATAAAACCCTCCCCCCCCACCTTAAATTCCTCCATATACCTGTCTAGTAGTCTCTTAAATTTGTTGAGACCAGCTTAGATCCTCGGAGATCTTGACACCCAGGAACTTGAAACTGCTCACTCTCTCCACTTCTGATCCCTCTATGAAGATTGGTATTTGTTCCTTCGTCTTACCTTACCTGAAGTTCACAATCAACTCTTTCGTCATACTGAGGTTGAGTGCAAGGTTGTTGCTGTGACACCACTCCACAAGTTTGTATATCTCGCTCCTGTACACACTCTCATCTCCATCTGAGATTCTACCAACAATGGTTGTATCATCAGCAAATTTAGCCACACAGTCATGGGTATTTAGATTAGCATGGTGAGAAGTGGTTAGAAGAGAAATAAATGGACAGAAAGAAAATCATATTTTACCATGCATTTGTAAACCTATTGGCTGTCTAGACACTAAAGAAGACAGTTGTGCAGCAGTTCAATGTCACCACACCAGGGATTCGGATTCAATTCCAAGCAGTTTGTGCACCCGAGTAGCTGAATGGTCTCTTCTGTGTTTAAATGCAGTCTGCACCTCATTAGCCATTGAAGGGACAGAAATGTGGCAGAATACTCTTCACTTGTCTGGATGAGTGCAGCTCCAGTATCATTTCTAGAAACTTGATACTGACTCTCCAAGACAAATTATGATTGTTACTAAGTCTACCAATATAAACATGCAACATCCCCACCACCATCCATATTTGTACGGTGCCTACTCTGTGAAATCTCTACAAAACCCATCAAAGCTGCTTCAACAGGAGCTCTTAAACCCAAACCCCCAGCCCAGAAAAGGACAAGGGCAGCAGGCACATGGGAATGTAATGATATGCAAGTCACACATTAACTTGACCTTGAAAAAAACTACCTTTCCTTTGCCATTGCTGAGTCAAAATCCTGGAAGTCACTGCTCTGGAACAGTGTAGTGTACCTCCAGTATATGAACTCCCACTGTAAATGATAAACAGAGGAGCAGGGGTATGTGTATCCCATCCCATTAATTGCAGAATTATGTCTAATACAGGGTAACAAATGCTTCAACATGTTGTTTGCAGGTTCACTATAAATATGCACAGTCAAAAGTGTTCAAACGTTTTTGGAAAGTCCTTGGCCTTTCCAAGTCATCCTTGTCAAAGGTAGTTATGATTGCTTAGTAAATTCCACTAACAATTCAATTTATGAATTTTTAAAAAAGTTATGTTTTGGGACATGAATATTTCAGACAGGTTAGTATCTATTAATAATCCCTTTAGCTTCAGTTTTCTGAGGACACTGGAAACCCACTGCTGATATGAAAATGCAGCCTCAGATGTTGTAGCCCCGGACCTCATTAACTTCATTAACTTTGTCCACCTGGTTTGAGAGAATTGTTAGCTCTGTTCGTTAATATTCATTAGATCATTGTGTAATCATGTCTATAAGTGTAATTCTCGATTTGACTAGCAGCTTAATCTAGGGGAGATAGCCTTTGACCCGGTCAAACTTGAGAAATCTTGTTTGGGTGGATGCTGCGCGATGTGTCCTCTGTTGCAAATCAGTACCATGAAATAACAAACAGTACACAATATGTGATTAAACAATCGAGCTTTATAACTCTTAATTTAACTGTACAGTATGGTTAGTAAAGAAACAACAAAAAAAGAGCCCATTCTCATGAAACAGTCCAATGCACAATGTTGGAGCTCACTGATAAGGCCATTCGTCCATCATCGACCTCCTCCGAGCGTTGCTGACCTTCGGACCCTCATTCCTAGTCCACTCTGCCTGGCAGTCTACCAAGTCTCTTCATTCGCATCTTCTCTCCTCATCTCTCCCCGGCAAAAGACCGCGAAATCCCTGCTCCCAGACCCACAAGAAAGAACAGCATCCCTCTCATTGGATAACCCCACATTCCAAAGCCCTGTTATCCCTAGTCATAACCCAAACATTGCTGCTACAGAGAAATCATTACATTAACAGTGAAACATTACAGTGCGTTACATAAGCATGCCACTGCTCACCAAGAAAGTCCATGTTCGTACCATAATACCATACATAAAGCATCACATACAGACTGGATATTCCCATGACTGGCAGCTAAAGAGCCTTCTATCAGAATACAGATTTTTGCTTTAACCATTAATTGATGAAATCCAATGAAAATTCATGAGAAAGTTTCTTGCTAAAAATTTCCTGCTGGGGCCTGCTCTCAAAGGTGTGTGGGTTGTTAGGATAATTTGTCACTAAATTGTTACTGTTGAATAGGTCAGTGGCAGAATCTGGGGGAGGCCTTGGAGTTGTAAATTGTCACCAGTGAATAGGTCAGTGGTAGAATGTGGAGGAGGGCTGGGAACTAATGAGAATGAGGAGAGAATTAAAAGTGGAATTAATGAAGGATAATGGACAAAGGTGAGGAACTGCTCAAGTAGACATCTTGCTCAGCATGGACAAGTTGCGTTAAAAGGCCTGTTTCTTTGCGGTATAACTCTGACTGTCATGTTAAAGGCTGTTAGATGGTCAGCATTGGATTGCTGACCAAAAGGCCTGTTTTTCCCAATAACTCAGTGGTATCACAGAGAGCAATCACATGTTCCAAGACACTTTCCAATTCTTCTGAATGATTTCAATTGAGTGAATAACCTCACATTGAGTTAAAGTTGCATTTTGTTCTCAATAACATCAGTGCATCATATGTTGTGTATTTAACAGGGGGTTCCGTTGGTTCCAAGCCTAGTTACTCAGCCAGAGAAGTACAAAAACATTGCAAAATAAAAGCATCAAATGGCAATAAGTCATTCTGGATGTCTTAAACAGTCCACCTGTCTAGTTTACACTGGGGTGTATGGTTCAGACTTTCAGTTCCTCCATGAATTGCTGAGACTCATTTATGATTTGTCCCTTTAATCCTCGGGTTAGGACAATATTTTTGATTTCCTGTGGTTGCAAAGAAAATTTATGGAACATACTTTGAATGTTGAATCCACCCCAGTAATGATTTTGCAATATAGAGTATGAGAGTGTGTAATGGGAAAAGTTGAAGCAACGAATTTTAGAGCTTGGAGTTTGGACATCTCCAGGTACAGAAATACTCTTTTTTTTCCCTCTGCTGTATATTAATTGAATAACTAGATACAAATATTGATTGCCCTAAAACTTCTACCAACGTAGTTCAGGCAACCAGCACCTTCAGTAGAAAGAAAAGAATTGTCCTCTGCCTCTATACAAAAAATAATGACAAGACATGCAGAGAACAGGAGAGTGGGAATAACTGGATCCCTCTTCTTTGTCATTACAAATTCCAACTCCTTCTAGACTCTGAATCCACATCTCTTCCTACTATTGTCTCTGAGTGAACTAGACCAATGCATTTCTGGTGTCATTTCTGACTCTGATGGTACATATTTGTATCATCATTAAGGCCATCTATTTCCAATTCTATTAGTCTACCTACCTCAGCTCATTATAACCTCATATATACTTTTATTACTTGTAGGCATGACTATTCCGCAATCCTTCAGACCAGCCTTCCTCATTGTCCAGTGTACTCCTCTAAACTAAAGAGCATTAAACATGCTGTTCCTACTGCTATTATTTGCACCAATTGTTTTATTTTTGTCTATCACCAATGTTGAGAGCATACCTGTGGGAAGTCTTGGAACACTTTATTGCTTTAAAGTTGCCATGTTGTTGCTGAGGTACTTCAATGAACACTGACTTTCTGTGCCATGTGATTCTACAAGATTCATTAAGGTATGTTCATTCAGCTTACAGGGGACAATGATCAGGAGTGTCACTTCTTCAGTTTGTGTTGCTACAGAATATTTATCTTGTACATGCAGAGAAAAGTTCAAATACAGCTTTCGAGACTTGGTGAGACGACACTTGTGGATTTCCCAGCACATGCAAGTGACATATTTTTGTAGTATTCCAATCACAAACAAGAGAAAATCTGCAGATGCTGTAAATCTAAGCAACACACAAAATTCTGGAGGAACTCAGCAGACCAGGCAGCATCTATGGAATAAAGTACAGTTGACGTTTCGGGCCGAGACCCTTCGGCAAGGCAATTGTTGATGTTTTGTGCTGAGACCCTTCGACAGGACTACTGTTGACATTTTGGGCCAAGACCCTTCGTATGTTTCTCCCTCCCCTCCCCACCTTTTAAATGTACTCCTCATCTTTTTCTTCTCCAGTCCTGATTTGAGCTCAGTGCTGATAGTTCGTAGCTGGTGATATCAAGTTGTTTTTCTGTTCGCTTTATCAATTTTGGAGGGGCTTAGAAGGTAACAAGAGGCTCTTATTCAGCAAGAGAAAGACATACAGTATGGAAAGAGGACCATGTTGTTCCTTTCTTTATATGATTCTTCCCTCATCCTCATCAACTCCTCCTAGATTCTGTCACTTCCTGCATATTCCAGGCACCATGCAGACCAATGTGCACATCTTTAGAATGAGAAAGGAAAACAGAATACCTGGAGGACACCCACACCGTCACAGAGAGAACATGCAGACTCCACATAGACAGCCTCCCGAGGTCAAAATTGAACCTTAGCTCTGCCACCATACTGCCTCTATGATTGCGTAAAAATTTACAATTTACATCAAGACATTAGCCATTAGATTACTCAGAACAATATTTCAGAAATGGAATTCAATGTTTCTACATTGATCTTTTTGCACATTGGAGAATATTGCACCCTCTAATCTCCATATTTACAGTGTGAATTGCTGATTTAGATTGTCACATTAATCACACTTTCTCATCACTAGTTGCACTCCAGGGGATTAGCATTCCAGCTACTCATCCTCTGTTGCACACTGCTTTGTTTAGTCACTCCCAGGATCGGGTCTTTATTGTCCATTGCTGTATGTACCCTTTATTGAGTCACAAATGACAGAAAATCTACAGCTGCTGGAAATCCAAGCAACGCACATGAAATGCTGGAGGAACTCAGCAGGCCAGGCAGCATCTATGGGAAAAAGTACAGTCAACGTTTCTGGCCGTACCCTTCGGCAGGACTACAGTCGATGTTTCGGACTGAGACCTTTCATGTGTTTCTCTCTCCCCTCCCTACCTTTCAAATCTACTCCTCATCTTTTTTTTCTCTAGTCCTGCCAAAGTATCTCGTCCCAAAACGTCGACTGGTGTTTTTTCCGTAGATGCTGCCTGGCTGCTGAGTTCTTCCAGCATTTTGTATGTGTTATTTTGTAGTATGTTTCGATGTATATGTGACAAATAAAGCTAATCTTTAAAAGTAACAAATAAATTTCTAGTCAAGTTTTTATTATTACATCTGAGGAAGCTATAAGGAGAACATAATGCTCATGCAGACACAAAATACTGAAGATGCTGGGATCTAAAGCAAATAACAAACTACTGGAAGAACTCAGTGGGTCAAGAAGCATCTGTGGGAGCAAAGAGATGGTCATGTTAATCATGTCATGGATGACAATATAATCCTCCTTGGCTGCAGTTCTGAGATAATGTGACTGTGGTTCATAATGAGATGCAGACTCTCCTCATCTTGCCTGCATGTCTTTGCAATAGACTATTGTATCCCTTCCCCTTTTCCTCATCATCTTCCAATTCAACAAGTTGTTTATCTTCATGAGAGGTGTTAAAGTATATTTAACCATTCCTTGTGAAGCCAAAACAACTGATTCTGCAAGGTCTTTGTATTGATTTCAATGCACCAGCTTAGTAAACGTGTGAGTCAATTTACTGAATATTGATATGTTCTTGAGATAGAATAAAAATACAGGTCCACATAATTGAAGAGAATACTTGGTTCTTAGCAATATTATAATAGTCAGAATTGTGCAGTATATGACCATTTTGGATAGAAGTGCCACTTATGATGCAACAGTTTTCATCATGCATCTCTGTGACTGTGAAGCCATCTTATACGGAGTTCCATCTAACTAGCGGAGGGAGGTGATAACAACAGAGTCACATCTCTGAAAGAAACCTCTCCCAGAAAGGGTAGCCATGTCGACCAATGGTAGGGAAATGGAAAGGGAAGACGAGCCAGGTGAGAATGTATCAAATATGAAATTTGACAGCTTCATTTGAAGCATTTTATAATCTAACAGGCTGCAAAGTTAGATGACTTAATCTGGGTTTGTAATATGGCTTGAGCTGTGTAACAACAATGAGAATATTTTAAACATAAAAGGTTTCTGCAGCTGCTGGAAATCTTGAGGCTCTCTCTCGCGCTCTCTCTCGCTCTCTCAACATCTACAGAGAGAAATGAACAGTTGATGTTTCGGGCCAAGAATCAATCCCGATGAAGGATCTCAGACTGAAGCACCAACTATTTATTTCCCTCCATGGAAGCTGCTTAATTTGCTGAGCTCCTCCAGCATTTTGTGTGTGTTACTCAATGAGCATATTTGAATTGTCATAGTTTTGTATTTTTTAAGTTTTATCAGTAGTTTTGAAAATTTGAGATAATTCCAGTATATAGAG
This sequence comes from Mobula hypostoma, assembly GCF_963921235.1. Classification (NCBI taxonomy): domain Eukaryota; kingdom Metazoa; phylum Chordata; class Chondrichthyes; order Myliobatiformes; family Myliobatidae; genus Mobula; species Mobula hypostoma. The sequence continues at coordinate 156,158,754 of NC_086100.1, read as the reverse complement.
CTTGAATGCTTCATCCAATATTAAAAACCATGGACACTGAGCTTCAAGAAAATGTTGTGTGTCAATAAATTCATGTTTTATAATAACAGCGTGAAATTTGTTCCAAAAAATTTTCAATGTGGATTTGTGAAGTCTGCTGTTCTTGTTTAAAATTTAGCAATTATCACAAAATATCCTTAAGAATATGTATATTCATTAAGACAAATACTTGCTTCAAGAATACAATGACGATTAAGACATACTATATTTGTATCATCTTGCAATGATTTTTCTTCTGCAGTGTGTAAATGAAACATAAAAATGAAATATAGACCATCTAGCCCTTTTTGTGCTTTCTTTGCTGACATAGTACAGAAAACAGACCCTTTGCTCCTTCAAATGCATACTGACCTTTTTACCTAAATGCACTAATCCCATTTACCTGCAGCATGTCCTACTATACTTTGCTCATTCAAATGTTTGTCTGAATTCATCTTAAATGTTCTAATTAAAGCTGATTCCACCACCTTCTCTGGCAGAGCTGTTACAAGGGGGCGCTGACAGCGGACCCAAACGCAAGACACAGACACTGAAGTCCTAGGAACAGGACTATGTTTATCAAGATAGCAAGATTATTGAATTTTTTTGATGAGGTTACTAGGAAAATTGACAAGGGTAAAGCAGTGGATGTTGTCTATATGGACTTCAGTAAGGTCTTTGACAAGGATCCACAGGGAAGGATAGTTAGGAAGGTTCAAACATTAGGCATTAATATCGAAGTAGTAAAATGGATTCAGCAGTGGCTGGATAGGAGATGCCAGAGAGTAGTGATGGATAACTGTTTGTCAGATTGGAGGCTGGTGACTAGTCGTGTGCCTCAGGGATCTGTACTGGGTCCAATGTTGTTTGTCATATATATTAATGATCTGGATGATGTGATGGTAAATTGGATTAGCAAGTATGCAGATGATACTAAGATAGGTGGAGTTGTGGATAATGAAATATGTTTTCAAAGCTTGCAGAGAGATTTAGGCCAGTTAGAAGAGTGGGCTGGAAGATGGCAGATGGAGTTTAATGCTGATAAATGTGAGGTGCTACATTTTGGTAGGACTAATCAAAATAGGACATACATGGTAAATGGTAGGGCATTGAAGAATGCAGTAGAATAGAGGGATCTAGGAATAATGGTGCATAGTTCCTTGAAGGTAGAATCTCATGTGGATAGGGTGGTGAAGAAAGCTTTTAGTATGCTGGCCTCTATAAATCAGAGCATTGAGTGTAGGAGTTGGGATGTAATGTTGAAATTGTATAAGGCATTGGTGAGGCCAAATTTGGAGTATTGTGTACAGTTCTGGTCACCGAATTATGGGAAAGATGTCAATAAAATTGAAAGAGTACAGAGGAGATTTACTAAAATGTTACCTGGGTTTCATCTCCTAAGTTACAGAGAAAAGTTGAACAAGTTAGGTCTTTATTCTTTGGAGCATAGAAGGTTGAGGGGGGACTTAATAGAGGTATTTAAAATTATGAGGGGGCTAGATAGGGTTGACGTGGATGGGCTTTTTCCATTGAGAGTGGGGGAGATTCAAACAGGACATGAATTGAGAGTTAAAGGGCAAAAGTTTAGGGGTAACATGAGGGGGAACTTCTTTACTCAGAGAGTGGTGACTGTGTGGAACGAGCTTCCAGCGGAAGTGGTTGAGGCAGGTTTGATGTTGTCATTTAAAGTTAAATTGGATAGATATTTGGACAGGAAAGGAATGGAGGGTTATAGGTTGAGTGCAGGTTGGTGGGACTAGGTGAGAGTAAGAGTTTGGCAGGGACTAGAAGGGCTGAGATGGCCTGTTTCCATGCTGTATATGGTTATATGTTATATGGTTATAAGGTGGGTAAGGAAGAAAGATTGCTGGACATTGACACAGGCCCTGGACGAGACTAGGATTCAAGGCCTGGGCTAGGACTTGGACTAGAAACATGGGACCCAGACGTGGAACTAGGAACAAGGAGCCTGGACTTGGAACACGGAACTCCGGAACCAGAGCCTGGACGAGGACCTGGAACCCCAGTCTTGGTTAGGACTCTGAACCTGGGTCTTGACTCGGAACCAGAACCCGGGTCTAGGCTAGGACTCGGGACTAGGATCTTGGCAAGCACAGGACGTGGCTACAGGACAGGATGAGGTACCCCATCCCAGGAGTACCTTGCCCAGCCTGGTGCCGGAGTTCCCTCGTCCAGTCCAAGCCATGTCCAAGAACCTCGTCCAGTCCAAGCCACGGCTTTGTGTTCTCGTCCTGCACTGGAGTTCTCTCGTCCTGCGCTGGAGGTTCCTCGTCCTGTCCTGTGGCCACATCCTATCCTTGCCAAGATCCTCATCCCGAGTCCTTGCCAAGATCCTCGCCCCGGTTCCGATTCAAGACCTAGGTTCCTGGTCATTGTCTGGTCTGTGGTTCCGGAGTTCTGTGTTCCTAGTCCAGGCTCCTTGTTCCAAGTTCCACGTCCGGGTCCTGGCCCAGGCCCCGAATCCTAGTCTCGTCCAGGGCCTGTGTCAGTGTCCAGCGTAGTTTCTTCCTGACTCCCCTTGCTATCTTGATAACCCTAGTCCTTTTCCTTGTACTTCAGTGTCTGTGTCTTGCTTTTGGGTCCACTCTCAACACCCCTTGCGACAAGAGTATTTCAATTTATTCATTAATATCATTGCTGACTTCTTACTTTGAATTTTTTCCCATACTACTTTCATGTTCTTTGACTCTCCTAATATCTGGAATTTCATCAGTCTTTATTTTGAATTAGATGATTGACGGAACATCCACAAACCTGCAGGGTTGCAAATTCCAAAGATCTACCATCCCCTGAATGAAGACATTTCTCATCATTTCAGTCCTAAATGGTCATGAGGACTGAAATATTCTCAAACAGTGACTCCTCAGCTAGAAATACAACCTTCTTTGACCAACCTGTTGTGTCCTGTAAGGTTCTGCTTGTTTCAATTTAATTGGCTGTTATTCTTCTAAATTCTTGGTTGAAGAAAAAAAAAGTGAAAATTCTGGCTTTCTTTAAATAGTATAGCACTGACTTGAAAAGAGCAGAGTCTGCTTAATTCACAGTTTCGGGTAGTACTGTATTTGAACCTTAGCCTGACTGATGTGGACAACAAACTATTTCTCATAAGATGCAATGGAGAGCTAAATTATTCTCCAAATGGCGTTGAATGTTTTGAAGTGTTCTTGACAAAGATGGTAAATTGTTTTGGTTAGTGAAGTTATCAGGGGACATGGAGCAGGGGTGGATAATTGGAGC